>NC_134098.1:36694364-37044364 GCF_000715075.1 Nicotiana tabacum
AATCAACAAATTCACGCGACAATAATGCAAGAAAGTGATGTTTTCCTAAGCGTTCGGCAGCCTCTCGAAGATAAATATAGATGTCTCCATACCGATCCGCAAGACTCTACTAAACCTGCTCATGACTCGTGAGACCTATGTAACCTAGGCTCTAATACTAACTTGTTACGACCCAAAATCCCAAGTGTCGTGATGGCGCCTATCATGATACTAGGCAAGCCCACAACTCACACATACCAAAATCTCAAAATTTACAATATACGGAAATAAGTTTAAATGAGTAAAAATATCATAAAATTGAATGAAAACGTTACATCTCAATACAGAATTTCCCAAAATCCGAGTGTCACTAAGTACTTAAGCATCTATACAAATACATAGTCTGATACACTATCTAAAAAAGTAGAACTGAATAAGTAAAACTGAGGGATAAGGGAGGAGAGTCAAGGTCTGCGGACGCCAAGGCAACCACGTTCCCGGAAACACCGAACGGCTGAAAAATCTCCGAACGGCTGAAAACTCTGAGATTAACAACCACGTTCCCGAAAATACCTGGATATGCACACAAAGTGCAGGGTGTATCGTGAGTACAATAAACTCAATAAGTAATAAGTCTAACCTTTGGACTGAAAGCAGTGACGAGTCCGAACAATACGGTCCAAATACATAATTAAATAGTACATAAATTTACATAACATATGACAGTAATATCTCAGAGAAACTCATAATTTTCAGGTACTAGTACAGGAATGTTGACATGCTTCCAGGTTTAACAATTAAAATCAGAACAGATATGTCGAGTTTGAATGACACGATGAATATGACATCTCTAGTTCTACATGCCAATATGCATATCATATGTGATGCAACACAATGAAAGCCTTGCATACTCACACTCTCGAAGTATTCAACCTGACTGACTCAATTCTCACTCATCACACTCAATCACTCAGCATTGTACAGGGCAGATCCAGCCCAGGACAGATCCATCCCGAATAAAATATCGTAAATCAAAAGCAGCTGCTCTCACTGTGGGTGTGAGGACTCCGGAGGGGAAGATCCATCCCAAGCACTATAATAAGACATTTTTGGCATGAATTAATAAAGCATGCTGCAACCTGTTGTCCGATCCCATAAATATCACTCACAAATAGGCTCTCGACCTCACTCAGTCATCAATCTCTCCAGTCTTTCAGGCTCACAACACTCATGCTAAGCAGCCAAAATCAATGATACGTGATGTGACAATGTGTGATAACAGAGACTGAGATATGATATGCAATGATAAATACGACTGAGTACATAACTACAATTAAACAAATAACTCAACAACAAAGAACGACCACCGCGGGTCCCAATAGCACCAGCACATAGCCTAAACATGATTTCTAACATAAATAACATCTCAAGTGCTCTAACATATAGGTTACAGTAAAAATATTTAGATAAGATAGCAACATAGTTCCACAAAATTGACTGAATCACAATTATTACGGTGCAAGCCCACACGCCCATCACCTAGCATGCGCGTCACCTCAACACCAACCATATAGCACGTAATTTTAGGAATGTATACCCTCATAACCAAGTTTAGAAGTGTTACTTACCTCAAACCGTACAAATCTCTACTCCAACAAGCCCTTGCCTCGTGAATTAGCATCTGAATGCCTCGAATTTAGCCACAAACAATTCAATACAATCAACTCAATCTATAGGAATCAATTCCATATGAAAATGCTAAGTTCATAATCAAAAGTCAAAAAGTCAACTCAAAAGTCAACCCCCGGGCCCACGTCTCGGAATTCGATGAAAGTTTAAAAAATCCGAATACCCATTCAACCACGAGTCCAGCATACCAAAGTTACTCAAATCTGACACCAAAATCCCGCTCACGTTCCCAAAATTCGGCCTAAGATTTTCCCTCAATGTTTCCCCAATTTTTCAACCCTAATCACTAATTAAATGACGAAATCAAAGATATATTCATGTAATTTAACCAAAACCAAGTAAGAATCACTTACCCCAATCACTCCCTTGAAAAACTCTCCAAGAATCGCCTCAAACCGAGCTCCCAAGATCAAATTGTGAATTAAACTCAAACCCTCATTTTTTTTTTTTACTTAAATGTGCCCAGAAGTCCTTAAGAGTGATCGCGGAAAATGCTTCGCAATCGCGAAGCACAAACTAAGCTGCCCAAAAATTAAACCTACACAAACGCGACAATCTCCACGCGAACGCGAAGCAATGCCTCCTCAGACCTACGCAATCGCGTACCTCTTAACTCGATCGCGAAGAACAAAACACGTGAACTCAGCTCCTTCCCCATTTCTTCTTTGCGAACGCGGCCTAGCCCACGCGTTCGCGATTCACTGCTTCACTAACCTACGCGATCGCAGCCCTCAACTTTCGAACGCGTAGAGTAAAAAATCCCAGCTATCCAAACAACCCTTTGCGATCACGGACCTATCCACGCGATCGCATAGAAGGTAACCAGACCTAAAACCAACAACCTTCAGTCATTTCTCGAAGTCAAATTCCACTTTGATAACCATCTGATATCCACTCGAGGCCCCCGGGACCTCAACCAAATATACAAATAAGTCCTAAAATATCATACGAACTCGCTCGAAGCGTCAAATGACATCAAACGACACTAAAATCATGAATCGCGCATCGATTCAAGCCTAATGAACTTATGAACTTCTAACTTCTACATTTTATGCCGAAACCTATCAAATCAAGCCTGATTGACCTCAAATTTTGCACACAAATCATAAATGACACAACGGACCTACTCCAAGTCTCGAAATCAATATCGGAGCCCAGTAACTACAAAGTCAACTCTCAGTCAAACTTCTCAATTTTCAAATCTTATAATTTTTCCAACTTTTGTCATTTCAAGCCTAATTCAATTACGGACCTCCAAATCATTATCCGGACAGACTCCTAACTCCAAAATTACCCAACAGAGCTATCAGAAACATCAAAACTCTATTCCTGAGCCATTTACATACAAGTCAACATTCGGTCAACCTTTTCAACTTAAGCTTCCAACCTTGAGACTAAGTGTCTCAACTCATTTTGAAACATTCTCGGAACTAAGACAACTACCCCGGAAAGTCACATAACGACAATCGAGCATAAAATAAGTAGTAAATGGGGGAACAGGGCTACAACACTCAAAACAACCTGCTGGGTTATTACAAGACGCTATGAAAATGACCAGACTAGGAGAATTTTCAAGGTTGATACCTTAGCTTTATCAGAAAACCAATAAGAGACAAGACAACTCCATTGATCCCTCAGTACGCGACTTGGTCTATTTTTTAGTAAAGCACCTTTAGTCTTATATTTTTGTGCATAATCACTCTTTAAATCGCACTTGTAATCTTTTCATTTCTTTCCTAGTGACTTTAAGACACGCTTCTCCATGTTTTGGGATAGAAAACTTCTTCTGAAAAAATTAAAGCCAACATTTAGAAGATAACATCATGTATAAAAGATTGAGCATGTTCACAACAACAACAACAAGAACTACTACTACTACTATTCCATACCCTCACAAAATTCACCAATTTCTTCTTCCCTTCATTGTCAAAATTTCTCCAATCATCTACATTTAGAGGTGTTAGTTATGGAGTTATGCAATAATTCTTAGAAATCTAGCAAGCTTTCGACCCTCTTTCCCAATAGCTTGGTTATGATTATTAAACGACACATCAACTGTCTTCCCCGGCGGAAGTTTTTAAATATCTTTTAGTAAAGTAGGCCCACGACCTTTTTGCTTTTGAATTACCTAGAAGGAAAAAGAGAACAGAATGTTAGGCAGTGCAATAGCTATTTAGCTCTTAACAATATGATATGTAGATAATCAACGTCTTGAGAGCACGTTATCCAAATGAGAACATAACTATAAGAAAACAAATCAATTTCCTAGCTAGTATTAGATAAAAACATGATATTCTAGATAATCAACATAATCAAGTAGTGATATTTAGAAATATAGAGCAGGCAAGTGTGTTTCAGAGAAGATTAGCGCACATACACCAGCATTATCCAAATACTTCTCTAATGATGTTATCATGGACTGCGACAGCTTAACATAACATATGTTCCCTATACATGTAACTCACATATATCAATTTTGTTATCAAATAAGTAATATATATATATATATATATATATATATATATATATATATATATATATATATATATTAAATAATAGATATAAACCTTACTTTGTATAATTCTCAACAACTTCTGACTAGCAATTGAAAAGCACATGCCGATGTGCTTGCAACCGCATTTTCTCATCCAACTCAAATACATCTACTCCACCGTACGACTCCTCAACAGTTGGAAAAAGACATCCTTCTTTACTAGTCCCATGCTCAATCCAATCCGGCTTCTAAGTTGTCTTTAGACTTTTTACCAAGATTCAATAATGTATAAATTAAGTAATCACATACATTCTTTTCTATGTGCATAACATCAAGATTATGGTGCACCAAGTTAGACTTCCAATAAGGAAGATAGAAAAACATACTCCTCTTTTTCCATGTGTCTTTCATCACTCCACTTACCCCTTCACTTGATTGGTCGAGAGTAAATTTTATATCTTTAACTTGATTCAACACTAGTGACCCTGATACTGGACAAGGTGCAGGTCTTGTTTCTTTAGTCCCATCAAAGGATTTTGCATCGTTCCGATATTTGTGTCTTGACTTCAAGAAGCGTAGATGCCCTATGTAACAAAACTTTATACCATGTGTGAGCCTTCTAGATTGAGTGTTTATGTTACAAGAAGGGCATGCAAACCGACCATAAGTGCACCATCCAGAGAGAGTACCATATGCTGGAAAATCGTTTGTAGGCCACATGAGAGCTGCTCGCATTTGAAATATCTCCTTAGTAGAGGCATCGTATGTTTCTACCCCAACATCCTATAATTAATTTAACTCTTCTATTAAAGGTTGCAAAAATACATCAATATTATTGCCAGGCGCTTTTGGTCCAGGAATAAGTAACGACAAAATGAATAACTCTTGTTTCATGCACATCCATGATGGAAGATTATATGGCATTAAAATCGCTGGCCATGTACTGTGAACAGTTCGCATTGTACCAAATGGATTAAACCCATCATAAGCTAATCTGAGGTGTACATCGCAAGGATCTCCAGTAAATTCGGGATATTTACTATCAAAAATTTTCCAAGTTTCAAAATCTGCAAGATGCCATAGAACTCCATCTTTGTTGCGTTCTTCATGATGTCATCGCATTGCTTTAGAATTTTCTGAACACATAAACAATCTCTGTAGCCTTAGTTTGAAAAGAAAAATACCTTAGGACCTTGGCTGAAATTTTTCTAGCATCATTTTTTCATCTAGAAGCCCCACAAACTTTGCATTTATTGATATTCTTATTAGCAAACTCTTCCTAAAAAGCAGCAATCGTTGGGACAAGCATGGATTGTTTTGTACTTTAAGCCCAAGCCTTCAACTATCTTTTTGGTCTCATAGAAAGGACACAATTTTTCTCCTTCAGGCATCACATCTTTCAATAGTCAAAGCAAAGGATTAAAAGATTCATTTGACCATTTGAACATGCATTTTATACGATACATATACAGCAAAAAGTATAGTTTGCTAAACTTCTTACATCCAGGATATAGTTCTTCATTTGCCTCCTTCATGAGCCATTCAAACTTATCCACCTCTAGATGAGGTTGATTTCCAGATGGATGAGCAATATTCTCTTGTAAGTATTGCTCCATGCCACCACTTTCACTAATGTCAGTATCTGTGAACTGTGTAAAGCCTCCAAATGGATCATGTATCATTCCTTGCATATCATCGCCCTTTAGAGTTGACTGGCTGCGATTATTTGTTCGAGCATTATTTGATTCTTTAGAGACTCCCCATGACAAAACCAAGTATCATATGATGGTATAATACCATTAATCACAAGATGATCATATGATGTAGCCCGATTTACTTGATGGATAAGCACACATACCGTACAAGGACATGCAATTATTTCTCCATCTTGTTTTTCAGAAAAGGCATGATTTAAAAAGTCCTCTACTCCATCCAAATATTCTTTACTAACTCTATCACAATACATCCAGCTTTTATTTCTAGGATTGTCCATGACGTTCAAGATATTCCTTTCTTTTTTATAATTACGGCAAGATTTAAAAATTTGTGAGTAAAAAGGAGGAATTAATCAAAAAGGTAGTTTAAAATAAAATAACCATCCTATTAGTAGGTACTCAAAGATATCATTTTAACAATTAAAACTATCATTTTAACAATTAAACTATTAAACAATTAAATTATCTCTAATTTCTTCTATGGTTTTCACATATTGGTTCAAATAAAATTTAAGAATAGAATTATTAAACTTATAAATTATACTTCTTCTATGGTTTTCATATATTGTTTCATAAACTTTTTAAGAATAGAAGTATTAAACTTATATTTTAGAGAAGAACCATATATCATATATTTCAAAATTTTCAAAATGTACTACTCCTATTTGCTTGATTCTCCAAATATATACTCCATTTTCATTAAAAATCACAATTTATACCTGGTAAGCAGAATATTTTTCCGATATATTTGCTCTGAAGTTGTCTCTATATCCTCTTTTGTTCAACTATTCTTGTGATCACCCAAAAGGTCATATTTAAATTTAATAATTATTTTTGTATCCTAAGATCTCGAAAAACACTATTCATTATTCCTCGACTTGTGTGCGTAGTTCGTATAATTTTCCGGAAAGTTTTTATATGAAAAATTGATTAAAATGAGAAATAGAGCTTTAAAACTCAACTGAGTTGACTTTGATCAATATTTTTGAGCAAACAGACCCGGATCAGTATTTTAACAGTTTCGGTAAGTCCGTATCGTGATTTGAGACTTGGGCATATACCCGAAATCGAATTAGGAGGTCCCTAGCTCGAATTATCGCATGTTGTCGAAATTTTAAAATTTAAAGGCTTAATGACTTTAGAGAATTGACCGATGTTTGACTTTGTTGATAACGGATCTGTATTTTAGTTCCGAAACTCGGTATAACTCCATTACTATATTTATGACTTGTCTGCAAAATTTGGTGAGAAATGGAGCTGGTTTGACGTAATTCGGACGCCCGGTTGTTAAAATAGAAATTTTAAAGTTTTCTTAAAATATTCATTTGATTTGGCGTCTTATTCGTAGTTCTAGGTGTTAAATTAGTGTTTTGATCATGCAAGCTAGTTCGTATGAGGTTTTTGGACTTGTGTGCATGTTTGGTTTGGAGCCCCGAGGACTCGGGTGAATTTCGGATAGGCTACGGGTGGTTAGGAACTTAGAAAATCTGATTTTTACTTAGCTTCAGCTGTCATCTGGTTTCCTTCTATGCGATCGCGTGACTGTGTCCGTGATCGCGAAGGCTTAATGGTCACAGATGAAATTGTACTATGCGATCGCATAGTGAGGTCCGCGATCGCACAGTTGCAGCAACTAAGTCACTGCGAACGCGAGGGCCAAACCGCGTTCGCGAAGAAGGAATGAGGCAGAAGCTGAAGCACAAAAATTTGTACTACGCGATCGCACAAGGTAGTCCGCTATCGCGGAAGGCTAAGAAAATGTGCTTCGCGTTCGAGAGAGGACTTCTGCGTTCGCGTAGAGTAAAAGCTGGGCAGCCTAAAAATGTGCTTCGCGATCGCGAAGCAATGTCCGCGATCGCATAGGCTAAAAACCTGGGCAAATAGAACTTAAGTTCTGTAAATGGGATTTGGACCCATCTTCTATCATTTTCAATTTTGAGCTCGGGTAAGACGATTTTTGGGCTATTTTCATGGAAAAATATTGGGGTAAGTGTTCCTTATCCTATATTGATTATATTTCATGATTCCATACTTATTTACATCATGAATCGGTGAATTTATGCAAGAAAAATCAGATTTTTATAAAATCTTCCAAACATATAAAATGAAGATTTGAAAGCCAATCCGATGTCGGAATTCGATAATTTTTATATGGTTGAACTCGTATCGGAACGAAAATTCGGATTTCGTGAGTTTTTTTGGGATTCGAGACTCGGGTCCCACTGTTGATTTTTGAAATAAATTTCGGATTTTAATCCGTAAAATTAGTAAATTCATACGGAATTAATTCCTACGATTTGCATTGAATATATTGAATTATTTATGATTAGATTTGAGGATTTCAGACACTAATTCACGAGGCAAGGGTGTATTAGAAACTTGAATTTGGTTGTGAAGCGAGGTAAGTATCGTGGTTAACCTTGGCTTGAGGGAATAGAACCGTTGAATTATTTACTACGTGAATTTCATGTGTAACGATGTATAGGCAAGGTGACGAGTGCTTACGCTTTGTCAAATTAATTGTTTTCTTGATTATTTAAAATATCTTAAATTGTTTTAAGACACAAATTAATTGTTATAATAATTGTTTCTCTCATATTCCTTGTCAAATATTAAATCTTGAATTCATGCAATAACTGTTACATGTTTATTTGATTTATGTGTCTTAATTTCTACTTGACATTTAGCATATTAAATATTAAACTGTCTATTTTCTCTCTGATTTCCACAATTAATTGCTACTTGTCATTGTTTGTTTCATAAATAAATTATAATTACTGTATGACTTGATGCCTGACAGTTTCTCATTGAACGTGGTATTTATTGGAGTATTTTTATTACATTTAAGAATTGTTAAAATATATTGGGGGATCGGGTTGCACGCCGTAACGGAAATAAAATTAAATATATTGGGGGGATCGGGTTGCACGCCGCAACAGATTTATTTAAAGTTTATATTGTTGGAGCGGGTTACATACCGCAACGGATTATATTTTAATTTTATATTATTGGAGCGGGTTGCACGCTGCAACGGAAATTTATTGAGGAATTATATTGTTGGGGCGGGTTGCACACCGCAACGAAAATTAATTAAAATAATAATTGGTTATGACTGCCGAGTTGGATTCAACTATTAAAATGAGTTACCTGATTTAATTTATTTTTATTATTGTTGTTATTATTATTAATGCGTAGAGATTAATGTAAGTGACCTGCCTTAGCCTCGTCACTACTTCGTCGAGGTTAGGCTCGGCACTTACTAGTACATGGGGTCGGTTGTACTGATACTACACTCTGCACACTATGCAGATTTTGGAGACGGTCCCAGCGGCGGTTACTAGAGAGCTCGGATTGGACAGCCTGCGGAGACTTGAGGTACAGCTGCTCAGCGCCCGCAGCTCCTGAAGTCCACGTCTTTATTTTTATTTAGCTGTGTATTTTCATTCAGACAACTTTGTATTTATTTCAGACCCTTGTATGTATTACTCTAAAAGTTCGTGCACTTGTGACACCGGGTTTAGGGATTTGTAGTAGATGTTTTTATGTTTTTAGTTTCCGCATTTATATTTGGATTACTACAGTTAAATGAGTTCTTCTTCATTAATTAAATTTAAATTGTTAAAAAGGATAAATTATTCTAACGTTAGCTTGCTTAGCAAGTGAAATATTAGGCGCCATCACGGTCCCGACAGTGGGAATTCTGGGTCGTGAAATTTGGTATGAGAACACTAGGTTACATAGGTCTCACGAGTCACCAGCAAACTTAGTAGAGTCTGAAGGATCGGTACGGAGACGTCTGTACTTATCTTTCAGAGGCTATAAAGTTTAGGAACAATATCACTTCTTTCTTATTCTGTTGTGCAATTTTATTCTATCATTGATGATTGAACCATTCTATTCTTAATCTCTAGTAGATGGCGAGAACACGTAATACTTCTATCGATGGACATGGACCAGATCCCCCGGTGGCAACTATGGCCAGGGGTAGAGGTCGAGGTCGAGGTCATGCTAGAGGCCGAGGCAGAGGCAGAGGTAGAGCTTAGTCTAGAGCTAAAGCAGCAGCAACTGTTGCACAACCTCAGGTGGATCTTCAGGAGGAGGTTCCCGTTCAGACTGTACCGATTGGACCAGTTCAGGTCCCAGAAGGATTCATAGCTACTCCAGTACTTCAGGACGCTCTAGTCCATTTGGTGATCCTTATAGAGGATGTGGCCCATAATGGTACATTTCCAGTGGCACTAGCCATCTCACAGGCTGGGGGAGGAGCACAAACTCCTACTACTCCAGCTCCAGAGCAGATGGCTCCCCAATATCAGGCTCCAACAGCCCCGCCAGTTGGGGTAGTTCAGCCAGTTATTGCGGCACAGGCCGGTGATAGGCCCGCCATGTCTTCTGAGGCCTTATTGAGACTGGATAAGTTTACTAAGCTCTTTCCAGTTCACTTCAGTGGTACACCTTCTGAGGACCCATAGGATTATCTTGATCGCTACCATGAGGTATTGCGAAACATGGGTATAGTTGAGACAAATAGGGTCGATTGTGCTGTATTTCAGATGAAGGGTTCTGCCAGGAGGTGGTGGAGATATTACATATTGACCAGACTAGTTGGATCGCCTACATTGACCTGGGAACAGTTCTCACGGCTATTTCTAGAGAAGTTCCTCCCTATCACATTGAGAGAGGATTACCGCAGGTAATTTGAGCGTCTACAGCAGGGCAGTATGATTGTTACTCAGTATCAGTCCCGTTTTGTGGATTTAGCCTGTCATGCTCTCCTTTTACTACCCACTGAGGGAGAGAGACTGAGGAGGTTTATTGAGGGACTCACTCACCCTATTAGGCTTCATATGGCCAAGGAAACTGGGAGTGAGATTTCCTTTCAGGCGGCTGCTAATGTTGCAAGGAGGATCGAGATAGTTCTTGCACAGGAGAGAGGGTAGGGGTCTGATAAGAGGCCTCGTCAGTTAGGTGGGTTCAGTGGTGCCTCTTTTGGAAGTAGGGGTAATTTTGGTAGAGGTCATCCTCCCAGACTGTTTCATTCAGCACTTCAGGCATCTCACGGTGCTTCAGGGAGTCACGGTCCTATTATGCCTTACTCTAGACAGCCAGCATTTAGTGCACATTTAGCTCCAATCAGTGCACCACCACTCCAGAGTCACTACAACGGTTATCGGGCTCGTTCGAGTCAACTTCAGCTTCAGCAGCCACGGCAGCAGAATGGGTGTTATGAGTGTGGGAACATTGGTCACGTCAGGAGGTATTGCCCTAGGTTGTCGAGTAACAGATCTCGGCAGGATTCTCGTGCCATCATACCAACACCAGTTGCTTCACCGCTTGCTCAGCCAGCTAGAGGTAGGGGTCAGGCATCTAGAGGTAGAGGTCAGGCCATTAGAGGTGGAAGTCAGGCCATTAGAGGTGGAGGCCAACCAGTTAGAGGTCGTCCTAGAGACGCAGTTCAGAGTGGTGGAGCCAACCCCGATTTTATGCTTTTCCAGCTAGACCTGAGGCTGAGTTATCTGATGCTATGATCACGGGTATTATTCCAGTTTGCCATAGAGATGCTTCAGTTCTATTTGATCCAGGATCTACTTATTCCTACGTGTCCTCCTATTTTGCTTCATATTTGGTCGTGCCTCGTGATTCTCTGAGTGCTTCTGTGTGTGTATCTACACGGGTGGGAGACTTTGTTGTAGTAGACCATGTCTATCGTTCATGTGTGGTTACTATTGGTAGTCTTGAGACTAGTGTGGATCTTCTACTTCTTGATATGGTATATTTTGATGTCATCTTGGGTATGGATTGGTTGTCACCTTATCATGCTATATTGGATTGTCATGCCAAGACGGTGACCCTAGCCATGCCGGGGTTACCTCGGTTAGAGTGTAAAGGAACACCTGGTCATTTTACCAGCAGGGTTATTTCTTATATGAAGGCTCGGCGTATGGTCGATAAAGGGTGTCTAGCCTATTTGGCTTATATTCGCGATCCCAGTGCGGATGTTCCTTCTATGGACTCAGTACCAGTTGTTCGTGAATTTCCAGAAGTATTTCCTGCATATTTGCCGGGGATGCCACCCGACAGAGATGTAGACTTCTGTATTGATTTGGCTCTGGGCACTCAGCCCATTTCTATTCCACCATACTGTATGGCCCTGCCGGAACTGAAAGAACTGAAGGAACAGTTATAAGATTTGCTTGATCAGGGATGTATTAGACCTAGTGTCTCGCCCCGGGGTGCACCGGCGTTATTTGTAAATAAGAAAGATGGTTCAATGCGAATATGTATAGATTATCGGTAGTTGAACAAGGCTACTATCAAGAACAAGTATCCACTACTAAGAATTGATGACTTATTCGATCTGCTTCAGGGTGCCAAGGTGTTTTCAAAGATCGGCTTGAGGTCTGGTTACCATCAGTTGAAGATTAGGGTATCTGATGTCCCTAAGATAGCTTTTCGGACTCGGTATGGGCATTACGAATTCCTAGTGATGTCATTTGGGTTGACAAATGCCCCAGCAATATTTATGGATTTGATGAATCGGGTATTCAAACCCTATCTGGATTTATTTATGGTTGGATTCATTGATGATATCTTAATTTACTCCAGCAATCGAAAGGAGCATGACCAGCATCTTCAGATTGTGCTTCAGACTTTGAAAAATAATCAATTATATGCAAAATTTTCAAATGTGAATTTTGGTTAGACTCAGTTGCCTTTTTGTGGCATGTTGTGTCGGCAGAAGGTATAAAAGTGGATCCTAAGAAGATTGAGGTTGTTCAGAATTGGCCTAGACCTACTTCAGTTACAGAGATCCGGATTTTCCTGGGTTTGGCAGGTTATTATCGTCGGTTCATGGAGGGGTTTTCATCTATAGCAAGCCCATTGACCAAACTGACCCAGAAAAGTGTTCCATTTGGATGGTTAGACGGGTGTGAGTTGAGCTTTCAGAAGCTCAAGACTTCTTTGACTACGGCGCCAGTGCTGGTATTACCCATAGGTTGAGGATCTTATACGGTGTATTGCGATACATCTCGCATTGGGCGTGGTGCAGTATTGATGCAAGATGGCAGGATGATTGCATATGCGTCGTGACAGTTGAAAGTTCACGAGAAGAATTATCTTGTTCATGACTTAGAATTGGCAGCCATTGTTTATGCACTGAAGATTTGGAGGCATTACCTTTATGGTGTCTCGTGTGAAGTATTTACTGATCATCGTAGCTTATAATATCTGTTCAAACAAAAGGATCTCAATTTGAGGCAGAGAAGATGGTTGGAGCTGTTGAAGGACTATGATATCACTATTGGGTATCACCCCTGAAAGGCCAATGTGGTGGCCGATGCTTTGAGTAGAAAGGCTGTGAGTATGGGCAGTCTTGCATATATTCCGGTTGATGAGAGGCCGTTAGCTGCAGATGTTCAGACTTTGGCTAATCAGATCGTGAGGTTAGATGTTTCAGAACCCAGTCGGGTTCTATCTTGCACAGTCACTCGGTCCCCTTTATATGAGCGCATCAGAGAGCGGCAATATGATGATCCTCATTTACTTGTCCTTAAGGACATGGTGCGACACAGTGATGCCAAACAGGTTGTTGTGGGAGAAGATGGAGTTCTGCGAATGCAGGGTCATATTTGTGTGCCTAATGTTGACGGATTTTGTGAATTAATTCTTAAAGAGGCACACAGTTCCAGGTATTCTATTCATCCAGGTACCGCCAAAATGTATCAAGATTTGAGGCAACATTATTGGTGGAGGAGAATGAAGAAGGATATAGTTGCATATGTAGCTCGGTGTCTGAATTGTCAGCAAGTTAAGTACGAGCATCAGAGACCTGGTGGTTTGCTTCAGAAGTTAGAAATTCCCGAGTGGAAGTGGGAGCGTATCACTATGGATTTTGTTGTTGGGCTTCCACGGTCTCAGAGAAAATTTTACGCAGTATGGGTTATTGTGGACAGGTTGACCAAGTCGGCATATTTTATTCCAGTGGCAGTTACCTATTCTTCAGAGCGGTTAGCTGAAATTTATATTCGTGAGATTGTCTGACTTCACGATTTGCCTGTGTCTATTATTTCATATTGAGGTACGCACTTTACCTCACACTTTTGGAGGGTTGTACAACATGAGTTAGGTACGGGGATTGAGTTAAGTACAACATTTCATTCACAGATAGACGGACAGTCAGAGCGCACTATTCAGATATTGGAAGATATGCTCCACGCTTGTGTTATAGACTTTGGAGGTTCTTGCCACTTGTGGAGTTTGCTTATAATAATAGCTACCAGTCGAGCATTCATATGGCTCCATATGAGGCATTGTACGGGAGGCGATGCCGATCGTCAATTGGCTGGTTTGAATCGGGAGAGGCTCGGTTGTTGGGTACCGATTTGGTACAGGATGCCTTGGATAAGATCAAAATTATTCAGGATCGACTTTGCACAGCTCAGTCTAGGCAAAAGAGTTATGACGCCATAAAGTTTGTGATATTGCATTCATGGTTGGGGAAAGAGTATTGCTCCGGGTTTTACCTATGAAAGGTCTAATGAGGTTCGAAAAGAAGAGCAAGTTGAGTCCTAGGTATATAGGACCCTTCGAAATTCTTGAAAGGGCGGGCGAAGTAGCCTACAGGCTTGCATTACCACCTAGTTTATCAGTAGTTCATCTGTTGTTCCATGTGTCTATGCTCCGAAAACATTATGGTGATCCGTCCCATGTGTTAGATTTCAGCTGAGTCCAATTGGACAAGGATTTGACTTATGAGGAGGAGCCGGTAGCTATTCTAGCCCGGCAGGTCCGACAGTTGAGGTCTAAGAATTATCCTTCAGTTCGGGTGAAATGGAGAGGTCAGACAGTAGAAGCATCTACTTGGGAGTCCGAGTCGGACATGCAGAGTAAATATCCATAATTTTTCACCAGCTCAGGTACTTTTTCTAATTCCGTTCGAGGATGAACGTTTGTTTAAGAGGTGGAGAATGTGATGACCCAAAAGGTCATATTTAAATTTAATAATAATTTATGTGTCCTAAGACCTCGAAAAGTACTATTCATCATTCCTCGACTTGCGTGCGCAGTCCGTATAAGTTTTCGGAAAGTTTTTATTTGAAAAATTGTTTAAAATGAGAAATAGAGCCTTAAAACTCAACTGAGTTGACTTTGGTCAATATTTTGAGCAAACGGACCCGGATCAATATTTTGATAGTTCCGGTAGGTCCGTATCGTGATTTGAGACTTGGGCGTATGCCCGGAATCAACAAATTCACGCGACAATAATGCAAGAAAGTGATGTTTTCCTAAGCGTTCGGCAGCCTCTCGAAGATAAATATAGATGTCTCCATACCGATCCGCAAGACTCTACTAAACCTGCTCATGACTCGTGAGACCTATGTAACCTAGGCTCTAATACTAACTTGTTACGACCCAAAATCCCAAGTGTCGTGATGGCGCCTATCATGATACTAGGCAAGCCCACAACTCACACATACCAAAATCTCAAAATTTACAATATACGGAAATAAGTTTAAATGAGTAAAAATATCATAAAATTGAATGAAAACGTTACATCTCAATACAGAAGTTCCCAAAATCCGAGTGTCACTAAGTACTTAAGCATCTATACAAATACATAGTCTGATACACTATCTAAAAAAGTAGAACTGAATAAGTAAAACTGAGGGATAAGGGAGGAGAGTCAAGGTCTGCGGACGCCAAGGCAACCACGTTCCCGGAAACACCGAACGGCTGAAAAATCTCCGAACGGCTGAAAACTCTGAGATTAACAACCACGTTCCCGAAAATACCTGGATATGCACACAAAGTGCAGGGTGTATCGTGAGTACAATAAACTCAATAAGTAATAAGTCTAACCTTTGGACTGAAAGCAGTGACGAGTCCGAACAATACGGTCCAAATACATAATTAAATAGTACATAAATTTACATAACATATGACAGTAATATCTCAGAGAAACTCATAAATTTCAGGTACTAGTACAGGAATGTAGACATGCTTCCAGGTTTAACAATTAAAATCAGAACAGATATGTCGAGTTTGAATGACACGATGAATATGACATCTCTAGATCTACATGCCAATATGCATATCATATGTGATGCAACACAATGAAAGCCTCGCATACTCACACTCTCGAAGTATTCAACCGGACTGACTCAATTCTCACTCATCACACTCAATCACTCAGCATTGTACAGGGCAGATCCAGCCCAGGACAGATCCATCCCGAATAAAATATCGTAAATCAAAAGCAGCTGCACTCACTGTGGGTGTGAGGACTCCAGAGGGGAAGATCCATCCCAAGCACTATAATAAGACATTTTTGGCATGAATTAATAAAGCATGCTGCAACCTGTTGTCCGATCCCATAAATATCACTCACAAATAGGCTCTCGACCTCACTCAGTCATCAATCTCTCCAGTCTTTCAAGCTCACAACACTCATGCTAAGCAGCCAAATCAATGATACGTGATGTGACAATGTGTGATAACAGAGACTGAGATATGATATGCAATGATAAATATGACTGAGTACATTACTACAATTAAACAAATAACTCAACAACAAAGAACGACCATCGTGGGTCCCAATAGCACCAGCACATAGCCTAAACATGATTTCTAACATAAATAACATCTCAAGTGCTCTAACACATAGGTTACAGTAAAAATATTCAGATAAGATAGCAACATAGTTCCACAAAATTGACTGAATCACAATTATTACGGTGCAAGCCCACACGCCCATCACCTAGCATGCGCGTCACCTCAACACCAACCATATAGCACGTAATTTTAGGAATGTATACCCTCATAACCAAGTTTAGAAGTGTTACTTACCTCAAATCGTACAAATCTCTACTCCAACAAGCCCATGCCTCGTGAATTAGCATCTGAATGCCTCAAATTTAGCCACAAACAATTCAATACAATCAACTCAAGCTATAGGAATCAATTCCATATGAAAATGCTAAGTTCATAATCAAAAGTCAAAAAGTCAACTCAAAAGTCAACCCCCGGGCCCACGTCTCGGAATTCGATGAAAGTTTAAAAAATCCGAATACCAATTCAACCACGAGTCCAGCATACCAAAATTACTCAAATCTGACACCAAAATCCCGCTCACGTTCCCAAAATTCGGCCTAAGATTTTCCCTCAATATTTTCCCAATTTTTCAACCCTAATCACTAATTAAATGACGAAATCAAAGATATATTCATGTAATTTAACCAAAACCAAGTAAGAATCACTTACCCCAATCACTCCCTTGAAAAACTCTCCAAGAATCGCCTCAAACCGAGCTCCCAAAATCAAATTGTGAATTAAACTCAAACCCTCATTTTTTTTTACTTAAATTTGCCCAGAAGTCCTTAAGCGCGATCGCGGAAAATGCTTCGCGATCGCGAAGCACAAACTAAGCTGCCCAAAAATTAAACCTACACAAACGCGACAATCTCCACACGAACGCGAAGCAATGCCTCCTCAGACCTACGCAATCGCGTCCCTCTTAACTCGATCGTGAAGAACAAAACACGTGAACTCAGCTCCTTCCCCATTTCTTCTTCGCGAACGCGGCCTAGCCCACGCGTTCGCGATTCACTGCTTCACTAACCTACGCGATCGCAGCCCTCAACTTTCGAACGCGTAGAGTAAAAAATCCCAGCTAACCAAACAACCCTTCGCGATCACGGACCTATCCACGCGATCGCATAGAAGGTAACCAGACCTAAAACCAACAACCTTCAGTCATTTCTCGAAGTCAAATTCCACTTTGATAACCATCGGATATCCACTCGAGGCCCCCGGGACCTCAACCAAACATACAAATAAGTCCTAAAATATCATACGAACTCGCTCAAAGCGTCAAATGACATCAAACGACACTAAAATCACGAATCGCGCATCGATTCAAGCCTAATGAACTTATGAACTTCTAACTTCTACATTCTATGCCGAAACCTATCAAATCAAGCCTAATTGATCTCAAATTTTGCACACAAATCATAAATGACACAACGGACCTACTCAAAGTCTCGAAACCAATATCGGAGCCCAGTAACTACAAATTCAACTCTCAGTCAAACTTCTCAATTTTCAAATCTTATAATTTTTCCAACTTTCGTCATTTCAAGCCTAATTCAATTACGGACCTCCAAATCATTATCCGGACAGACTCCTAACTCCAAAATTACCCAACAGAGCTATCAGAACCATCAAAACTCCATTCCTGAGCCATTTATATACAAGTCAACATTCGGTCAACCTTTTCAACTTAAGCTTCCAACCTTGAGACTAAGTGTCTCAACTCATTTTGAAACATTCTCGGAACTAAGACAACTACCCCGGCAAGTCACATAACGACAATCGAGCATAAAATAAGTAGTAAATGGGGGAACAGGGCTACAACACTCAAAACAACCTGCTGGGTCATTACAAGACGCTATGAAATTGACCAGACTAGGAGAATTTTCAAGGTTGATACCTTAGCTTTATCAGAAAAACAATAAAAGACAAGACAACTCCATTGATCCCTCAGTATGCGACTTGGTCTATTTTTTAGTAAAGCACCTTTAGTCTTATATTTTTGCGTATAATCACTCTTTAAATCGCACTTGTAATCTTTCCATTTCTTTCCTAGTGACTTTAAGACCCACGCTTCTCCACGTTTTGGGATAGAGAACTTCTTCTGAAAAAATTAAAGCCAACATTTAGAAGATAACATCATGTATAAAAGATTGAGCATGTTCACAACAACAACAACAACAACAACAAGAACTACTACTACTACTATTCCATACCCTCACAAAATCCACCATTTTCTTCTTCCCTTCGTTGTCAAAATTTCTCCAATCATCTACATTTAGAGGTGTTAGTTCTGGAGTTATGCAATAATTCTTAGAAATCTAGCAAGCTTTCGACCCTCTTTCCCAATAGCTTGGTTATGATTATTAAACGACACATCAACTGTCTTCCCCGGCGGAAGTTTTTAAATATCTTTTAGTAAAGTAGGCCCACGACCTTTTTGCTTCTGAATTACCTAGAATGAAAAAGAGAACAGAATGTTAGGCAGTGCAATAGCTATTTAGCTCTTAACAATATGATATGTAGATAATCAACGTCTTGAGAGCACGTTATCCAAATGAGAACATAACTATAAGAAAACAAATCAATTTCCTAGCTAGTATTAGATAAAAACATGATATTCTAGATAATCAACATAATCAAGTAGTGATATTTAGAAATATAGAGCAGGCAAGTGTGTTTCAGAGAAGATTAGCGCACATACACCAGCATTATCCAAATACTTCTCTAATGATGTTATCATGGACTGCGACAGCTTAACAAAACCAATATGTTCCCTATACATGTAACTCACATATATCAATTTTGTTATCAAATAAGTAATATATATATATATATATATATATATATATATATATATATATATATATATATATATATATTAAATAATAGATATAAACCTTACTTTGTATAATTCTCAACAACTTCTGACTAGCAATTGAAAAGCACATGCCGATGTGCTTGCAACCGCATTTTCTCATCCAACTCAAATACATCTACTCTACCGTACGACTCCTCAACAGTTGAAAAAAGACATCCTTCTTTACTAGTCCCATGCTCAATCCAATCCGGCTTCTAAGTTGTCTTTAGACTTTTTACCAAGATCCAATAATGTATAAATTAAGTAATCATACACATTCTTTTCTATGTGCATAACATCAAGATTATGGTGCACCAAGTTAGACTTCCAATAAGGAAGATAGAAAAAAATACTCCTCTTTTTCCATGTGTCTTTCATCACTCCACTTACCCCTTCACTTGATTGGTCGAGAGTAAATTTTATATCTTTAACTTGATTCAACACTAGTGACCCTGATACTGGACAAGGTGCAGGTCTTGTTTCTTTAGTCCCATCAAAGGATTTTGCATCGTTCCGATATTTGTGTCTCGACTTCAAGAAGCGTCGATGCCCCATGTAACAAAACTTTCTGCCATGTGTGAGCCTTCTAGATTGAGTGTTTATGTTACAAGAAGGGAATGCAAACCGACCATAAGTACACCATCCAAAGAGAGTACCATATGCTGGAAAATCGTTTGTAGGCCACATGAGAGCTGCTCGCATTTGAAATATCTCCTTAGTAGAGGCATCGTATGTTTCTACCCCTACATCCCATAATTAATTTAACTCTTCTATTAAAGGTTGCAAAAAGACATCAATATTATTGCCAGGCGCTTTTGGTCCAGGAATAAGTAACGACAAAATGAAGAACTCTTGTTTCATGCACATCCATGATGGAAGATTATATGGCATTAAAATCGCTGGCCATGTACTGTGAACAGTTCGCATTGTACCAAATGGATTAAACCCATCAGAAGCTAATCTGAGGCGTACATTGCAAGGATCTCCAGCAAATTCGGGATATTTACTATCAAAAATTTTCCAAGTTTCAAAATCTGCAAGATGCCATAGAACTCCATCTTTGTTGCGTTCTTCATGATGTCATCGCATTGCTTTAGAAGTTTCTGAAGACATAAACAATCTCTGTAGCCTTAGTTTGAAAAGAAAAATACCTTAGGACCTTGGCTGGAATTTTTCTAGCATCATTTTTTCATCTAGAAGCCCCACAAACTTTGCATTTATTGATATTCTTATTAGCAAACTCTTCCTAAAAAGCATGCAATCGTTGGGACAAGCATGGATTATTTTGTACTTTAAGCCCAAGCCTTCAACTATCTTTTTGGTCTCATAGAAAGGACACAATTTTTCTCCTTCAGGCATCACATCTTTCAATAGTCAAAGCAAAGGATTAAAAGATTCATTTGACCATTTGAATATGCATTTTATACGATACATATGCAGCAAAAAGGATAGTTTGCTAAACTTCTTACATCCAGGATATAGTTCTTCATTTGCCTCCTTCATGAGCCGTTCAAACTTATCCACCTCTAGATGAGGTTGATTTCCAGATGGATGAGCAATATTCTCTTGTAAGTTTTGCTCCATGCCACCACTTTCACTAATGTCAGTATCTGTGAACTGTGTAAAGCCTCCAAATGGATCATGTATCATTCCTTGCATATCATCGCCCTTTAGAGTTGACTGGCTGCGATTATTTGCTCGAGCATTATTTGATTCTTTAGAGACTCCCCATGACAAAACCAAATATCATATGACGGTATAATACCATTAATCACAAGATGATCATATGATGTAGCCCGATTTACTTGATGGATAAGCACACACACCGTACAAAGACATGCAATTATTTCTCCATCTTGTTTTTCAGAAAAGGCATGATTTAAAAAGTCCTCTACACCATCCAAATATTCTTTACTAACTCTATCACAATACATCCAGCTTATATTTCTAGGATTGTCCATGACGTTCAAGATATTCCTTTCTTTTTTATAATTACGGCAAGATTTAAAAATTTATGAGTAAAAAGGAGGAATTAATCAAAAAGGTAGTTTAAAATAAAATAACCATCCTATTAGTAGGTACTCAAAGATATCATTTTAACAATTAAAACTATCATTTTAACAATTAAACTATTAAACAATTAAATTATCTCTAATTTCTTCTATGGTTTTCACATATTGGTTCAAATAAAATTTAAGAATAGAATTATTAAACTTATAAATTATACTTCTTCTATGGTTTTCATATATTGTTTCATAAACTTTTTAAGAATAGAAGTATTAAACTTATATTTTAGAGAAGAACCATATATCATATATTTCAAAATTTTCAAAATGTACTACTCCTATTTGCTGATTCTCCAAATATATACTCCATTTTCATCAAAAATCACAATTTATACCTGGTAAGCAAAATATTTTTCCGATATATTTGCTTTGAAGTTCTCTATATCCTCTTTTGTTCAACTATTCTTGTGATCACCCAAAAGGTCATATTTAAATTTAATAATTATTTTTGTATCCTAAGACCTCAAAAAATACTATTCATTATTCCTCGACTTGTGTGCGCAGTCCGTATAATTTTCCGAAAAATTTTTATATGAAAAATTGATTAAAATGAGAAATAGAGCCTTAAAACTCAACTGAGTTGACTTTGGTTAATATTTTTGAGCAAACAGACCCGGATCAGTATTTTAATAGTTTCGGTAAGTCCGTATCATGATTTGGGACTTGGGCATATACCCGGAATTGAATTAGGAGGTCCCTAGCTCGAATTATCGCATGTTGTCAAAATTTTAAAATTTAAAGGCTTAATGACTTTAGAGAATTGACCGATGTCTGACTTTGTTGATACCGGATCTGTATTTTAGTTTCAAAAGTCGGTATAACTCCATTACTATATTTATGACTTGTCTGCAAAATTTGGTGAGAAATGGAGCTGGTTTGACGTGATTCGGACGCCCGGTTGTTAAAATAGAAATTTTAAAGTTTTCTTAAAATATTCATTTGATTTGGCGTCATATTCGTAGTTCTAGGTGTTAAATTAGTGTTTTGATCATGCGAGCTAGCTCGTATGAGGTTTTTGGACTTGTGTGCATGTTTGGTTTGGAGCCCCGAGGGCTCGGGTGAATTTCAGATAGGCTATGGGTGGTTAGGAACTTAGAAAATCTGATTTTTACTTAGCTTCAGCTGTCATCTGGTTTCCTTTTATGCGATCGCGTGACTGTGTCCGTGATCGCGAAGGCTTAATGTTCACAGATGAAATTGTACTATGCGATCGCATAGTGAGGTCCACGATCGCACAGTTGCAGCAACTAAGTCACTGCGAATGCGAGGGCCAAACCGCGTTCGCGCAGAAGGAATGAGGCAGAAGCTGAAGCACAAAAATTTGTACTATGCGATCGCACAAGGTAGTCCGCTATCGCGGAAGGCTAAGAAAATGTGCTTCGCGTTCGAGAGAGGACTTCTGCGTTCGCGTAAAGTAAAAGCTGGGCAGCCTAAAAATGTGCTTCGCGATCGCGAAGCAATGTCCGCGATCGCATAGGCTAAAAACCTGGGCAAATAGAACTTAAGTTCTATAAATGGGATTTGGACCCATCTTCTACCATTTTCGATTTTGAGCTCGGGTAAGACGATTTTTGGGCTATTTTCATGGAAAAATATTGGGGTAAGTGTTCCTTATCCTATATTGATTATATTTCATGATTCCATACTCATTTACATCATGAATCGGTGAATTTATGCAAGAAAAATCAGATTTTTATAAAATCTTCCAAACATATAAAATGAAGATTTGAAAGCCAATCCGATGTCGGAATTCGATAATTTTTATATGGTTGAACTCGTATCGGAACGAAAATTCGGATTTCGTGAGTTTTTTTGGGATTCGAGACTCGGGTCCCACTGTTGATTTTTGAAATAAATTTCGTATTTTAATCCGTAAAATTAGTAAATTCATATGGAATTAATTCCTACGATTTGCATTGAATATATTGAATTATTTATGATTAGATTTGAGGATTTCAGACACTAATTCGCGAGGCAAGGGTGTATTAGAAACTTGAATTTGGTTGTGAAGCGAGGTAAGTGTCGTGGTTAACCTTGGCTTGAGGGAATAGAACCGTTGAATTATTTACTACGTGAATTTCATGTGTAACGATGTATAGGCAAGGTGACGAGTGCCTACACTTTGTCAAATTAATTGTTTTCTTGATTATTTAAAACATCGTAAATTGTTTTAAGACACAAATTAATTGTTATAATAATTATTTCTCTCATATTCCTTGTCAAATATTAAATCTTGAATTCATGCAATAACTGTTACATGTTTATTTGATTTATGTGTCTTAATTTCTACTTGACATTTAGCATATTAAATATTAAACTGTCTATTTTCTCTTTGATTTTCACAATTAATTGCTACTTGTCATTGTTTGTTTCATAAATAAATTATAATTACTGTATGACTTGATGCCTGACAGTTTCTCATTGAACGTGGTATTTATTGGAGTATTTTTATTACATTTAAGAGTTGTTAAAATATATTGGGGGATCGGGTTGCACGCCGTAACGGAAATAAAATTAAATATATTGGGGGGATCGGGTTTCACGCCGCAACAGATTTATTTAAAGTTTATATTGTTGGAGCGGGTTACATACCACAACGGATTATATTTTAATTTTATATTGTTGGAGCGGGTTGCACGCTGCAACGAAAATTTATTGAGGAATTATATTGTTGGGGCGGGTTGCACACCGCAACGAAAATTGATTGAAATAATAATTGGTTATGACTGCCGAGTTGGATTCAACTATTAAAATGAGTTGCTTGATTTATTTTTATTATTGTTGTTATTATTATTAATGCGTAGAGATTAATGTAAGTGACCTGCCTTAGCCTCGTCACTACTTCGTCGAGGTTAGGCTCGACACTTACTAGTACATGGGGTCGGTTGTACTGATACTACACTCTGCACACTATGCAGATTTTGGAGACGGTCCCAGCGGCAGTTACTAGAGAGCTCGGATTGGACAGCCTGCGGAGACTTGAGGTACAGCTGCTCAGCGCCCGCAGCTCCTGAAGTCCACGTCTTTATTTTTATTTAGCTGTGTATTTTCATTCAGACAACTTTGTATTTATTTCAGACCCTTGTATGTAGTACTCTAAAAGTTCGTGCACTTGTGACACCGGGTTTAGGGATTTGTAGTAGATGTTTTTACGTTTTTAGTTTCCGCATTTATATTTGGATTACTACAGTTAAATGAATTCTTCTTCATTAATTAAATTTAAATTGTTAAAAAGGATAAATTGTTCTAACGTTGGCTTGCTTAGCAAGTGAAATGTTAGGCGCCATCACGGTCCCGACGGTGGGAATTCTGGGTCGTGAAAGTTGGTATGAGAACACTAGGTTATATAGGTCTCACGAGTCACCAGCAAACTTAGTAGAGTCTGAAGGATCGGTACGGAGACGTCTGTACTTATCTTTCAGAGGCTATAAAGTTTAGGAACAATATCACTTCTTTCTTATTCTGTTGTGCAATTTTATTCTATCATTGATGATTGAACCATTCTATTCTTATTCTCTAGTAGATGGCGAGAACACGTAATACATCTATCGATGGACATGGACCAGATCCCCCGGTGGCAACTATGGCCAAGGGTAGAGGTCGAGGCCGAGGTCATGCTAGAGGCCGAGGCAGAGGCAGAGGTAGAGCTTAGTCTAGAGCTAAAGCAGCAGCAACTGTTGCACAACCTCAGGTGGATCTTCAGGAGGAGGTTCCCGTTCAGACTGTACCGATTGGACCAGTTCAGGTCCCAGAAGGATTCATAGCTACTCCAGTACTTCAGGACGCTCTAGTCCATTTGGTGATCCTTATAGAGGATGTGGCCCATAATGGTACATTTCCAGTGGCACTAGCCATCTCACAGGCTGGGGGAGGAGCACAAACTCCTACTACTCCAGCTCCAGAGCAGATGGCTCCCCAATATCAGGCTCCAACAGCCCCGCCAGTTGGGGTAGTTCAGCCAGTTATTGCGGCACAGGCCGGTGATAGGCCCGCCATGTCTTCTGAGGCCTTATTGAGACTGGATAAGTTTACTAAGCTCTTTCCAGTTCACTTCAGTGGTACACCTTCTGAGGACCCACATGATTATCTTGAACGCTACCATGAGGTATTGCGAAACATGGGTATAGTTGAGACAAATGGGGTCGATTGTGCTGTATTTCAGATGAAGGGTTCTACCAGGAGGTGGTGGAGATATTATACATTGACCAAACTAGTTGGATCGCCTACATTGACCTGGGAACAGTTCTCATGGCTATTTCTAGAGAAGTTCCTCCCTATCACATTGAGAGAGGATTACCGCAAGTAATTTGAGCGTCTACAGCAGGGCAGTATGACTGTTACTCAGTATGAGTCTCGTTTTGTAGATTTAGCTTGCCATGCTCTCCTTTTACTTTCTACTGAGGGAGAGAGAGTGAGGAGGTTTATTGAGGGACTTACTCACCCTATTAGGCTTCACATGGCCAAGGAAACTGGGAGTGAGATTTCCTTTCAGGCGGCTGCTAATGTTGCGAGGAGGATCGAGATAGTTCTTGCACAGGAGAGAGGGTAGGGGTCTGATATGAGGCCTCGTCAGTTAGGTGGGTTCAGTGGTGCCTCTTTTGGAAGTAGGGGTAATTTTAGTAGAGGTCATCCTCCCAGACTGTTTCATTCAGCACTTCAGGCATCTCACGGTGCTTCAGGGAGTCACGGTCCTATTATGCCTTACTCTGGACAGCCAGCATTTAGTGCACATTTAGCTCCAATCAGTGCACCACCACTCCAGAGTCACTACAACGGTTATCAGGCTCGTTCGAGTCAACTTCAGCTTCAGCAGCCACGGCAGCAGAATGGGTGTTATGAGTGTGGGAACATTGGTCACATCAGGAGGTATTGCCCTAGGTTGTCGAGTAACAGATCTCGGCAGGATTCTCGTGCCATCATACCAGCACCAGTTGCTTCACCGCCTGCTCAGCCAGCTAGAGGTAGGGGTCAGGCATCTAGAGGTAGAGGTCAGGCCATTAGAGGTGGAAGTCAGGCCATTAGAGGTGGAGGCCAACCAGTTAGAGGTCGTCCTAGAGACGCAGTTCAGAGTGGTGGAGCCAACCCCGATTTTATGCTTTTCCAGCTAGACCTGAGGCTGAGTCATCTGATGCTATGATCACGGGTATTATTCCAGTTTGCCATAGAGATGCTTCAGTTCTATTTGATCCAGGATCTACTTATTCCTACGTGTCCTCCTATTTTGCTTCATATTTGGTCATGCCTCGTGATTCTCTGAGTGCTTCTGTGTGTGTATCTACACCGGTGGGAGACTTTGTTGTAGTAGACCATGTCTATCGTTCATGTGTGGTTACTATTGGTAGTCTTGAGACTAGTGTGGATCTTCTACTTCTTGATATGGTATATTTTGATGTCATCTTGGGTATGGATTGGTTGTCACCTTATCATGCTATATTGGATTGTCATGCCAAGACGGTGACCCTAGCCATGTCGGGGTTACCTCGGTTAGAGTGTAAAGGAACTCCTGGTCATTTTACCAGCAGGGTTATTTCTTATATGAAGGCTCGGCGTATGGTCGATAAAGGGTGTCTAGCCTATTTGGCTTATATTCGCGATCCCAGTGCGGATGTTCCTTCTATGGACTCAGTACCAGTTGTTCGTGAATTTCCAGAAGTATTTCCTGCATATTTTCTGGGGATGCCACCCGACAGAGATGTAGACTTCTGTATTGATTTGGCTCTGGGCACTCAGCCCATTTCTATTCCACCATACTGTATGGCCCTGCCGGAACTGAAAGAACTGAAGGAACAGTTATAAGATTTGCTTGATCAGGGATTTATTAGACCTAGTGTCTCGCCCTGGGGTGCACCAGCGTTATTTGTAAATAAGAAAGATGGTTCAATGCGAATATGTATAGATTATCGGCAGTTGAACAAGGCTACTATCAAGAACAAGTATCCACTACTAAGAATTGATGACTTATTCGATCTGCTTTAGGGTGCCAAGGTGTTTTCAAAGATCGGCTTGAGGTCTGGTTACCATCAGTTGAAGATTAGGGTATCTGATGTCCCTAAGACAGCTTTTCGGATTCGGTATGGGCATTACGAATTCCTAGTGATGTCATTTGGGTTGACAAATGCCCCGGCAACATTTATGGATTTGATGAATCGGGTATTCAAACCCTATCTGGATTTATTTATGGTTGTATTCATTGATGATATCTTGATGTACTCCAGCAATCGAAAGGAGCATGAGCAGCATCTTCAGATTGTGCTTCAGACTTTGAAAAATAATCAATTATATGCAAACTTTTCAAATGTGAATTTTGGTTAGACTCAGTTGCCTTTTTGTGGCATGTTGTGTCGGCAGAAGGTATAAAAGTGGATCCTAAGAAGATTGAGGTTGTTCAAAATTGGCCTAGACCTACTTCAGTTACAGAGATCCGGATTTTCCTAGGTTTGGCAGGTTATTATCGTCGGTTCATGGGGGGGTTTTCATCTATAGCAAGCCCATTGACCAAACTGACCCAGAAAAGTGTTCCATTTGGATGGTCAGACGGGTGTGAGTTGAGCTTTCAGAAGCTCAAGACTTCTTTGACTACGGCGCCAGTGCTGGTATTACCCATAGGTTGAGGATCTTATACGGTGTATTGTGATACATCTCGCATTGGGCTTGGTGCAGTATTGATGCAAGATGGCATGGTGATTGCTTATGCATCGTGACAGTTGAAAGTTCACGAGAAGAATTATCTTGTTCATGACTTAGAATTGGCAGCCATTGTTTATGCACTGAAGATTTGGAGGCATTACCTTTATGGTGTCTCGTGTGAAGTATTTACTGATCATCGTAGCTTATAATATCTGTTCAAACAAAAGGATCTCAATTTGAGGCAGAGAAGATGGTTGGAGCTGTTGAAGGACTATGATATCACTATTGGGTATCACCCCTGAAAGGCCAATGTGGTGGCCGATGCTTTGAGTAGAAAGGCTATGAGTATGGGCAGTCTTGCATATATTCCGGTTGATGAGAGGCCGTTAGCTGCAAATGTTCAGACTTTGGCTAATCAGATCATGAGGTTAGATGTTTCAGAACCCAGTCGGGTTCTATCTTGCACAGTCACTCGGTCCCCTTTATATGAGCGCATCAGAGAGCGGCAATATGATGATCCTCATTTACTTGTCCTTAAGGACATGGTGCGACACAGTGATGCCAAACAGGTTGTTGTGGGAGAAGATGGAGTTCTGCGAATGCAGGGTCGTATTTGTGTGCCTAATGTTGACAGGTTTTGTGAATTAATTCTTAAAGAGGCACACAGTTCCAGGTATTCTATTCATCCAGGTACCGCCAAAATGTATCAAGATTTGAGGCAACATTATTGGTGGAGGAGAATGAAGAAGGATATAGTTGCATATGTAGCTCGGTGTCTGAATTGTCAGCAAGTTAAGTACGAGCATCAGAGACCTGGTGGTTTGCTTCAGAAGTTAGAAATTCCCGAGTGGAAGTGGGAGCGTATCACTATGGATTTTGTTGTTGGGCTTCCACGGACTCAGAGAAAAGTTTACGCAGTATGGGTTATTGTGGACAGGTTGACCAAGTCGGCATATTTTATTCCAGTGGCAATTACCTATTCTTCAGAGCGGTTAGCTGAAATTTATATTCGTGAGATTGTCTGCCTTCACGGTTTGCCTGTGTCTATTATTTCAGATTGAGGTACGCACTTTACCTCACACTTTTGGAGGGTTGTACAGCATGAGTTAGGTACGGGGATTGAGTTAAGTACAACATTTCATCCACAGATAGACGGACAGTCAGAGCGCACTATTCAGATATTAGAAGATATGCTCCGCGCTTGTGTTATAGACTTTGGAGGTTCTTGCCACTTGTGGAGTTTGCTTATAATAATAGCTACCAGTCGAGCATTCATATGGATCCATATGAGGCATTGTACGGGAGGCGATACCGATCATCAATTGGCTGGTTTGAATCGAGAGAGGCTCGGTTGTTGGGTACCGATTTGGTACAGGATGCCTTGGATAAGATCAAAATTATTCAGGATCGACTTCGCACAGCTCAGTCTAGGCAAAAGAGTTATGATGCCATAAAGTTTGTGATATTGCATTCATGGTTGGGGAAAGAGTATTGCTCCGGGTTTTACCTATGAAAGGTCTAATGAGGTTCGAAAAGAAGAGCAAGTTGAGTCCTAGGTATATAGGACCCTTCGAAATTCTTGAAAGGGTGGGCGAAGTAGCCTACAGGCTTGCATTACCACCTAGTTTATCAGTGGTTCATCCTGTGTGTTCCATGTGTCTATGCTCCGAAAATATTATGGTGATCCGTCCCATGTGTTAGATTTCAGCTGAGTCCAATTGGACAAGGATTTGACTTATGAGGAGGAGCTGGTAGCTATTCTAGCCCGGCAGGTCCGACAGTTTAGATCTAAGAGTTATCCTTCAGTTCGGGTGAAATGGAGAGGTCAGACAGTAGAAGCATCTACTTGGGAGTCCGAGTCGGACATGCAGAGTAAATATCCATAACTTTTCACCAGCTCAGGTACTTTTTCTAATTCCGTTCGAGGATGAACGTTTGTTTAAGAGGTGGAAAATGTGATGACCCAAAAGGTCATATTTAAATTTAATAATAATTTATGTGTTCTAAGACCTCGAAAAGTACTATTTATCATTCCTCGACTTGCGTGCGCAGTCCGTATAAGTTTTCGGAAAGTTTTTATTTAAAAAAATGATTAAAATGAGAAATAGAGCCTTAAAACTCAACTGAGTTGACTTTGGTCAATATTTTGAGCAAACGGACCCGGATCAATATTTTGATAGTTCCGGTAGGTCTGTATCGTGATTTGAGACTTGGGCGTATGCCCGGAATCAAATTCGGAGGTCCCTAACTCGAATTATCGCATGTTGTCGAAATTTTGAAATTTAAGGGACTAATGACTTTAAAGAATTGACCAATATTTGACTTTGTTGATATCGGGTTCGTATTTTGGTTTCGGAATCCAGTATAAATCCATTACTATATTTATGACTTGTCTGCCAAATTTGGTGAGAAACGGAGCTGGTTTGACGTAATTCGGACGCCCGGTTGTTAAAATAAAAATTCTAAAGTTTTCTTTAAAATTTCATTTGATATGGCGTCCTATTTGTAGTTCTAGGTGTTAAATTGATGTTTTGATCGCGCGAGCGAGTTTGTATGAGGTTTTTGGACTGTGTGCATATTTGGTTTGGAGCCCCGAGGGCCCGGGTGAATTTCGGATAGGCTACGGGTGGTTTGGAACTTAGAAAATCTGGTTTTTACTTAGCTTCAGCTGTCATCTGGTTTCCTTCTATGCGATCGCGTGACTGTGTTCGCGATCGCGAAGGCTTAATGGTCACAGATGAAATTGTACTATGCGGTCACATAGTGAGGTCCGCAATCGCACAATTGCAGCAACTAAGTCACCGCGAACGCGAGGGCCAAGCCGCGTTCGCGAAGAAGGAATGAGGCAGAAGCTAAAGCACAAAAATTTGTACTACGCGATCGCACAAGGTAGTCCGCTATCGCGGAAGGTTAAGAAACTGTGCTTCGCGTTCGCGAGAGAACTTCTGCGTTCGCGTAGAGAAAAAGCTGGGCAGCCTAAAAATGTGCTTCGCTATTGCGAAGCAATGTCCGCGATCGCATAGGGTAAACACCTGGGCAAACAGAACTTAAGTTCTGTAAATGGGATTTCGACCCATTTTCTACTATTTTCGATTTTGAGCTCGGGTAAGACGATTTTTGGGCGATTTTTACGGAAAAATATTGGGATAAGTGTTCCTTATCCTATATTGATTATATTTTATAATTCCATACTCATTTACATCATGAATCCGTGAATTTATGAAAGAAAAATCAGATTTTTATAAAATCTTCCAAAAATATAAAATAAAGATTTGAAAGCCAATCCGATGTCGGAATTCGATAATTTTTGTATGGTTGAACTCGTATCAGAACGAGTGTTCGGATTTCGTGAGTTTTTTCGGGATTCGATACGTGGGTCCCGCTGTTGATTTTTGAAATAAATTTCGGATTTTAATCCGAAAAATTAGTAAATTCATATGTAATTAATTCCTACGATTTATATTGAATATATTAAATTATTTATGACTAGATTTGAGGATTTCAGACACTAATTCGCGAGGCAAGGGTGTATTGGAAACTTGAATTTGGTTGCGAAGCGAGGTAAGTATCGTGGTTAACCTTGACTTGAGGGAATAGAACCCTTGAATTATTTACTACGTGAATTTCATGTATAACGATGTATAGGCAAGGTGACGAGTACCTACACTTTGTCAAATTAATTATTTTCTTGATTATTTAAAACATCTTAAATTGTTTTAAGACACGAATTAATTGTTTCTCTCATATTCCTTGTCAAATATTAAATCTTGAATTCATGCAATAACTGTTACATGTTTATTTGATTTATGTGTCTTAATTTCTACTTGACATTTAGCATATTAAATATTAAACTGTCTATTTCCTCTCTGATTTCCATAATTAATTGCTACTTATCATTGTTTGTTTCATAAATAAATTATAATTACTGTATGACTTGATGCTTAACAGTTTCTCATTGAACGTGGTATTTATTGGAGTATTTTTATTACATTTAAGAGTTGTTATAATATATTGCGGGATCGGGTTGCACGCCGCAACGGAAATAAAATTAAATATATTGGGGGATCGGGTTGCACGCCGCAACAGATTTATTTAAAGTTTATATTGTTGAAGCGGGTTGCACGCCGCAACGGATTATATTTTAATTTTATATTGTTGGAGCGGGTTGCACGCCGCAACAGAAATCTATTGAGGAATTATATTGTTGGGGCGGGTTGCACGCCGCAACGAAAATTGATTGAAATAATAATTGGTTATGACTGCCGAGTTAGTTTCAATTGTTAGAATGAGTTACCTGATTTATTTTTATTATTGTTGTTATTATTATTATTGCGTACAAGTTAATGTAAGTGACCAGCCTTAGCCTCGTCACTACTTCGTCGAGGTTAGGCTCGGCACTTACCAGTACATGGGGTCAGTTGTACTGATACTACACTCTGCACACTGTGCAAATTTTGGAGACGGTCCCAGCGGCGGTTACTAGAGAGCTCGGATTGGAGAGCCTGCGGAGGCTTGAGGTACAGCTGCTCAGCACCCACAGCTCCTGAAGTCCCCGTCTTTATTTTTATTTAGCTATGTATTTTCATTCAGACAACTTTATATTTATTTCAAACCCCTGTATGTATTACTCTAGAAGCTCGTGCACTTGTGACACCGGGTTCAGGGATTTGTAGCAGATATTTTTACGATTTTAGTTTTCGCATTTATATTTGGATTACTGCAGTTAAATGAGTTCTTCATTAATTAAATTTAAATTGTTAAAAAGGATAAATTGTTCTAACGTTGGCTTGCCTAGCAAGTGAAATGTTAGGCGTCATCACGATCCCGACGGTGAAAATTCCGGGTCGTGAAAATTCTACACTCATTATTCACTTCTAAATAATATATTTGCTCATTCCAGAAACTTGAGAGAGATACATATCTCACTGACACTAAGGATTTGGTATTTTAAAATCAATAAACACAATAACCAACCAACACAGTACACTTTATAAGTTTATGACAAGTACAATATACAAACTTATGCGCCTTATGTGCGCGCATGTATGAGTAGTGTATTGCATGTATACATACACGCGCAAGAATACATAGTTCCTGATAAAAAATTTCAAAAAGCTGTTAAAAAACTTTTTTAATAATTATATAACCAACCGGTGGAGCACGGTTCGAAACTTAATAAATAATGAATAAGCCCTTTACTCTTCTCTACTTCCAGGCTTGTTCGAACTCTTGTCTGAAGTTATTTTCAAAGCAAACACCATTAATGCCATTTGGTTAAGAAAAAATTTCCACTATTTTTACTTTCACTCGTTTTTAGGAGTAATATTAAAAACTTAGGGTGAAGATAATTGTTTCCTCCAACTTTACTTTTAAAAACAAACTCCACTCAAATTTTGAGCAATAGACATTCTTCCTCTCAACATAAACGATCGAGATATGTAATTTTACATAAAAAAAAATCATTTAGCAAATTCATATAGTTAGAAAACATACATGATACTATCCTAAAATACATAAAAAAAAATGCTATCAAATCCTTCAATAAATCTTGATCAATATTAACTTTTTCCAGCAGCTTGTCTTCTGGCCAGTAAGATCGAATCCTTTTTGTAATGTTAATTGATTCACTATTTTTTGTTTTCTCTGAGTACTCAAATATTATTTTATTTCGATCCAATTGATTCCAAAACATATTAATATACTTCAAATTCAACTATTTCTACAGTTTTTTTTTTTGTTTCCCACCTAGTGTTTGATATTTGCTTTGGGGCCCGAAAAATTCCACTTTAGGATTAAAATGCTCCTTCAAAGATTATTTCATAGGCAAGATTCGTACCCTTTTCTATTACTTATTTTATTGGAAGTGTGATACTCTTTAGCTCTGTGTGCAGCTTCTCGCTCTCTCTATAAAAGCGGTATAAGTCCAACACGCATGATTCAACTATCCAATCCTTGAAAAAAGGATAACTCGACGAAGAACTGCAGCAGCTTAGTCATACAGATGAACCAGAACAAACTGTAAAGTTCATTATAATAGGAAAAGAGGGGTCATTCCTTCCTGGTTCTAATTTGTTATATCAACCAAGATTGATGGTACACTTGTGCTTGCAGTGTATCAATAGTCCTTAAATTAAAAGCAAGACCAGCAGTTTCAAGTCACTAAAGGAAAAAAAAAATCCTCTCAAAGAAAAACATGAATTAGAGTAATAGAAGCAGCAAAAAACTTGACAAATGAATTTAACACACCAGATACTCTTAATCCTGAATCTACGGCCCCATGTCACCACATGACTCAAACAAATATTTTATAATCAGTCATTTAGATTTTAGAAACAAAAACTGATTTTTACTACAAGAAAACAAATTAGTACACCATCAACCACCACAAGTCATTTTCACATAACCTAAAGGAGCAGAAACAATAAGAAAAGATACTTAACTGGTTTGGCAAATGAACTGCAAATAGAATATTCTCTCTTTTGAAGACACAATAAGGAAAAGACGCATGGTAGGCCTGTTTTTCTTAGCAGAAACAATAAGAAAAGACACCTCTAGTTGTCATTTAAATTTTCAAGAGAATCCAAATCACTCTAACATAGGAGCCTCCTGTTTAAGTTTCATTCTCCTCGAAGCTTCCTGTAATGCCTATGGAACATAGGGTAAGCCTCTTTATATAACATTCAGAAAGAGCTCTCAAATAAGCATCATTGTTTGACTCTGAATCTCCTATAGGTTTCATCAGTTACATAGTATTGATGGCCAATTAAAGACTTTAAACAAGGACTATAACTTTTGAGCCAATTAACCGAAAGTTTGCAACGGTAGTAATGGACATGAGTGAACATCTGAGGAAAAAAAATCAAAAAAAAACTGAGATAATTGATAGATAGGATCCTTGGCCAAAAAGAGGTGCCAAGGCATCTCTTATTTTCCCTACTTTATATATATACTAGTTAACTTGTTCGAAACATATATGAATAAATAACCGCGAATTTGTTAGTGATCATTTTATAAATTAGTTCATATAGAAAAAGAAGAAACATGGCAAATACTAAACTAATTTTCACTTATAAAAATCATATCTAAACTCAAAACTAATCAAATGTATAATTTTAAGTAAAATTGAAAGTATTAAAAAAATAACAACACTTGATTGAAAATTCTTCTAAAATTATAGGAAATTACAGCAAAGTAAACACTTTTTCAATCATTCCCTATTCATCAAAAAAATTCTCTAAAATAACCAAAAATACCTGCAATAAAACAAAGGAAAGAACAAATTCCTTTTTTGGTCTAAATTTAAATAGGAAAGGAACTTATGGACTCCTAATCATAAAATTGAAAAGCATATAATCAATGCTTTAATCACACAACAGAAATAACTTGTATCTTTCTCTCGATCAAATTAGAGTGCATATGATATTATAATAGATATAAAAAATAAATAGAAAAGTTTCAAGAATAGGAAAAAGACCTATGTAATTTAGCCTCGAATTTGAATCCATTTAAGGTACTTTTTTTTAAGGGTTGAACATGTCATTGTCATAGACTATTTTTTAAATGTAATTAGATATTTATGAGGGGCTTAAAATGAAAGCTATATTAAATCAAACTGAAAAAGGAGTTATACATATAACACAAATAAATAAAAAAATTCATATAAGACTAATTTCCGTGTAAAGACTATGAAGAGAAAACATGAAACAATCTCTTTCTTTCGTTATGCTATTTTCTTTGGAAAAACAATTCAACCAGAGCCATATTTTTCCAATTATGAACCTCAAAAATAATTACTTTTTTCTAGATAATCCTTTATTTAATCTCACAAGTTACATTTCTCTTCCATATCAATCTTAAAAGAAAATTCTTGAAAAAGAATCAGACTTATACATACTCAAGGTCACTCTGGTAATGATTACCGTAACAAAAATTACTGAACAATTTAAAAGTAGTTATTCACTCTAATATGCACTCAAATAAAACTTCGGAGGAGCTGTTAAATCTCTTGATTGCTTTTTAGAAGTTAGAGTGAAGAAGAATAGCCAAATTAAAAGTTAGAGTGAATGAATGAGCGAAGATGAATAGCCAAAAAAGATGAATTCTTCTTAAAAAGCCAGAGCAGATACCTTTCTTATATACTATACTCAACTTTCTATTTTCGGATTAACTTAACTTTAAGACAAGATTCTATAAAAGAATAAAGAGCCTATCTTCTTCTTTCTTTCCAAATCCAAATATAATGGGATGGTCATCTTTCTATTTCTGCTACTATGCCTCCTGTTTACTGTTTAGTTAAGTTATTTTTTTTTTTCTTGCAAACAATAAAGGGAAAAAATAGGCGATTGTTATAAGAAAAATCAAATTATGGTGGATGTCTACTCTTCCTCCATGATCTTCTCAAATGCTTAATGACATATTCAATGACATATTTCTATGCTTAATGACATATTCAATGACATATTTTTCTTCACTTTTCATGCCTATATAAAGGCCTTGTAATAGATAAGAAAATATACACAATTGAAGAAGAAAATCTCTTCCTTTTCTCTATCTCCATTTCTTGTTCATGTTTTACTAAATTGCTTTTATTTCATAACATGTCTTGTTCATGTTTTACTAAGTTGTTTTTATTTTATAAAACGTTATCAGCACGATGCCCTAATCAATTGAGTTACTTACATATACAAAATTGTCCTACATCATAAAAGGCATGTTCCTGCCGTGCCTAATATTCATCTTGAAGAGATAAACTTTTCTTTCTCATTTAGCAATTTCAAAGAATGGTATCAAACATAAATGAAATAACAATAAGGTTGAGGAGACCAGTACACTGTGATAAGACATATAATGCTAATGCTAAGATACGTTTTCTAATCCTTTTTAATTAATTCATTTTCTTATTCGTTTTTCTCATAGGTTCTTTATTTGTTATGAAAGTTTCCAATGCTAAGTATTTTTTTTTTACAAATCTATTCATATTCTTAAGTGTTTTACTTTATAAAGGAAAATACTTAAATATAAACTAATTACTACTCCATATTTTACTTATTTTATTTTGTTGCATTATCAATATCCATTTCAATGAACGAGTTTCTAATAATTGTTGTAAGTTTGGTCTGATATTTTTCATCTCGTATCCTGGTTATATAGATCTTATTATAAGAATCAGAAGTATATAATGATGCAGCCAAGAGTTACGTACTAAACCAAAGACCAAAAGAAGTACAAGAAATTGGGGAGCTACTACAGTTTTTGCAAAGTCATTTGAGGAACTTTGGTTCCTTAGTTAAAAAAAGAAGAAGCAAGAACCTTATGTAAAGTTTCCCTTAACTGAACGTTTTCCTATAAAATATATGCTTGACCATCATGCGCCATTCTGACTTTTGAAAAGGTAATGTCAGGTAAGTTTCTCTCGGATAATCTTAATAGCACAACTAGCATACGTTATTGATAAATAAATATACGATCCAAATGAAAAAATATTTTGAATTAGCATTGGCCGATCAAAACTTTTAATTCTCGTATATTAAAAAATTGAGTAAGTTTGTATCTCTGCAACCCAATTTTTTATTATTTGTACACGATATTCTTAGTACACTCCACTAAATAAATAAATAAGGGTTTAGTTTCTTGTGACTTAAAATACATAACTGCTCCTATTTTATAACTGATATGGGAGGCAACAAGATGGTAGAGTCATTCCAGTATTGACTTTTTCATTAATGTTAAAAATATTGTCAATGATTTTTTCAATTAAAGGTTCTGATATATCTCTTTGTTTTTCTAGAGAGCATAATACTTAGTTTCCATAAAAGTGCTTGGTAACTAGTAGTACTATATTATTCTATTTGATACATTATTTTTCTTTAATGTTCTAGTCATATCACTTTCATCTTGAAGTGAGCTTATTGCAGCAAAAACCACATGTGAATTTTTAATATTATTTTATATTTTCATATATCTGTTTGACACTAATTACTTAGCTGATTTGAGTAAACGAAAGTCTATTGTTAAGAATTATATCCAAATGACATTATGAATAGTTTAACTCAAGAGGTAAACATTGTCTTCACAATAATAATAATAATAGTTCTTCAAAATGTGAAGGCAATGTTTACCATCAAATTGGTATGCAAAATAATAAAGCACGCAGCCGATTATGATACATTCATTGAAGAGAATGTGACTTGTGATAAGCATTGAGAATGCAGACCCATTCCTAAAGATGAATGTTGTAATATGTGATAAGGGTAATGAATAAAGACATGCAATGCATGATTGGATGAATACCACAACTCACCTCTGAGGAAGGTTTGAGTGAAATAAAGAGAATAAATATTATTGTGTGATTACATGAATATGTCATTGGTCGCGTACATGTGATACGCCAAAAAATATTTTGTTGTGCCTTATAGAAGGTTATTAAAGGCAAAATTAAAGCAAAAAAAATGATGCATTATAGAAGGTTATTAAAGGCAAAATTAAAGCAAAAAAATAACTTTGCTTATGATGATTTTGACAATGACAATTTATTATGATATAATTTTCTCCATGAAGGAGACATTTACTATATGAATGGTGTGACAAAAGATCTTATAGTACAAAAGTTATTAAGAGCTCCGAAAAAATTAATTTGTTACTACCCGGATGAATAAAAGTATTCACGACATTGATATTGTAAAGTCTCAAAAGAAACTTTTTGAGTTTCAAATGTATAAGTCAAAGTGGTTGACATATTGAGACTATAAATGAAAGGAATATTGAATATTTTTATATTTATATAATCATAAAGGATAAATATGAAAGATTATCCGATTTTTTTTATTTGTACTACACAAATATAAGCATGATGATGGAATCATATGTCACAAGTAAACTAGAGGTTTACTAAAACAAATATTAGTTGGCATGACTGGTTGACCATCTCAGTTCAATTATAATGCGAAAAATTAATTGAGAATTACATTGACATATATTGAAAAATATAAGATTCTTCAAGAATTCTCTTGTGCTGCTTATTCTCATGATATATCAGTTAAAGTTGGGATTGAATCTTTTGATTTCTGGAACTAATAAAAGGTGATAAATATATGGGCCCAGTCACCTGTCATGTCGACCGTTTACTATTATATGATTTTAATAAATGCATCTATTCTTTGGTCACATATGCATTTGTTATCAACTTGCAGTTTGGCTTTTGCAAGATTGATTGCTCAATTATTAGAGCACAGTTCCAAAATATAAATTATGATTATTTATCTTGATAATACTGGTTTAAATCCAAGTTGGTTTAACAGAAATTGTATGCCTCCAATTATAGCTAAACCATTAGTTATGAGAACAAAATTGTCAAAATAAAATTTGGTATGTGATGTATTATTTAATATACAATAGCACTTGTACGTATCTAGCCAAATTAAGATAAGTTCTCCCTATCACAATCGGTTCAAGGTCAGGAACCAAATAATTTCCATCTAGAAATATGCATGTTCTAGAAATATGAATGTGTTCCACCACAATGTACAAAGATGGATCCCCAAATAAGGCTAGGGATATGTGTCGGTGATCCCAACAATAGGGGGAGAAAATGGGCAGCTGAAAAAGTAATGCATGTAATGAATTATTATGAGTACATCTAGATCCTCGTATGAGAAAATGTGAACTTGAAGTTCAAGGGATAATTCATTTGCAAAATATTGCCAGACGTATTTGCTGACCCAAAGTTAAATATCATATTCAGCTGCTAATGCTCCAAATAAAATAAAGTTCATAATGAATAGAGTCTATGGCATGCATGAATCATAATAGACTAATCGGTTCCAAAGATAAAACTCCTTGAAAAAGGAAAGGAGCAAATGTTCAAGATGGTCATAATAAGGAGGCAAGTGCTCTAGAAGAGCACCACGACATAATACTTCATAAGACCTCATGGGAAAGGCTCAGGTACCTGAAAATAATAAGATAAAGAGATCTCAATAAGTTATGTCTTTATTGGGTAATAGTAGAACCGATATAAAATGATCGTCGACGATATTGGTAATATAATGTAGCGCTCAATATTATTAATATTGATGAGGATCTTGAGCTCAAATCTATCATGAAATTTGGACAGATAAATGATTGGCCAAATGAAAAATATGCAATGAAAATTGATTTCACCTAAAAAATATGAAGTTGGACGGATAGTCCCAACACCTCAAAGTATAAAGCCAGTGGAGGTATAAATGCGTTCTTGTGCGAAAAAAAAGGCAAGTCGATAAACATAAAGACGACTTGTGTCACAAGAAAATTTGTAAATATCCTAGCATTGATTATATAGAGACATGTTCTCCTTTGGTGGATGTCGCCATTTCAGGTTTTAATCTGGCAATACAAGAAAAACGTGATATGCGTATAATGAAAATCATTGAAGGATTTAAATTGTTCTGAAGCATATTAAGGTTTCCAAGAAATTTATTAAATAAAGCTTCAAAAATCCTTATACGGATTGAAACAATCAGGGCGCATGTGGTATAGTTGCCTGAGTGAGTACCTGTTGAAAGAAGGGTACAAGAAGGATTCAATTTGTCCTTGTATCTTTATAAAAAGATCTGGATCTAAATTTATTAGAATCACCGTGTATGTTAATGATTTAAATATCATTGGAATTCCTAGGGAGGTTCCTAAAGTAGTAGAGCTTCCTAAAGCAGTAGACTATTTAAAGAAAGAATTTGAAATGAAAGATCTTGGAAAGACATAATTTTGTCTTGGTCTACAAATTGAGTATATGAAAGATGAAATTTTTGTCCATCAATCAGCATACACTAAAATGATTTTAAAGCACATCCATTCCGACCTCATGAAAATAATGAAGAGCTTATTGGTCCCGAAGTACCATATCTTAGTGCAATTGGTGCACTAATATATCTTTCTAACATTACAAGGTTTGACATAACTTTTTCAGTTAATGTCTTAACAAGAAATAGCTCTGCTCCTATAAGGAGACATTGAGTTGTACTCTTTTTCCCTTACAAGATTTTGTCCCACTGGATTTTCCTTGCAAGGTTTTTAACGAGGCAACCAAAAGGCGGATTTCTAAATATGTGTACTCTTTTTCCTTCACTGGGATTTTTTTTCCCATAGGGTTTTTTCCTAATAAGGTTTTAACGAGGCACATTATCTATGGACATCCAAGGGGGAGTGTTATAAGAAAAATCAAATTATGGTGGATGTCTACTCTTCCTCCATGATCTTCTCAAATGCTTAATGACATATTCAATGACATATTTCTATGCTTAACGACATATTCAATTATATTTTTTTCTTCACTTTTCATGCCTATATAAAGGTCTTGTAATAGATAAGAAAATACACACAATTAAAGAAGAAAATCTCTTCCTTCTCTCTATCTCCATTTCTTGTTCATCTTTTACTAAATTACTTTTATTTCATAACAACATGTCTTGTTCATGTTTTACTAAGTTACCTTTATTTTATAACACCGATTAATTTCAAGTCTAGTGCAATAATTCTTTATAGGTGCTGAAATTATATAGAATAGTAGTATTTACACGGAGTGACATATTAACTACCACGCCTTTTGAAAGAATAGATCCGTTCCATGAAAAGGAATGACACATCCTCACACTTAAATTTTTTATTCATCTAAGATAACTACAATATTCTTCTTAATTTCCATCATTTGTTTCTCTCCATCTCTATATTTCTTTGTTACCCATTGAATGCAAATTTTCAACGTTTAGAGGATTGATTTAAAGAAAACAGAAGAGGCATACGATTAACATATTTTTTCCGAACTATGACTATGAGAAATTGAAAAAAGAAAAGAAGTAAGAAGATAAAATGCATGTCGTGAAAGCATGAAGCAAAAGCCAATTTAATTCCTCCATCATATACAATTATACATTATGCAAAGAGCATAGCAACAATTAAAGAGCATAACAAATATTGAATCACATTACCTGTGAAAGAGAAAAACCATGGACAAAGAAAAGCACATCAAGAACAAAAATCTTTATATTAACATAAATGTACTTCAAACTACACTTGATATACCTAAACGATAACAGGAAGCCAAACAACTAAAACAATAATCTATTAACATACTCTTGGAAGCCCCCGTTAGCACCAGAAATGTGAAACCAATTGAACCGTATAACAGGCCTAAAAAATGGGGATTGATATGTATATGAAATCTATATGAATGACTTTATTGAAAAAGGAGATGTTGCGGTGAATGGGGAGGTGAAAAGCTTGTAACTCATCTAAAATTATAATGATCCCATTAATTAGTGATTCAATCTTTATGATAAATATGATTAAGATTTAAGAGCATTTAAGAATGTCTTTTGTGTTTTTTTAATCTAGCACGTAAATGGAAGAAAAAGGAAGGAAAATCCAAAAAATTGAAGAAAAAGATAAATAGGTTTCTTGGGCAAAGAGAGGTGCCATCCCTCTTTTATATATATATATATATATATATATATATATATATATATATATATATATATACCCATACACATATCATAAATTCAATATATTGCCTATACACCGCAAAGGAATCAATTTAATTAATCAGACTATCAATCTAACAGCAGCCATTAATTACAAACGACTTAGCAAACACAGAAAAAATAATACTTTCACAAATCCCAAAACGCGGTAGTTGGATAACAAGAGTCACAAATTGGTACCTGGTAAGCAGATAGTTGGATATCAAATCACAAATCCGAATGAGAAGAATGATTTCTGCAAGAATCTTGAAACCTACACAAAAAGAGAAGTTAGAGATGAATGAGAAGGAGAGGATTTTCCTGGCATAATCAAGAGTTTTGGCCCCATCCAACGACGTGAAGATGATTGGAAGCCTAAAAATTTTGTACTACACATATTCTGGCCCATACTTTCATCCCTATGTATTTCAAATTTTCAAACTTAATTGAATTAAAGACTTGCAAGATAGCTGAAATAAATAAAGAACAGTTCATGGATTGCAACAACCACTTCATCGTAATGCTATTATATACCTTAATAATGTACAGCTGTATTTTGGTCAGTAATCAATTTGGTTGGAATTGATCTTTAGCGAATATCGTTTTTCGATTATGTTAAGGGAAGCCTGACTGACATTAATCGACTTAATATCAGTCCTCTGCTCCTATAGTATGACGATAAGCCAACCTCCTAGTTTTATTTTGCTCAGTTCATATCTTAACAGAGAGAAAAAAGAATTTTATTAATATGAGAATCTATAGACTTCCATAAACAATAGTGCTTGAAAATTGCTTTATCGTGTAATGCTGCTATTTACTTTCGATGCATTCAAGAGTTAATTTTTCCACCTACTGTATATTAATTGAGCAGCATATGAGAATATGAGAATCTATCGTGGAGTACTGCTATTGTAAAACAATCGAGCGGCATATTGTAAATCTATTGCAAGCAACCTGCTGGGTAAGAAGAGATGTTATATGGGGAAGAAGATGGCCGGAGACTACGGCAGACCGGAGACTTAGGCAGGCAGCGATTTTCTTCACGCATGTTAGGTTTTTCTAATAGCGGCGACAGAATCCTATTATTTTCTATTCCCTTTTGATTAAAGGGAATATGTTTTCCTATTGTTATCTAATTGGAGGGAATCGGTAATTCTTGTCCAAAAACATTGGAGGGAAAGATGATTTTCTTTTCGTGCGGAGGGAAAGTTAAAATATAAAAAAAAAATTGCTATAAGAAATATTAAATTATGGTGGATGTCTACTCTTTTTCCATGATCTTTATCTTAAATGCTTAATGACATATTTTCTATGTTTAATGACATATTCAATGACATATTTTTTTCATTTTTCATGTCTACATAAATGCTTTGTAATAGATAGAAAAATATACATAATTGAAGAAGAAATAAAATCTCTTCCTTCTCTTTATCTCCTTTCTTGTTCATCTTTTACTAAATTGCTTTTATTTCATAACACGTTATCAGCACGAAGTTCTAGCCAATTGAGTTGTTATGATGCGGCCAGTGCCGGTAACGTCATTTAATGTTAATAATATGGTAAGAACGATGACGGTATAAGGTGTACAACGCCAGCATATATTCGGCCATCACGGTTAGCCTTTTCTAATTAGTTTTCAAGTTTCTTTACACTTTACTATTTATGTTTCCATACATGAACAAAATTGCTATACGGAAAAGTTTTTCTTGAAAGTTCATCAAATCATGTAAGAATTTTTGGTGTAAAGAACGATAAATATTTTTCCTATAACAAGTATTATGTTCCTATGCGTTAATATTAAGAAACACAAAGTGAAGACTTTTGAGAGAACGCATATTTTTCCTTTCTATTTTATCACATATCTCTTCCATCTTAAAGTGGGATAATCACAAAGGACGCGTAGATTTTAATTGATTATGTGTTTTTCTATATTTTCTTGATACTTTTTATTTGATTGAGTTCAGTTAATGAAAGTTCGCATATGCAAATTAAATTCAATCGCCACCAATAGTGGAAACCCGTCCCATAAGTCTAAAATAAGACATGATGTTACCGTGGAGGTATGAATGGATGTGGATGTGGTAATGGACGAAATTATAATTGCCATCATTATGGTAATGAGAACAATAATGGCTCTCAAAATAATCTTCACTTTGTGAAAGTGATGTTTGCCATTGATATGGCATGAGATTTTATAAAGCACACATGGATTATTATGTTCCATTTCTGAAATGAATGTGAAAACAATGTGATAATCATTATGAATACATATTCATTCTTGCAAGAATATGAACGTGCTAATGGTAGTAAATATACCACACTCACCTCGAGAAGGGGGTTTGAGATGAAATAAGAAAATAATGTCATTATTATAGCATGAATGGTCATTGGTTACGTACCTATTGTACGCCAAAATATTTTGGCATTGTGATTATTAAAGGACAACAATAATGCAAGAAACAGATCTTGCATCTAATTTTGACTATGACCATAATGGTATAACTTTCTCTTTAAAAGAGATATTCACCATATAGATGTTGATGAATATATGGTAGTACAAAATTAATTGAAGTCTTTAGAAGAGCTACTATAACTCTGCCTAAGGGAACAATACTTATCATAGAGAATACAATGTTCTCCTCCAAGTCCAAGAGGAACTTGTTAAGTTTTAAAGATATCCGCCGAAATAGATTTCATATTGAGACAATAGATGAGAATAATCTCGAATATCTCATCGTTACCAAGAATGTCTCTGGCCAGGAAAGGGTTATTGAGAAGTTCCCATCTTTATCTTGTGGCCTGTATTGGACAAGAGTTAGTGCAATTAAGGCACATTCTATCGTAAACCAAAAGGTTACTAATTCCAATACTTTTATACTTTGGCATGATCGATTGGGATATACAAGATCAATTATGATGAGACGAATTATAGAGAACTCAAATAGGCATCCATTAAAGAATTTAAAGATTCTTTTAAATAATAAATTTTCTTGCACTTCTTGTTATCAAGGCAAGTTGATTATTAGACCATCACCAACAAAGGTTGGGATTGAATCCCCTGCATTTTTGGAACATATACAAGGGGATATTTGTGGACCTATTCACCCACTTAATGGGTCGTTTAGATATTTTATGGTCTTAATATATGCATCTTCTAGATGGTCTCATGTATGCCTATTGCCATCTCGCAACCTAGCATTTGCAAAATTAATGGCACAAATAATCCGATTACGGGCATAATTTTCCGATAATCCAATTAAGTCTATTAGACTTGATAATGCCACAGAGTTTTCATCCCAAGTATTTAATGATTATTGCTTATCAATTGGGATAAAAGTGGAATATTCTGTAGCTCATGTTGTTCACACTCAAAATGGCCTTGCAGAATCTTTGATTAAACGTCTGCACTTGATAGCAAGACCATTACTCATGAAAACCAAGTTACCCACTTCAATTTGGGGTCATGCCATTTTGCATGCAGCAATGTTAATTCATCTCAGACCGACTCATTATCATAAATATTCCCCGTTTTAATTAGTTTTGGGTCATGAATCTAATATATCCCATCTAAGAATTTTTGGATGCGTTGTATATGTGCCTGTAGCACCGCCATATCGCACCAAGATGGGTCCCCAAAGAAGGTTAGGAATATATGTTGGGTTTGATTTGCCCTCCATTATTCTCTACCTAGAAACATTAATGAGAGATTTGCTCACTGCTCGATTTACAAATTGTCGATTCGATGAGACATTTTTCCTAAAATTAGGGGGAGTTGGTGAAATCAAACAGAAAATTTCAAGGAAAAATCCATCATTGTCTCATCTTGATCCACGTGCCTCTATTTGTGAAAAAGATGTGTAAAAGATTATCCATTTACAGAAAATAACAAATCAATTGTTAGATGTATTTACGGATCTGAAAAGGATAATGAAATCACATATCCCTGCAGAGAATATTCCAATCCGTATTGATGTCCCTGTTGGATAATCTTCTAGTGTTATAGCTAATGAGTTAAAAGCACGCCTAAAATGTGGCAGACCATTAGGTTCTAAGGATCGAAATCCTAGAAAAAGGAAAATAAATGATCAAGATGACACTACGAAAAAGTCTCATAAAGAAACTCATGATTTAACCAATCCTGAGATTCATGAGGATATCAATGAGCCTAAGACTCAAGAAAATAAGGAACTATCAATAAATCCAATCGATATTGAGATAAATCTGAATCGATTGAATGTAGTGGTGGATTATGTCTTTACATACAATGTTGTATCTAGCATTATGCAAGATAATGGGGATCTTGAACCTCAATCCGTTGGAAAATATCGATAAAGACGTGATTGGACAAAATGGCAAGAAATAATCTAATCTGAGTTCAATTCACTTGCGAAACGCGAAATTTTTGGGCATGTAGTCCAAATACCTAATGGTGTTAAGCATGTTGGCTATAAATGGGTCTTTTTACGTAAAAGGAATGAGAAAAATGAGGTACAAAGATATAAGGCACGCCTTGTTACACAAGGATTTTCATAAAGGCCTGGTGCCGATTGTGAAGAGACGCATTCTCCTGTTATGGATGCTATAACATTCCGTTATCTCATTAGTTTTGCTGTCCATAAAAAGCTTGACATGCATTTAATGGATATGGTTACAACCTACCTTTACGACTCACTTGATAATGAGATATACATGAAAATTTTCGAGGGATTTAAAATGCCTAATGCACATAATTCAAAGTCCATAGAAATGTTTTCAATCAAATTGCAAAGATCTTTGTATGGTTTAAAGCAACCACGAAGAATGTGGTATAACTGCCTTAGTGAATATTTATTAAAGGAAGTTTATATAAATGATTCCATTTGTCCATGTATTTTTATAAAGAAAACAACATCGGAGTTTGTTGTACTTGCCGTATATGTTGATGACATAAACCTTATTGGAACTCCTACAGAACTCCAAAAGGCAATTGATTATTTAAAGAAGGAATTCGAGATGAAAGATCTCGAAAAGATAAAATTATGTCTCGGTTTGCAAATTGAACATTTGGCAAATGGGATTTTTGTTCATCAATTTGCCTACATAGAAAAGGTATTGAAACGGTTTTACACGGATGGAGCACATCCATTATGTACTCTGATAGTTGTTCGACCACTTGATATGAATAAGGACCCGTTCCAACCTCAAGAAAAGAATGAAGAGCTTCTTGGTCATGAAGTACCATATCTTAGTGCAATTGGCGCACTAATGTATCTTACTAACACTACAAGGCCTAACATAACTTTTTCAGTTAATGTCTTAGCAAGATATAGCTCCGCTCCTACAAGGAGACATTGGAATGGAATCAAACACATATTGCGGTATCTAAAAGGGACTACCGATATGGGCTTATTTTATGGAAATGATTGCAATCCCGATCTTATTAGTTAAGTCGATACTAGATATTTATCTGACCCGCACAAGGCTCGATCTCAAACAGGCTATGTGTTTATATGTGGAGGCACTGCCATATCTTGGCTATCGACTAAGCAATCAATCGTGGCTACTTCTTCTAATCACGCTGAGATAATTGCTATTCTTGAAGCAAGTCAAGAATGTGTTTGGTTGAGGTCTATAATACATATTATTCAAAACAAATGTGGTTTGAAGTGTGACAAACTACCCACAATTTTGTATGAAGACAATGCAGCATGCATAGCTCAATTGAAGGGAGGATTCATAAAAGGATATAGAACAAAGCACATTTCACCAAAGTTATTTTTCATACATGATCTTCAAAAGAATGGTGATATCAATGTGCAACAGATTCATTCAAGTGATAATATGGATGATTTGTTCACCAAATATCTACCGACGTCAACCTTAAAGAAACTAGTGTACAAAATTGGGATGCAAAGGCCCAAGGATGTGAATTGATTCTCTCATCATAGGAGTTAATACGCGTTGTACTCTTTTTTTCTTACAAGGTTTTATCCCACTTGGTTTTCCTTGCAAGGTTTTTAATGAGGCAATCAAAAAGCGTATTTCTAAACGTGTGTACTTTTTTTCCTTCACTAGGATTTTTTTGTCTAATAAGGTTTTAATGAGGCTCATTATCTATGGACATCCAAGGGGAAGTGTTATAAGAAATATCAAATTATGGTGGATGTCTACTCTTCCTCCTTGATATTCATCTCAAATGCTTAATGACATATTCAATGACATATTTTCTATGTTTAATGACATATTCAATGACATATATTTTTTTCACTTTTCATGCCTATATAAAGGCCTTGTAATAGATAAGAAAATATACACAATTGAAGACGAAATAAAATTTCTTCCTTCTCTCTATCTCCATTTCTTGTTCATGTTTTACTAAATTGCTTTTATTTCATAACAAATTTCAATTAGTGATTTTTAGTGGCAATATTTTTTATTATCACTAAAAGGATATCTTTTACTGGCTAATGGTCATGTGCCACTAATATTTTAGCTTAAAGAATCTATTAGTGACAATTGCCTTATTCCCGCTAAATAATTGCCGCCAAAGGCCTTTTTTGTAGTAGTGGAAATCAACCATCCAACACCCCAAGAGCCATCTTGCTCGAATTCCGCCACAAGGCCCAAATAGAATCGCATCATGTGTGTAAATAGTTAATTATCTCACAATCCATCGTAGTATAAAAGAGTAACACATGGAACCTGACAGACACGAATAAGATCAACTCTAACCGAATGACACACCCTACAATAGTTGTGCTGAGTAAACAAAACCCAACCCGATGTAGAATACACACCCTCATTAGGCCTACCGGTGGCATCCAAATCAATTCTATTCCTCATGATATAGGTATATAATCTCCAAAAAGTCCACAATAACCTATCCATAATACATACAATCAGCCATGAACCTCTCCACATACCTTCACTATCCACAACCAAGGAAAGATAGGCCTCTGAGAACTCTCCTAGTCCTCAAATCCCTAGAATACAAGAATCTACATGTCTGATCCTAATCCCACAACTCAAATGACTGACACAACCCTCATACACCATCATCTCACGAGATATACTTCCATAGTTCCTTTGAGCCATATAGCCAACATCTGAACATCAGCATCAACCATGCGATTACCATAATACCAGTCAAGCTACGCAAAATTAAAACTCTACGCGCCTTCTGAAATGTGTACCCTTCTCAGGTGATACCAGATAGTGCCAGCATTCTTCTAAACATCTGAAACCGTTCATACTGTCTAGAACTCATGACCTTCCTTTCGAACGGAACTGCAACCTCATACATGCAAACCTCAATCCCACACATCGCACTGCATCCGTCATGCGATCATATGAAAACACGAGAACCTTATTGTCAACTCTAAATCATAAGTAGGATAGACACTCCATCAACTAGAAACCTTCCACTTGACCCCATCTGCGAGAAAATCACGACAAGCAACATACTCCTCATACTTGGAGAAGACATCTGTCTCAAGCTGTGGTTGACACCATCGAGAACTCTTCGAAACCCATTTGCACATAACCAAGTCATCAGAACTGAATCCCTCTAAATCAGCCAAGACACGTAGGTCCCTAAACCCAAGAGTATTGCCACAAAGCACCGGCAAAGCCTCATCGCACCAAATGAAGCAAAAGAACCTATCATATCTAATATCATGCCGACCCGAATCACTACCAAGCTGACCCATTTCCTTGAATTCTCCTCGACTTGCCTACAAGTCAACACTTCTCCTTGCCAGTACACCACGATCCTTAACCCAAAGCTTACTACAAGAGATCCTAGCATGAAACCTCGTTCGTCCTAAAGCCCAAAAGCCATTATATTCCCTCTTAAGTACCCAAAAATACCTCATTCGAGATACTCACTCTAAAGAGACCTTATGTAAATCTGAAACTGTTTCCTTAATCTCTATGATACTGAAATATAAAATCCATAATGATATAGAAATATCGCGATATCAACACCATCCAATGCAAATCTCAGATTTTAGCCATTTATATATTCGAAAATTTCTCAAATACCACATATGAATCTTAATCCTATTAGAACCTTCTTGAGAGTCATCCACCGTACTTTAATCTCAAATGCACCGCCCAAACAATCCAAACGACATGTGTTCCATTAACACACCAACATCCAAAGAAGTAACCCAATTTTAAGGCAACCGAGTGCCTCCCTTCACTTAGCACATCACATCCACCATAAAAAACAAACCCGAATCATTCCAGAATTTCTATATATCGATAGAGTGTAATACATCATGCATCCAGAAATTTCCTTGCTCAAGTCATCCTCAAAACCAACCTCTGCAAGTCATAATTGATCCTCAAATATGCCTTAGACTGAAACCAATATAATACATAACCATGCAATATGATCATCGATAGCAGACTCCCCCACTTGGCTCGAAGTCATAAAACATAATATATGATAACCCATAATACCCTTACTCCATCACTACTATAATCCCGCACAGTAATTCAAAAAATCCTTCATAAGCTCATGTAGCACTAATCATAAAGTACCTCAAATCATCTGCTAAGTGCATATTCATCCTTGCGACAGTCGTGCGAGCTCCTTCAAGCGATCCAAACTCAAATTGCAATACATGTAACCCACTGGTAGAAAGAAAGTCTCCATAGAAACATCATAAGAATCACACATCTGTAGACTACCCCGTAGGTAATTACCCACCTACTCAGCCTCAAAATGGCATCTCTCTATTAGGGGTGCTTATCGGGCGGATCAGACGAATAATTACGCTTAATGGTTCGGCTTAACAGTGATCGAATTATCAATGTAGTAATCCGCTAGCCATCCAATAAGACAACGGGCGGATTTGTATCAGATTAACAATTATCGAGCGGTTATGTTACACCCCATATTTTTGTACATGGAAGTACGCCATAAGTAAATTGATATAAGCTCGGAAATGACATGTTACATTCTGCATTTTCGTACGTTAAGGTTTCATCGTAAGTTAATTGACGTAAGTTCGGGAATGAGATTATTTTGAGATTATAAGCATTATGCTATTTCAAACAAGTGATGAGTAAATTCGTGAAGGTGAGAGGGGAAGCAAGTCAAAGAAAATGAATTTTCGTCCAAGTTTGACATGTTGGGATAAAATACGGCCCGAGCTAAAATACTCGGTATTTATGGACTAGTGCCATACAAGATACCACATGACCATGATAGTAAGGTGTATAAGGTATGTTAAAAGTGAGTAGTATTTTAAGTAAGTGGAGATAATTAATTAATTGAATAAGAATATTTTTGGGGCTTCCACATGGCATTAAGCCAAGCCAAGTGGCACAAATTTGCATGATGAGTCATAAGGCATAAGACACTTGCCACTTGAATACATTGACACTTCAACTTGATATCAACGTAGAATTGTTTTGGCATGACACTTAAACAAGAAATGTGAGTGGTTTAATTTATCAAGGGATTAACCAGATAACAAAGTTTCTATCTTTAAAAATGAAACAATAGCTACCTTATCGCAGAGATAGATAAGCTAGAAATAGTAGCAAATATCTAGTTATGTGCAATGCACAAAATAGGAAATTTGTTGACCTTCACTTTCCATAAAATATATGGTCACTTGAATAAGATCAGCAACGTTGGGTGATTAGCACAACAAAAGGCTCCTTTAAGATGTCAAGCTGAAGATGGTCATATTCACTAAGTGACGAATGAGCTTCAGCAAAGTTCATACAAGGTCCGATTATGCGTGAGATGCAATTCTAAGAAAGCACAGTACAATCTTTCTCAAAAATATCATGCGGATTATTCCCTACTTCGATCTACCATAACGTGTTGTCGCAATTAACGGGTATTAAAGGGATTGTCATGAAAATCGGTTCAGTTATGTTAAGGTTATCCCTTCTTTCTTTTTGGCATGATCCAAATAATACAAATAAAACGAGCAAAATACGCAACTTTCATAAATGACTCTATTCATAGAAATACTAGGGGTGTCTATATTCTTGATTCCCCATATAAATTATTATCATATCTTCTGTTCATGGGTCTCAGAAAAATACGTATTTGATAATGTTTATCCGAAAGGCATATTAATTTTTATGGCATTCCGAGAAAATCGTATTAACGTATTTCTTATGAATTTCATGCATTTATACATGTACATTGACTCATGACCAGATGGCGTTATATGGAGTTATATACACGTATATTATATGTATATGGGATATGGGAAAAGGTTACGGCGTTATATACGCACCACCACCTGATCAGCTAGTATACGTTGATGATTTGCCCACAGTGGCCGAGATGATATGAGGGGATGCCCTGAGAGGCTTGATGATATTTTGAATGCATATACCTATGCATGGTATGACATTATATGCATATGCATGACATTATAAGTATTAATTATTCACAGAGTTATTCGGACTTACATGTTGAGTCTTTCACTCCATGTTTCTCTCATGTCTATTATTTATTGATTTTGATTCCTTACATACTCGGTACATTATTTGTACTGACATTCCTTTTGCCTGAGGACGCTGTGTTTCATGCCCGCAGGTCCCGATAGACAGGTCGAGAGTCCTCCAAGTAGGCTATCAGCTCAGCGAAAGATGTTGGTGCGCTCCATTTGCTCCGGAGTCGCTTATTTGGTCAGTATAATTTGGATGTGTATTGTTTGGTATGGCGGGGCCCTGTCCCAACATTTATGACAATTATGAATTCTTAGAGGCTTGTAGACAGATGTTATGTATATGAAATATTGTATGGCCTTATCGGCCTATGTTCAGTGTACGGGTGATCATTTCGGTCTTATAGGCCGTATGTCTTAGGTATAAGTTGGTATTACATGTTTTATTCTAGTTATCTTACGGCAGCCTTTCCGTCTCATTTTCCTATGATAGTATGATACGAAAAGATACATTATGTTAGTACTCGGCTGAGTAAGGTACCGGGTGCCCGTCGCGGACCATCGATTTGGGTCGTGACAAAAGTGATATCAGAGCAGTTCTGTCCTAGGGAGTCTACAAGCCATGTCTAGTAGGGTCTTGTTTATGGGTGTGTTGTGCACCACACTTATAAGCAGGAGGCTACAGGGCATTTGTGACTGTCACTCTTTCTTCTTACTCTAGATCGTGTGGTAGAGCTCAGTTGTAAGAACTCAATTTCCTAAACTCTATCTTATTGATAATACGATGATGCCTCCATCCAGAAAGACGGTTGGTAAGAGATGTAGTTGTGGAAGAGTTAAGTGAGAAGAGCTCAATTTTTGCATCATGCTTATGGTGGATAAATATGAGGTATTCAACAGATCATGTGTGTACTAAGATGTGTAAGATTCTTGATAAGGATCACTAAGACAAGAATGACTATCTATTCTCATGGTAAAAAAAAAAGGAATAAGAGAATCGGAAGGTAGACACAAGTTTCAGCAAGTAAAAGAAGCAAGATGAAAAAGGGTACGAGGTAGCCAGTTGATGAAGGTTAACAGTATTTACAATTCAAGCAGAGAAATATAAGCATTTTGAGTTACTTTCAACAGTAACAGAGATATATACAATTGATCAATCCCGTTTCAGTCCTGCCTTATGGGGGCTGACATGTGTAGTTTAAGAGAAGGACGAGATATCAGGATCCGGCTGGGGTTAGAGTAACCCAAAATGGTGAATGGATTGTTTATGTTAGTTGACATTTCCGAAGGATATTGCAAATGTGGTAATAGATCTCCTTGTGAGACACCTAGAGGGTGCACTCTAAAATAGTACAGCTAGATATGAATACTACAAAGATAGGCACTGGAAGCCTTGATGAGATAAATATTACCTTAGTGTAGCTCCCGTCCCTAGTTGAGAAAGAATGTTAGGTAACCCGAAGAGCCAGTAGATGGAGCAAGGGGAGCTAAAAGCAAAAGAATGCTTTGTTCGAGTTTTTAGAATAAAGTGATAGACATAAATGTTAGCGAGAAATAAGAAGAGAATTAATGAAGCATTATGAGTAAGATGTGATACATGGATGACAACGGTAGATCAAAAAGATGACAGTATCACAGAGTCTATAGTCAAGTAAAGGAAAAGACGAGAGGTGACAGGCCTTGAGACAACAAAAGAGTATAGGCCATAAAGTCATATCCTCATTTCAAAAAAATAAGTTCGTGACTCCAATGCGACTACCGGAAGGAAAAGTTAGACCCTAGAATAATAGAAGTCAGTACGGGCTGGTGAACAAGACAAACTAAATGTGAATTAGGGACTGACTGATTGGATAATAGTCGACATCATGAGAGTTTCAGATTTCGTTCCGGCGATAATATAATGGACAACAGAAGAAGATTCATGAGAAATTCAGAGAATGGTTATTCAGGAAAATGCTTCCCTAAAGAAAGCAATCTGAGCAAAGTTAAGCTTAAGGGACTATGTGTGCCAGTTACACTAAGTGCCACCCGCGCGAGTAAGGAATTTCCTTATCCTTGGTAAAGAAGGATTACCGCAAGGCGAGTAAGGGTCATCGATAGTGTGAGAAGACACCAATGATGAAGAGGTAAAGCATCTATAGATAGATCTTCATAGCGCTAAATATTAGTACTTCCCTAAAGGGGGGAATATGGAGTGATGTGGCATTAAGTCAAAACTAAGTGGTTCTAGTAATTATGGAATGGTAAAGGAAGAATGCGATAAAATGAAAAAGGGATGAGATTGCACTTATTCAAAGCCTACAGATATGCTACGATACCAGAGCATTATGATATCAAGGAGAGGAAGTAAGGGTTCCTGCCCGAGATGTTATTGATTAATAAGGAGCCAGTGCGAGAGGTAAGTTAAGACAAAGGAAATAACCCAAGAAAGATTACGCGCAATATTGATATGAGAATGGGCCAATGAGTAGTTAGTAGTTGATTCAGGAAGTACCTAGTTATGGCTAGATAAGAGGATACAGACAAATCAATAGATCGTGCAAAATAAACAGAGTGAACCCCAATATGGGGAATTCAGTCTCGCAAATATGACATCGTGACCCTTGAGAAATATTCAGATAGGAGTTGGGGTAGTTAAAGGTATCGTATGAATGTTATGGAAATAAAAGAGAGTGCCACTGGGGAGATAGTCAAAATATCAGCTCAAAAACAATACTACAAGCACAAGGGCGTGGAGGTAAGAACTATGGATAATTATAGGTGAGTACGAACATCAAGAATTCCATCGGGTATGCGATGTAATAAGCTCGCAGTTTTACAAGAGTCAGAAGGTCTTCCCTAAGTACTACAATGAAAGACTAGCTGAGGAAATAAGGAAGAAGGCTTCAACCAAAGCACAGTGACCTAAAGAGAAAATGGTTTTGTAATAACAGTCCCACTACAAAATTGTATGCACTACAAAAGAAAGTGGCACTACAAAATTGTCGGCATAACTCTTCTACCTGGACTGAGCTGTGCGAAGTCGATCCTGAATAATCTTGACCTTATCCAAGGCATCCTGTACTAAGTCTTTGCCCAACAATCGAGCCTCTCCCGGCTCGAACCACCCAACTGGCGACCGGCACCGCCTACCATATAATTCCTCATAGGGAGCCATCTGAATGCTCGACTGGTAGCTATTTTTGTAGACAAACTCTGCAAGGGGCAAGAACTGATCCCACGATCCTCCGAAGTCTATAACACATGCACGAAGCATATCCTCCAAGATATGAATAATGCGCTCGGACTGCCCGTTCGTCTGAGGATGGAATGCTGTGCTCAACTCAACCTGCGTACCCAACTCACACTGTACTACCCTCCAGAAGTGCGAGGTGAACTGTGTACCTCGATCAGAAATGATAGACACGGGCACCCCGTGAAGATGTATGATCTCATGATTGTAAATCTCTGCCAACCGCTCCGAGAAATAGGTAACTGCCACAGGAATGAAATGCGCTGACTTAGTCAGCCTGTCCACAATGACCCAAACTGCATCGAACTTCCTCTGAGTCCGTGGAAGTCCAACAACAAAATCCATAGTGATATGCTTCCACTTCCACTCAGGAATCTCTATCTTCTAAAGCAAACCACTAGGTCTCTGATGGTCGTACTTTACTGGCTGACAATTTAGACACCGAGCTACATACGCAACTATGTCTTTCTTCATCCTCCTCTACCAATAATGCTGCCGCAAGTCCTGATACATCTTGGTGGCGCCTGGATGAATAGAATACCGGGAACTGTGGGCCTCCTCAAGAATCAACTCATGAAGTTTATCCACATTAGGCACACAAATACGACCCTGCATCAGCAAAACTCTGTCATCTCTAACAGTAACCTGCTTGGCACCACCGTGCCACACTATGTCTCTAAGGACAAGTAAATGAGGATCGCCATCCTGCCGATATCTGATGCACTCAAACAAAGAAGACCGAGCAACTGTACAATCTAAAACACGGCTGGGCTCAGAAACATCCAACCCCACGAACTGGTTGGCCAAGGCCTGAACATCCAATGCAAGCGGTCTCTCACCAACTGGAATATATGCAAGGCTACCCATATTGACTGACTTTCTATTCAAAGCATCGGCCACCACATTGTCCTTCCCGGGATGATAAAATATGGGGATATCATAGTCTTTCAATAGCTCCAACCACCTTCTCTGCCTCAAATTTGGTTCCTTCTGCTTGAACAAATACTGTAAGCTCCGATGATCAGTGAATACCTCACATGGCATGCCGTAAAGATAGTGCCTCCAAATCTTCAGCGCGTGAACAATGGCTGCCAGCTCTAGATCATGAACAGGGTAATTCTTCTCGTGAACCTTCAGCTGCTGTGACGCATATGCAATAACCTTGCCACCCTGCATCAATACCGTACCCAGACCAATACGAGATGCATCACAATATACTGTATAAGATCCTGAACCTGTGGGTAACACCAATACCGGTGCCGTAGTCAAAGCTGTCTTGAGCTTCTGAAAGCTCGCTTCACACTCGTCTGACCACCTGAACGGGGCACCCTTCTGGGTCAATCTGGTCAACGGGGCTGCTATGGATGAAAACCCCTCCACAAATCGACGGTAATAGCCCGCCAAACCCAGGAAACTACGGATCTCTGTGGGTGAGGTAGGCCTAGGCCAGTTCTGAACTGCCTCAATCTTCTTAGGATCCACCTGAATACCCTCTACTGATACAACGTGACCCAAGAAAGCAACTGAACTCAACCAAAACTCGTATTTTGAGAACTTAGCATATTATTGGCTGTCTCTCAGAGTCTGAAGAACGATCCGAAGGTGCTGCTCATGCTCCTCTCGACTGTGGGAGTAGATCAAGATATCATCAATAAACACAACTACAAAGGAATACAAGTAGGGTTTGAACACCCGATTCATCAAATCCATGAATGCTGCTGGGGCTATTGTCAGCCCAAATGACATCACTAGAAACTCAAAATGCCCGTACCGAGACCGAAAATCTATCTTAGGGACATCAGATGCCCTAATCACAACTGATGGTAGCCAGATCTCAAATCAATCTTTGAAAACACCTGGGCACCCTGAAGCTGATCAAATAAATCATCAATCCTCGGCAATGGATACTTATTTTTGACAGTGACTTTATTCAACTGTCGATAATCTATACACATCCTCATTGTTCCATCTTTCTTCTTCACAAACAATACAGGTGCACCCCAGGGCGAGACACTAGGTCTAATGAAGCCCTTATCAAGCAAATATTTCAACTGCTCCTTCAATTTTTTCAACTCTGGCGGGGCCATGCGGTATGGAGAAATGGAAATGGGCTGAGTGCCCGGAGCCAAATCAATGCAAAAATCAATATCCCTGTCGGGTGGCATCCCCGACAGGTCTGCAGGAAACACCTCTGGAAACTCACGAACAACCGGCACTGAATCCATGGAAGGAACCTCCACACTAGAATTGCGGACATAAGCCAAATAAGCTAGACACCCCTTCTCGACCATATGCTGAGCCTTCACATAAGAGATAACTTTGCTGGCAGAATGGCCAAGATTTCCTCTCCACTATAATTGAGGCAACCCCTGCAAGGCTAAGGTCACCGTCTTGGCGTGACAATCTAATATGGACAGCCAATCCATACCTAGTATGACATCAAATTCAACCATGTCGAGAAATAGAAGATCTACACGAGTCTCAAGACTCCCAATGGTGACCACACACGAATGATAAACACGATTTACAATAATAGCATCTCTTACTGGTGTGGATATATACACAGGAGCACTCAAAGAATCACGGGGCACAACCAAATAGGAAGCTAAATAGGATGACACATAGGAGTAAGTAGATCCCAGATCAAATAGAACTGAAGCATCTCTACTGCAAACTGAAACAGTACCTGTGATAACAGCGTCAGATGACTCAGCCTCAAGCCTGGCTGGGAAAGCATAACACCGGGGCTGGGCCCCACCACCCTGAACTACGTCCCTGGGATGGTCTCTAACTAGCTGGTCTCCACCTCTAACAGCCTGACCTCCACCTCTAATAGTCTGGCCTCTACCTCTGGCTGCCTGAACCCTGCCTCTGGCTAGCTGAGCAGGTGGTGCAGCAACTGGTGCCGGAACCATGGCACGAGAACTCTGATGCTGTGAGCTACCCGTTGCCCAAGGGCAATATCTAGCAATGTGCCTCGGATCACCACAAGTATAACATAACCTCGGCTGTTGTGACTGCTGGCCGTGAAACTGTCTCTGTCGACCTGAATAACCACCTGATAACTCTGGAGTGGAGGTGCACTAATAAGAGCTGGTGGTGTACTGTAGGCTAGCTGGTCGGAATAATGAATCTGAGGGCCACGACCACCTGAGGCACCGTGAGATGCCTGGAGCACTGAATGGAACGGCCTGGGAGGATGGCCTCTACCAAAAGTACTCCTGCCTCTAGATGAGGCACCGCTGGACTCACCAGAATGATGAGGTCTCTTATCAGACCCCTGACCTCCCTGAGTAAGAACCATTTCGACTCGTCTGGCGACATTAGCAGCCGCCTGAAAAGAAATCTCACTCCTAGTCTCCTTAGCCATCTGCAATCTGATAGGCTGAGCAAGTTCATCAATAAACCTCCTCACCATCTCTCTCTCGGTGGGAAACAGAAGAATAGCATGACGGGCCAAATCCACAAAACGTGTCTCATACTGAGTAACAGTCATACTGCCCTGCTGAAGATGCTCAAACTGACGGCGACGCTCCTCTCTCAATGTGATAGGCAGAAAATTCTCTATGAAGAGTTGAGAGAACTGGTCCCAAGTAAGAGCAGGCGACCCAGCTAGTCTGGTCAACAAGTAATCTCTCCACCATTTCTTGGCAGAACCAGTCATCTGAAATGCAGCAAAATCGACCCCATTGGTCTCCACTATACCTATGTTTCGTAGGACCTTGTGACAGCTGTCAAGATATTCCCGGGGGTCCTCCGAAGGAGCACCACTGAAGTGAACAGGAAAGAGCTTGGTAAACCTGTCCAATCTCCATAAAGCCTCAGAAGACATAGCTGGCCCATCTCCGGAGCTGCCACTAGAGGCTCTGGCTGCTGCTCAGCTGAGGAAGCGGTACATGTTCTCGCCATCTGCGAGAGAATAAGAGTAGAAGAGTTCAACCAGCATTGAGAAAGCAAAATCGCACGATAAAGAAGAATAGAAGTGAAACTCGTTCTTAAACTTCATAGCCTCTGGAAGATAAGTACAGACGTCTCTAAACCGATTCTCCAGACTCTACTAAGCTTGCTCATGAATCGTGAGACCTAGGCAACCTAGTGCTCTGATACCAACTGTCACGACCCAAAATTTCCCACCGACGGGACCGTGATGACGCCTAACATTTCACTTGCTAGGCAAGCCAACGTTATAGAATCATTAAACCAATTCCTTATTCCCATTTAGTAATTAACAATAATTTACTAAGATGAAATATAATAAGTGTTGTAATGACCCAACCGGTCATTTTAACTTTAAGAAACCCGTTCCCTAAAATAAAACTCCACAAACATGCTTTTATTAATTTATGACTCGCGGGGATGGTTGGTTCGGGATTTTGAAGTGTGAGTTGAAATCAGAACACTTGGTTTCTTAAGTTAGCTTTAAATGGACAAGTTTGACTTCGGTCAATATTTTGAGAAAACGACCTCAGAATCGGGATTTGACGGTTCCAATAGGTTCGTATGATGATTTTTGACTTGGGCGTATGTCTGAATCAGATTTTGGATAACCCGGGAGCGTTTTGACGCTTAATAGTAAAAGTCAACTATTTGAAGGTTTAAAATTCTTTAAATTTGGTTTGGGGTAGGTTTTTGAGTAATTGAAGTCCGTTTGGAATTTCGAGTTTGGGAATAGTTCCGTATAGTGATTTAAGACTTGCACGCAAAATTTCGTGTCATTCCGAGTAGTTTAAGTATATTTCGGTGTATTGGAAGTAAATTGAAGAACTTGAAATTCTTAAGTTTGAATTAATTTGGTTTAGGGTATGATTCTTAGATTTGATGTTGTTTTACGCGTTTCGAGAGTTTGAACAAGTCCGCTTTATGATTTCAAACCTGTTGGTATGTTCGGGCGAGGCCCTGGGGGTCCCGAGTGTTAACCGGACGAGGCTCGGATCAATTTTGGAAACATTTGAAGAAGAGCTGAAGCCTTCTACTTTTGGTACGTTCGCACCTGCGCTTGGATAGCCGCAGGTGCGACTCTCGCAGACGCGAGGTTTATGCGCAGAAGCGAAAAGGGAATGGAGGCCTGCCATCGCACGTGCGAAATCTTGGGCGCACCTGCGAACGCGCAGGTGCGAGAAAAAGAGCGCAGATGCGGAAACAGGGCAGTCAAGCTAAGCTCGTATCTACGAGGCTTTTCCGCAGGTGCGAAAGCCGTAGGTGCGGTACACCTTCCGCAGGTGCGGAAATGCCTGTTGGACAGAATGGTTAAAAAGTCGGGGCTCAGACATTTTGAGCCCATTTTTCCTCCATTTCCGGGCGATTTCAGAGCTTTTGAGAAGGGGGTTTCAACTAGCAATTGAAAGGTAAGTTAATTCCACACTCCTTGAGTTAAATACATAGATTATAGGTAGATTATAACTAGTAAATCTTAGAAATCAAGGGTTTAGGTGAAAAACCTATATTTTTATAAAAACAAATGAGATTTTAACCACGGAAATAGTTATGGAATTGGGTAAAAATTATATATTTGAGTTCTTGAGATTATGGGTAACGTTTCCATCCAAAACTTTTCGGAATCTAGGCACGTGGGCCCGGGGTAAATTTGAAGAATTTTACTATTTTGGATAGGGTAATTTATTTAATAGATGAATTTCGAATTATTGAACATATATTAATTATTTTATATAACTTTTGGATAGTTTCAGATTTTTCGATATCGAATCGAGAATTTTACGCCACGCGATAATCGGAAAGTGGACTTTGAGACGAGGTAAGTCTCTTGTCTACTCTTGTGAGGGGGAAATTACCCCATAGGGATTAAATTGAATAATTGTTGCTAATTGCGGGGGCTACGTATGCACGAGGTGACGAGAGTCCGTGCGTAGCTACTATTAATGCTAAAGTCCGGGTAGTTTAGGACTCAAAGCATGAATTACTTGTGTAAATTGTATTCTTTTTTTAATTAATATTAATTGATATATATGAATATATTGTGAATTGTTAGATAAAGATATTAAAGAATGGAAATCTCATATGCTTGATTTTCTGTTTAAATTAATTAATTGTTAAAAGAAATTGTTCTTCCTCCCGAATTTATCTTATAATAAATATACTCTCCTTTTGGAGGTACATAAAAAAATGTCATTCTTTCTTGTGGAGCGGGCCGAACGCCTCGGCAGGATAGATGCATCTATGGATCGTACCGCACATCCCTCGGCAGTGTACACGATACTCTGGATCGGGTCGTACGTTCTCGGCAGAAATCATGCTTAATAATAATAATTGCACGATACTTTAATAGTTATTTCAAGCTTGCGAAGCTAATTGATAAATTGGAGAATCCTTGAAATTTAATGAATTATTATTCCTGCTTGTTAAGGAATTAATTGTTATTCTTGTAAATGAGACTAATTGATAAATTAAAAATTATTTGAATTTAAGGAATTTAATTAATATATTGAGAATTGTTGCATTTGAAGGAATTTGATTATTCCCACTGGATAAATAAATTATTGTAAATTCTGTGAATCATGTTGATTTAAATATTCTAGTTGTATTTCAATTATTATTATTGACCCATAGTGAGTGTCAAAGTCGACCATCTTGTCTCTACCACTTCGAGATTAGGCTTGATACTTACTGGGTATACGTTGTTTATGTACTCATACTACACTTGCTGCACTTTTTGTGCAGGACCTGAGGCAAGTACTAGTGGAGGACCTATCGTCTTACACCCACGTTATCCAGAGGCGTAGTGGTGAGCTGCCTTTCTGAGCCGTTCTGCAGCTACCAGTGTCTCTTCTTGTATTTTTTTTTCATTCTGTCTATTTTATTTCAGACAGTATTTGTAGTTTTTTATAATTTACTAGATGCTCATACACTTGTGACACCAGGTCTTGGCACACACATTGGTAGAATTTGGTGTTTTATTATTTTTTTTTGGTTTTAAATTTTGTTAATATATGCTTAATTTATTAAGTTGGCTTGCCTAGCTGTAGTGTTGGGCACCATCACGACCTATAGGTGAAATTGGGTTGTGACAAGTGCAGAATATCATAAAATTGTATTAATTACTACTACCCGGATCTGGAGTTACAATTCACGAGCATTCTAGAATTTACTACAAGTAATAGTCTGAAAGAAATACAACTGTCTGAATGAAAGAAACAATAGAACAGAAAAGATAGACGGGGACTTCAAGATCTATGAACACCAATAGATCTACCTTGAATCTTCGGATAACGGACCAATAGCAAATTCTCGATCAACCCGAGCCGGTATCACAATATGCACAGAAAGTGCAGAGTGCACTATCAGTACAACCGGCCCCATGTACTGGTAAGTGTCGAGCCTAATTTCGACGAAGTAGTAACAAGGCTAAGGCAAGGCACCTACAAATCACCATGTACAATTTAACAGTGTATATACAAATAACAGAAATGAAGAACTAAACAGGAAATGTTGGGAGGGGAACATACTAAGGGGAATACAAGATAAAGAACTACAACAGAATGATCACCGGAGCAGTCAATATACCATAAATCAATAGGAATAGTGAATACAGTAAAGGAAAAATGCACGGCATCATCCTTCGTCCTTTTACTCTCAATCTCACCATAAAATTAATAGAAACGACACGGCATCACCCTTCGTGCATTAACTCTCATATCATGGCACGACATCACCCTTCGTGCTTTTACACTCACAATATGGAACGACATCACCCTTCGTGCATTAACACTCACAATATGGCACGGTATCACCCTTCGTGCATTAACACTCACAATATGGCACGACATCACCCTTCGTGCTTTAACACTCACAATATGGCACGACATCACCCTTCGTGCATTAACACTCTCACTTGCCATAATGCAATGCATAAATAACAACAGGGAGATAGAATAACAAGTACAAACCTTACTTCAACATTTGGTTCCACAATATAAATCTCAACTTTTAAATGAATACTCGATTACCAACAGAAAATCCATAATCATGATAATGACGATCAATTTAACAACACTAGTATAAACATGTAGCAATTAGGCATAGGAAAGAGACAAAATAAGAAAACGGAAGAAACATGGAATACAGGTAAATTGGCGGCGCATAAGTACTCGTCACCTCACATATACGCCCCTCACAATCTAAGGTTCCTAATTCCCTCAAGTCAGGGTTAGACACAACACTTACCTCGCTCCGAAGGCCACTTAATTCTCAATCACAACTTTTTCTTTGGAATTCACCTCCAAACCACTCGTATCTATTCAAAAATGATGCAATAATATCAAATGTTGCTAAAGAAATCAATTATATTGCATAAATTAAATTTTTCAAATTTTCCTCCAAAAAGTCAAAAAATTGACCCCGGGCCTGCTTGGTCAGTACCCGAGGTTCGGACCAAAATCCATTTACCCATTCACCCCCGAGCCCGAATATGTAATTAATTTTGGAATCCGACCTCAAATTGAGGTCTAAATTCTCATATTTTCGAAATTCCTAGTTTTCTACCCTAACCCCTAATTCTACCATGAAAACTCTAGATTTTAGGTTGATAATTTAAGAAATGTAATGGGTAATTGAAAGAAAATAGTTTAGAATCACTTACCAACACTTTGGGGAAGAAATGGCTCTAGCAAAATCGCCTCACACCGTTTGGTTTTTGAAAAAAATGAATTTTTGGCTAAATTCCGTGTTTGGATTCGGTTAAGTGCTGGGCGACAGTGTTCATCGCGTTCGCGAGAGCACTGTCGCATTCGCAAAAAGTATAGGCTGCCAAGGCTTCGCGTTCGCGAGACCGTGTTTGCGCGACATTGCTCGCGTTCGCGATGAAGGAACGATCGACTCTTCCCCAGGTGTGCCTAACACTACGCGTTCGCGAGGAGCTGGTCGCGTTCGCGAAGGGTAACGCCCTCATCGCTTCGCGTTGGCGAAGAAAAAAACTTCAGCTGCCCAGTTTACTCTTCGCGTTCGCGAGAGTACCTTCGCGAATGCGTAGAAGGACCTGCCAGAACACCTGCTGCAGCAAAATACAAGATTTTCAAAGTCCAAAACATCCCGTGGCCTACTCGAAACTCACCCGAGCCCCCGAGGCTCCAAACCAAACATGCACACAAGTCTAAAAACATCATACGAACTTGCTCGCATGATCAAATTGCCAAAATAATACCTAGAACTACGAATTTAGCACCAAAATCAAATGAAATTCTCAAGAACACTTTAAAATTCCTATCTTCTCAACTGGACGTCCGAATCACGTCAAATCAACTCCGTTTTCCACCAAATTTCACAGACAAGTCTTAATATCATAACGAACCTGTACCGGACTCCGAAACCAAAATACGGACCCGGTACTAATAATGCCAAACATCAATCAATTCTTAAAAACAAATAATTTCCAGACTTTTAATTTTCATCCAAAATTCATAACTCAAGCTAGGGACCTCCGAATTCGATTCCTGGCATACGCCCAGATCCCATAATTCGATACGGACCCACCGGGACCATCAAAATACGGATTCGGACCCATTTACCAAAAATGTTGACCGAAGTCAAATAAAAATTAACTTTTTAAGGTATAAATTCTTATTTTCATCAATTTTCAACATAAAAGCTTTTCGGAAACCTGCCCGGACTGCGCACGCAAATCGATGAGGGTAAAAATAAGATTTTTAAGGCTTAAGAGCGCAGATTCGAGTTCTAAACATAAGATGGCCTTTTGGGTCATCACATATTTCTAATGAACAAATTAAGGTTAATATAGTCAATTCCATTGTTAATTAATGCTAAAAGGTTAATATGTGTGAAAAGAGACAAAAAATCACTTAAAGTGGACAAGAGAAAGTACTTGATTAGTTGGGAACTGATAGCCTATTTGGCCAAGGTTTTAAATAAGCTAATTTTAAAAATTATTTTTCTCAAAAGTGCTAAAACTGTACTTTTGGTGAGAAGTAGTTTGACTAATTAATTTTACAAGTACTTTTGAATAGCAATTAGTATTTGGCCAACCTTTTAAAAAGTACTTCTAAATGTATTTTCTCAAAAATGCTTTTTAAAAAAGTATTTTTATGGAGAAGCTACTTTTTTTAGCTTCTCAAAAACAGCTTTTGCTTCTACTCGAAATCACTTTTTCCCTTCTAAAGGCTTGGACAAACACATTAACTTTGAAAAAAAAATACCGATGACAAAAAAAATATTTTTGGCTAAAAAAGCTTGGCCAAACAGGCTATAACTGTAATGGGGAGGGAGTAATATACTGCCCCAAATATTTTCCCGCTATTTATTACGTTCTCGTTCAGGGTGTAACTTGGAGATACAAATGTTTGGTAAGATTTGAAGGTTTATAATATCTAAATATTATGTTTGGGAGGTTATATGGACGTCTACAGGGGAGGAAAAATAATTTAGAACAGATAGAAAATATTTAAAAAAAGAAAGGACCTTAGTCGCGTATGTGCTATTTCAAATAACCATGTCTCACATTGTATAATGAATTGAGCTATAAGATATATATCAAATGAAAGGTCTCTGAGTTTACTTTCCAGAATATCAAATCATTTGTCATTCGGACATTACTAAAAGATGTTATGATCTTCGTACTAACAGGTAGCATAGCAAACATTTGATTTCCGAGAGAATTACCCTGACGCGACGCCTTGGCCGATGCAACAGGTTAAATTTGGACCAAAAATCCTAAAAGTTGAGCCTCTGAATTATACCCCTTACTGCAACGCGCCACGCAACACGTTGGGCAATGCGATAGGCCAAATTTCAGCCTATGTGACTCTAAAATGCATAAAACTAAAGAGCACTTTAGGGAGAGAGAAACCTAGTTATCTCTACAACATTTTTGAAGAGGTCTTTGAGAACAAGAATGACCTAGGGCTTCTCCAATCCATCCAAGGTAATATCTCTAACATGAATTCAAGTTAAAAATAAGAGACTAACATCGTTTAGCACCTTTTATTTCCTCAAACCAAGATTTTCACCTAAGAATCAAAGAGTTCTTCAAGAACCAAAATCTAGGGTTCGTTGAGGCATCACTCAAGGTATTTCTCATTACTATCTAGTATTAAAGTTAGTGACTTTACAACGTATTATAATTAGCAATTATAGAATATGTTACAATTATGGGTGGAAGGTGATGGAAAGCCATTAATTGTGTGTGTGTATATATATATATAAACTTGATTGAGATGATGAGTTGAATAAAATTGATTGAGTTAATGTTTTAAACTCTATCAATATAAATTTTGGGGCATTGACTATGAGGATTGTTGAAGGAAAAACTTAAACATTTGGTTAGAGGTGAGTTGAGATTTCTTCCCTAGGTCAAGGGAAAGATTAGAATGTGCATAGTAAATTATATGATTATTTAAATTATATTTAGAGTAAATTATATATATATATATATATATATATATATATATATTTATGTATGTATGTATATGGGCAATTACTTGTTAGTCAGACCTTCAGTTCAGATTCAGATAAATGTGATCAAATTTAAAAAGGGAGAAGTATCCAACTTTCCCGAGTATGAGTGCATAGTGGCCAGGTTTAGCTACCCCATACCTGCAGGTGCATATTGTTTTGATGGAGAGATAGGCTGACACTCCCTCGTGAGTGTTCCCATATGCTCACGTACGCAGGGCCATTATGCGTGAAGGAGAGATAGGCCGATACTTTCTCGTGCTTGTTCTCAGATGCTTACGTACGCGGAGCCACTATGTGTATAGTTTTCAAAAAGTTATTTTTTTTAAAAAATAACTCAGTTTTCATATTTAGATTCTTATATCAGTTGTAGACTCAACTCAAAGATTTAGTTTCTGTTATCTGATGCAGATTCAGTATTCTGTTTCGCTTTCAATTATCAGTTGAAATTTAGTTATAAGAATTAATTTTAGCTTTTAGAGTGTTACATTCAATTATTATTATGTGAATTACATGCTCTAATTGTTACATTTTTATTACATTTATATATAATTTAGGCTCGTCTTGTCCTCCACTTAGAGAGTTGTCAATGAGACTTTTTAGATATTCTTTAGTGGTACTTTAGCCTGTTTGGGTCTGCCACATCGTGTGGCATGCGTTGAGTTTTTAGGTAATGAGCCCCGTGGCTAGGAACAGATCTAGTTAATTCAGTTAGTGAGCCATTGACTCCTTCCAGCGATGTTCGTGTCCTTTTTAGGTCTTTAATTGTCGTATGCCCCCGTAGACTTATGTATTCAGACTTACAGTTAGAGGCTCATGACTTTGCTAGTAAATTCAGTTATTAGACATGTTATCATATATTTTAGAATTTGGATTTAAACGATTATTATCTTAAGACTTATTTATGAATTTTCTTTTTGGATATTATATATAGCTCAGACTTTCAGTTAGTTAGAACAAGGCTTGCTCGAAGGATAAAGTAGGTTGAGCACTGCCACATTCTACTCCAGTTTTGAGGCGTGACAAGTAATTACATTCCCCAATCAGGGGGTTAAAGAATTGAGTGTAATTACATGAGTAATTACAAGGCAAACTTTCAATTTTCTTTATTTCCTTTAAAATATATTTTTCATTTGAAAAAATAAATAAGGCAAGAACTGTTGTACTCCAAACTTCTAGCCAGCGTTGTCTGCAACGTCACTCCAGCTAAGGTCTTTTTCTCCCCTTTCTTATTGCATATCATTGGCTAGTTGCCTTCTTGCTAGCTGATTCATTAATCTCATACATTTTTGTTATGAAGATTTTTTATCAGGAAGACTTGTTAAAAAAATAATTTATATTTTACTAGTCTTGTATTCTACTCTTTAGAATAAATTTTAACTATGAAAAAAAAACATTTTTTGGTAATTAAAATTTATATACCAAGGGAAAATATTTACCAGGAGATCAAATATCCCTTGGCCAGACTCTAACTTTAACAGAGCATCCTATCTTCTAGCCTCCATCAACCTTTATACAGCTTATCAAAACACTAACAACTAAGGGTAGAAATTCAGCTGTCTACTAGGAGGAGAAATTCAACTTTCTCGGATATCCAGTTATCTTTTTGTTTCCACGACAGCGTATCTCCTATCTATCCTTTTTATATTCACATGTGGTAAAGAATTTTAATTTGCTATTGGAATTTTTGTTGTTCTCTTTTAAGTTACAACATTATTTATATGGAGGATACCAATCATTTTTATGATATTTTACGACTCCATTTTATAATTATTTAATATATTTTCTTACCAAAATATGTATTTTTAATATCTAATATTTGTTACATACATAATTATTTGTCAGACAAAAAAACTTATTTACATGTTAATCTGATTTTGTTTATTTAATTATGTAATTACATATTTACAATCAAATATAAGACTGGTAATTACACTTTAATTACATCATGATAAACAAAAAAGCACCCTAGTTATTATACAATCAAGTAACTATATGGAGCTTTCCAAATAGACCCTTAATTATTTTGAAACTAGGGAATTTTTTCGCGCTTCGCGCGGTTATAAATAAAACACCAATAAATTTATATATTTAGTTAGTATATAAAAGACAAAAAAAATCGATTACATGAATAAACAATTAACTATATATACTGATAAAATGAAATTAAAAACATTTCCAGTGGAAATTAGAGCTTAGTAAACTATATTTTATTGTAAAAAAAATTTGAAATGAAAAAACGAATTTGTAAGAAAAAAATAAATATATTCTGTTTGTGAGGGAAGGTTAAAAGGGGAAAAAATAAGTTCTTATATCCGATCTCTTTCCTTTTTTCCTTAATCCCTCTAATTTTATCATCATCTAAAGTCTGAACAACCCTTGTTACCGACTTCCTCACTGTGTTATTCTTTTTTTCCTTTTCCTTTTCCTTTTCTCCTCCTTTCCTAATGCTATCTGCTAGTTCTTTTATTACTTCCTCTTTTTTTTATATCTTCTTTTCTCCTTTTTTTTTTTTTTGCTCCCATCTTTATGCTGACAAATGTATAATTTCTCTTAATTCCCTACAAAACATACAATACATTTTTCATAAATGTCGACATTTTAGTCACTCATCTTATAAATAGAGAAAGTAACTCTCCAAAAAAAAAAAAAAATTTATTTTTGAGCAATAGTTTATCATAACTTTGTTGGTAAATATATTTGAGACGTATTCATTTTTACTTAATTAGTTTCAAAAAAAAGGACGAATAACAATCTCATGGAGCTTTTGCACGAGCAATAGATTCACGGTGTTTTACTGAGTGCAATGCCATCTGGCAACTAAGAAACTAATTAAGTTTTCATGTTTTTATTTCTGTTTGGCGGTAAAGTATTCATATTATAAAGGTCACAAGATCTTTCAGGGATATAAAGAACCTACGATCAAAGTTTAGAAAAAGAAGAAAGTATATGAATTAAACCAACAAAAGTCAAGAAAATGGAGTCAGAAAAACTTGTCTGAAGAGATACAACCAATTTGTAAATAGGAAGGAGATAATTATTCATATACTACAGCCCTTTGTTATCCGCATCCGCCACAAATTTTTATTTTATTCACAACTTTACATTTCCTTCTATATTACAGTTACAACAATATAAAGACAATAGAAAGGAAAAAAGAACCAACCACATGGATAAAAAAGCAAAAAAGTAAATGAAAAATGAACTAAACTCTCGTGATAATATAGTATCATGTTCCGAAGATTGGTACAAGTTTTTCATAATTTGACTTTTTTGAAGAGAGATAGGTTAAAAATCTAGTAAGAGAATTGTAACACCTCTTTTTGCCCCAAAAGATATATGTGTTATGGATTGTTGTGGGTTAAAGAGTGTTTTCAATTAAAGTGATAAATTTGAATATGGATTATTTTATTTACAGAGTCGCCACTTGGAATTGATTTTTTGGGTGTTCCAAGTCACCTTTTATTTGAATCCCTAGTCAAAGGAAGGTTTGACTCTATTATTATTAGTCTGCAAAAATAAAGTCCGGGTAAGAAATTCTGTTGACCGGGGAGAAGGTGTAAAGCATTTCTCGAGTCCCGTGGTTCTAGCACGGTCGCTTTATTGACTACAACTTGGCTTGAATTAATTTTAGATAAACTGTGATTTATTGGTTTCCATGTTTTATCTGTCTGTTTTTATATTAAAATATGGAATTATCTTTGAAACGAATCACGTGTGTGAATCCGTTTTGTTTATTGTGCCAAAATCATGTCACATGTACGTGCGCTCAATTAATAGCATTTTTATTATATTTAAGGTTGTTTCGCTCAAAGTTGCGTGAACGCATTCCTTTATTTTAGTTTTGGGAATCGTAATTATGTCACGCGAACGTATACATAATCATGATGATTCAATTAATTTTGAGTACGCCTAAAGCATTCTAGTGCATTCATGATTTATTTCTTTCCTAAGTTTGAGATTATTGTGAAGGCCATGAATTATGAAATTACTTGTGGAAGAAGTGTATGATTTTAGATATTTGAATAAATAAATCATCATATACCAATACCCTACAACCCAACAATTAAAGCCCAAACTCATTAAGGTCCAAATCTTCCCAATTTTAAAGCAAGTTTAAATACCATATTTCTAAAAACATGATTAAGCATATAACATTTAAGGACTAACTTACATTACTATTTATAAAGTTTAAAGGCAAATAAATAAAATAACATGAAATAAGATAAAAAGAACAGAGGGAAGAATAAACCTTTATGTCACGACCCAAAATCCCACTAGTCGTGATGGCACCTAACCCAACCCGTTAGGTAAGCCAATTTTCATCTATCCAATTCTAATGAAATTAATTAAAAAAAAATATCTAAAACTAATACATCTCCCCAAGAACTGGTAGTACAAATCATGAGCTTCTAAGAATAGAGTGTACAAAGCGAAAATGAAATAAATACATAGTCTGTTTGAATAATATACAAACAGAGCTTTTATAAATCTAAGACTACCCTGAACAAGAGGCAGCTACAACAGCAACGCAGGTAGATCTTCAGATCCCGCAACCATCGAGCATAGCAACAACGACAGCCAATATCTGCACGTAATATGCAAAAGTGTAGTATCAGTACAACCGACCCCATGTACTGAGTAAGTAACAAACCTAGCCGGAGGTTGAAAGCCGTGACGAGCTTCTACCAAGGTCGGGTCCAAAACCACTAGTCCACAACAGTCCATAACAACATAAACCATATAGTACTAAAAGAAACACAGAGATAAAAATGCTCAGCCGAAACATGATTTCAAAAATAATAGTTCTTCCTTTCAAATACATCAGTGAAAACCCAAATCGTTTGCCGAAGTTGCCAAAAATATGAATAATTTGAGAACAGTAATTCTTCCAAAAATCATTTCAATAGTAAGTAAAATATCTCATTTTCTTTCCCAGATAATCAGTGTAAAAAAATGCATCAATATGCCCATCTGTCAACATGTGTGAAAAATCATGAATAATGTGATACCGTACAGCATGAGGAAAACACATCTCTATGCATATATGTCATGTGTGCATGTCAATGCAATGTATCTCAGAGATTGCACTCATGTACTCACAGTCTCAGAGTACTCAATCTCATTGTCTCGCATTCTCTCTCACTGTGCTCAGCACACTCAATCACTCAGCGCTATACAATACCTGCTGCGGCGTGCAGCCCGATCCCTGTTTATAGTCGACTGCACTCACTGGGAGTGTACAGACTCATGAGGGGCTCCGACAGCCCAAGCGCTATAAGCACGGACAGCTCACGTGCTGCACGGACAACTCACATGCTATAATATCATATCTGGATCCGCACGGATAACTCACGTACCGCACGGACAACTCACGTGCTATAATAATATCTGGATCCGCACGGCCAACTCACGTGCTATAATAAAATCTGGATCCGCACGGCCAACTCACGTGCTATAATAATATCTGGATCCGCACGTCCAACTCACGTGCAATAGTATAATATATAGATCCGCACGGCCAACTCACGTGCAATAGTATAATATATAAAGCCAACATGGCTTGCTGCGGCGTGCAGCCCGATCCCCAAAATATCCTCACAATCTGGCCCTTGGCCTCCCTCAGTCATTAATCTCTCCAGTCTCTCTTTCATGAGCTCACAATGTCATGAGAATAGCCCAAAAAAATAATATGATGTATCAATAAATAACAACAGAGACTGAGATATGATATGCAATGAAATGAATATGACTGAGTATAAATTTTTATTTTAAAATAAATATTTCACAACAATATGACCTCTGTGGGTCCCAATAATACTGGTACATAGCCTCAACATGATTTTTAATATGCTTTTCAACTCAATTTCTTTAACTCATAAAATTGCATGGAAAATGCCAAGACCATTTAACTACAAACTTCCACAGAAATAATTATGTCATAATTTCTATAGTGCATGCCCACACGCCCGTCACCTAGCATGTGTGTCACCTCCCAACAATTCACGAAATACATATATTCAGGGTTCATACCCTCAACTCCAAGATTAGAAGAGTTACTTACCTCGAACAAGCCAAATCCAATGCCGAGCAAGCTAAACAATGCTCCAGAAATCCCATTATGCTCGTATCAACTTTCAAACGGCTTGAATCTTGTCAAAATAATTTGATTCAGCCCACAAAAATTATAGAAATTAATACCATATCAAAATACTAATATTTTCCAAAAATTCGAAATTGAGCCCCAAAAATCACCCGTGAGGCTCACGTCTCGCGGAATCCGATAAAAATCACAAAATCTGAACCCCCATTCAACCACGAGTCCAACATACCAAAATTACTCAAATTCGACCACAACTCGGCCTTCAAATCCTCAATTTAAACTAAGAGGGTTTTCACACTTTCCCAACTTAATTCACCAAGTAAATGATAAAAACAACCATGGATTCGGGTAATTTAACCAATATTGAGTTAAGAACACTTACCCCGTTGTTTTATCTGAAAATCGCCCAAACATTGCCTCAATCCGAGCTCCAAATCGTTAAAAATGGAAAATGGGACTAAGTCCCATTTTCTGAACTTCAACTTTATGTCCAGGCCTCTCTTCTTCGAGAACGCGACAGGTCCCTCGCGTTCGCGAAGAACAACTCGACTGCCCACAAATTTAACTCTTCGCGAACGCAATCGTGGATTCGCGAATGCGAAGCTTTGCAAATCTTACCCTTCGCGAACGCGACCACGGCTTCGCGAACGCGAAGCTTTACCAGCTCAGACCTTCGCGAACGCGACCGCCACCTCGCGAACGCGTAGAACAAGAACCCGGGGTCCCCAATTGCCTCACTCCTCTTCGCGAACGCGACACCTCTCACGTATTCGTGATGCACACATAGACCATACCTTCGCGTTCGCGTCCTCCCCTTCGCGAACGCGAAGAACAAAATCTCACACTCAGAAAACACTATTCGCGAACGCGAGGGCCCACTCGCGAACGCGAAAGAGAAAATCAAAAAAATGCAGCAACAGATATTAGTAATCTCACCAAGGCCAAAAATGATCCGTTAACCCCCCCGGAACTCACCCGAGCCCCTCGGGATCTCAACTAAATATACCGACAAGTCTTAAAACATCATACGGACTTAGTCGAACCCTCAAATCACCTCAAACAATGCTAAAACCATGAATTACACTCCAATTCAAGCCTAACGAACTTTAAAATTTCTAGTTTCTACAAACGACTCCGGAACCTATCAATTTACGTTCGATTGACCTCAAATTTTGCACACAAGTCATAAATGACATAACGGAGGTATTCAAAATTTCAGAATCGGATTCCGACCCCGATATCAAAAAGTCAATACCCCGGTCAAACTTCCCAAAAATTTAACTTTCGGCATTTCAAGCCTAATTCCACTACGAACCTCCAAATAATTTTTCGGACACGCTCCTAAGTCCAAAATCACCATACGGAGCTATTGGAATCATCAGAATTAAATTCCGAGGTCGTTTACACATAAGACGACATCCGGTCACTATTTTAACTTAAGCTTTAAACCTTGGAACTAAGTGTTTCAATTCATTCCAAAATCTCACCGGGCCCGAACTAATTGCCCTAGCAAGTCACACAACAGCTGTAAAGCCCAATTTGAGCAGTAAATGGGGAAATGGGATTGTAGTACTCAAAACGACGGCTCGGGTCGTTACACTTTAATGCAAAATTTCCAATTAAATGAGTCTCCAAGAAACATTAGGCCCACAAACACAGTAATATCAACAATCAAGAAAGCCAAGTATAGATCACATTACAAGCTCGAATTCTTAACCTTAAATCAGAAGTTCTGGGTTCTTATCCCCAGCAGAGTCGCCGGAGCTGTCACACCTCCTTTTTCCCCCACAAAAGATATATGTGTTATGGATTATTGTGGGTTAAAGAGTTTTTCCAATTAAAGTGACAAATTTGAATAGGGATTATTTTATTTATAGAGTCGCCACTTGGAATTAATTTTTTGGGTGTTCCAAGTCACATTTTATTTGAATCCCTAGTCAAAGGAAGGTTTGACTCTATTATTATTGGTCTACAAAAACAAAGTCCGGGTAAGAAATTCTGTTGACCGGGGAGAAGATGTAAGGCATTCCCTGAGTCCCGTGGTTCTAGCACGGTCGCTTTATTGACTACAACTTGGCTTGAATTAATTTTAGATAAACTGTGATTTATTGGTTTCCATATTTTATCTGTCCGCTTTTATATTAAAATATGGAATTATCTTTGAAATGAATCACGTGTGTGAATCCGTTTTGTTTATTGTGCCAAAATCATGTCACGTGTACGTGCACGCAATTAATAGCATTTTTATTATATTTAAGGTTGTTTCTCCCAAAGTTGCGCGAACGCATACCTTGATTTTAGTTTTGGGAATCGTAATTATGTCACGCGAACGTATACATAATCACGATGATTCAATTAATTATGAGTACGCCTAAAGCATTCTAGCACATTCATGATTTGTTTCTTTTCTAAATTTGAGATTATTGTGAAGGCCATGAATTATGGAATTACTTGTGGAAGAAGTGTATGATTTTAGATATTTGAATAAATAAACCATCATATACCAATACCCTACAACCCAACAATTGAAGCCCAAACTCATTAAGGTCCAAATCTTTCCAATTTTAAAGCAAGTTTGAATACCATATTTCTAAAAATATGATTAAGCATATAGCATTTAAGGACTAACTTACATTATTATTTATAAAGTTTAAAGGCAAATAAATAAAATCACATGAAATAAGATAAAAAGAACAGAGGGAAGAATAAACCTTTAATGCAAAATTTTTAATTAAATGAGTCTCCAAGAACAGGTACAATAACTCAGACGAACGTCGAACAAGCATAAGCGACGAATAACATCAAACCTAGTGAACAGAGCTCCAACGGAATCCTCGACCTTGACTATTGACTCCACTTTTTGGCGTGCAAAAAAGGATGTTATGAAGTATTTTTGTTGGGTTTTGGGTGATGACTTGCTGGATTGTTTGAAAGAAAGACGAAGAAAGAATGACACGAGTAGAAATTTCCTTAGCGTATAAGAAGAAAAAACAATTTCTCTTAATTTTCTCCTCCCTTCTTTTTTTCTCCTTCTCCCTCACATTTCTCTTCTATTTATAGAAAACAAATTCGGAATTTTTTCAGATTTTTTATTTTATTTTATTATTTTATTATTCTTTAATTAAAAAGAATTCCCACTTCCCATTTTTCTTCTTTTTAAAAAAAAAATAATTTTTCACTTTCCTTTACTTTTAATTTTTAATATCCCACTTTTTTTTTACTTTACTTTTTTTTTATTTTTCACTTATTTTACTTTTATTTTTTTAATTTCCACTTATTTTACTTTTCTTTTTTAAAATTTTCACTTTCTTTTACTTTGTTTTTAAAAATTTTCAGCTACCTTTACTTTTATTTTTTTTAATTTCATCTTTCTTTTACTTTTTATTTTTTTAAATATCCACATTCTTTTACTTTTATTTTTTAATTTTCCACTTTCTTTTACTTTTTAAAAAAAAATAATTTCCACCTAATTTTACTTTTAATTTTTTATTCCATACTTTTAATTTTTTTATTATTTTATTCCCATCCAAAAATTTTAAAAAAATATTTATTTTTTTCTTTTATTTTTAATTTATTTTATTTTAAAATAAAGATAAAAAATAAAAATAATACTAATAGTAATAATTTGACCTTTTAAATTATTTTTAATTCTTACCCTATATTAAAAAAATATAACAAAGCTAAAAATATATATATTAATTCTAAAAATATTTACATAGTAGAAGGTGGTAAAAATTCAATATAGTCAAAAAATTTGTGCTCACAAGAATGTCTAGCTACAAAAACGAAATGATCATTATCATGTTATCAGCCAAATGCATGTTCGTTTGAGCAGTTGTCCTCATGTCCCAAGGCCAACATACAAGCTAATATAAAAATAAGCATGTTGAGAAATAACTACTGTCAGGTACAAGAAACTCATTCTTCAACCAACAAAATGAAAGTCAAGAAATTAAAAAAAAGCAACAAAATACTGCCGAATTATAATTGGCATCCTTAGTTGATAACATGTGATGTACCAAGAGAGAAGAAATTAAGAAAGACATTTGACAGAAAAAGAAGTGAAAAGGCAAAATTGAAAAGGGAAAAAATAATCGTCCTGGCATGTTAGTTAAGAGTTGAGAGTGAGAGTCTTCATGTTGTTCACATTATATGGACTATGATCAAGATTCGTAAGGGTTATATAAAACAATGAAAGTGTGAGATTATATATAGAGAAGGTGAAAACTACAACAATTTAGTCACAAAAGAGCACAATTTAGTCACAAAAGAGCATGTTATTTAACAGAGAAAACAAATAGATATGGAGGGATATGGAGGGTTTTCGTAACTCTTCGAACATAATGAGATGTAATAAATAGGATAATTAATAAATATTATTAAACAAATTGAATGAAAATAACGAAAGGACTCGTTGGTGCCATATATTTGTTTTCACTAAAATGATGATTATATTTTTAAAAGTTATAATAATGATAGGTTATAAAGAGAGTTATACATTGGGTAATTGCTCAAAAAGAGTAACGTACATTATCAATTATAGTAGAATAAATATTAAGGGTATTAATTAATTGTATTAATAGAAAAAGTCCTTTGAAAGGAATATAGATTTTTGGACAAGAAAAATTAAAAAAATGAGAAAAAAGATAAATGATAATCCTAGTCTAAGAGAGGTGTCAAGTCATCTTTTGTCCGCGCTTTCGGCTGTGTCTGTCCAACGGGACGGGATGGGACGGGACGGGACAGAATTAACGGGACGAGACGGAACGGGACGACATTTAGCCGGGACGGGACGAAACGGGACAAAACGGTAGGCCCATCCCGTCCCGCTAACAAACGGGACGAGACGGAACAGGACAGGACGAACGGTAGGCCCATCCCGTCCCGCTAACAAACGGGACGAGACGAGACGGGACGGGACGGGACGGGTTCGCGGGCCTTAAGTGCCGTTTTAAAAAAAAATTATTTAAGCATTGAGTTTGAAAACCGTTATTCTTTTGACAATGACTAAGTTTTTAAAGTTTGCAACAGCTAGTTTTTTGAGTTATTTAATAAACTTAAAAATTAAACGGAAATTAGGAAACTAAGTAAAGAATTATAAAATATTAAAACAAAAGACTTGTAATGAAATATTCTAGTAATTATAAATTTATAATAGAGTTATAATTTATTTAATTTAATTTCAACCCATTAAGTAACTAAGTAAGAGTGTAAGACAATTCATAAAAGTAATTCAACGCTTAAAGCCTTTTATTTTATTAATAGAACTTTCAAATCTCACATACAAATATAATTCTTTTGAAGAGCACCTAATCTACGCAGCTACCTTCTAGGAAAGGTTCTGTTTAAACTAGGCTTCTTAGTAGCCATGAGTTCCATGCCGTCATATCTCCCGGTGCTAAGTATCTCATTGTATTCTTCTTCTTCTTCTTCCCTAGTTTCACCACTTGTTGTTTCCATAGATTTATATTTATCAAACATTGATCTAACATAAGAATATATGTTAGCTTGGCAGTCTTCGAGAGATGGTTATTCATTTTCTTGAATTGCTAAATTCTCATAAATTTTACGAACAAGTCCATTTGCACCTCTTAATTTTAAAGATGGGTTAAGTATAATAGAAATTAAATAAACTTGGGGAATGAGTCCATAAAAATCAATAATTTGTAGAACAATAGTTGCAATATATGCTCCATTGTGTTTTGAATCAACAAATTTATAACCAATAATACGTTTTTGCATGTTCTAGTGATGATCAACCCAATGACATGTAACAATTAAATAATCACAACCATTAGGACTACGACCTATATCAGATGTGATAGACACTTTACAATCTAAGTGAAACAATACACAACGAATATACTGAAAATATTCGGTTTGAAATTTAAAAACATCATTTCTAACCGTGGTCTTAGGAAAACCTTGAAAAGCAGGATTACAAGTTTCTTGTATATAATGCACAAAAAAAAAAGGATGCGGGACAGGCAGGACGGGACGGGACGGGATAGGATGGGACAGGCAAGACGGGATGGGACGAAACGGGACGTGAAAAACGGGACAAAATGGCCATCCCGTCCCATCCCGTGTCCCGTTTAACATGGGCCCATCCCGCTTAGAATTAAGTGGGACGGGACGGGACGCGGGACGGGATGGGACGGCCCGTCTCGTTGGACAGCCTTACTTTCGGCGATCTAATATTAAAAATAAAGAATTAGTTCAAACACTGACATTAAAAAAGTTCTTGTTAATCTAAAAACTTTTCCCAAACACACGGAGAATACCAACAAAAAGAAACAAACATATATGGCAAGACATATACATATATAAGATACATACAAAAAAAACGGTGAAAAGCAAATCCAAATATATTGTATTTTGTTGTAATTTTTGTCGACAATAAAAATAATAATTGTAAACTTACTGTCACGATCCAAAATTTTCCACCGACGGGACCGTGATGACGCCTAACATTTCACTTGCTAGGCAAGCCAACGTTAGAGAATCATTAAATCAATTCCTTATTTTCATTCAGTAATTAACAATAATTAACTAAGATGAAATATAATAAGTGCGGAATATCATAAAACTGTATTAATTACTACCACCCGGATCTGGAGTCACAATTCACGAGCGTTCTAGAATTTACTACAAGTATTAGTCCAGAAGAAATACAACTGTCTGAATGAAAGAAAACAACAGTGACATAAAAGTAGACGGGGGCTTTAAGGTCTGTGAACGCCGACAGAACTACCTTGAGTTTTCGGACAGCGGACCAATAGCAACATCTCGATCAACCTGAGCCAGTATCAAAGTCTGCACAGAAAGTGCAGAGTGCAATATCAGTACAACCGACCCCTTGTACTGGTAAGTGTCGAGCCTAACCTCGGCGAAGTAGTTACGAGGCTAAGCCAAAACACCCACATATAACCTGAACAGTATAATCATGCTAGTGGCAACAACAGAAAATAAAGAAATAATACAGAAATAATGGGAATAGAACATACAGTGGGGGAGTACAACATAAAGAGTGAGAATAATGAAAAGACAGAATTAAACCGGAAATCCTTAAACGAATTGAGCAATTAAAACAACAGGGAAAAACTGTACGGCATCACCCTTCGTGCTTTTACTCTCAACCTCACCAAATAACAAATAAGACTGCACGACATCACCCTTCGTACTTTTACTCTCTTCCTCACAATATAAATAATTCATACACGGCATCACCCTTCGTGCTTTACACTCTTCCTCATAATATAAATAAATTATGCACGGCATCACCCTTCGTGCTTTACACTCTTCCTCACAATATAATTAAATTATGCACGGTATCACCCTTCATGCTTTACACTCTACCTCACAATATAATTAAATTATGCACGGCATCACCCTTCGTACTTTACACTCTTTTCACAATTCACAGAATCAATAACAACGGATATAGGGAAGTTTCACAAAGAAATCAATATTTCATCAATGATTACTTTCACAATTTAACATCTCAACCTCGAATCAATATTCATAATTTTATCAACCTTGGTGGAACCGGATACAAGTCTCCCAACATTTCAACAACAACAATAAGCACGGATAACAAGATTTAAGACTACAAATTTGCAAGAATGGAATTTCACTCCCATGTTATGACTCGACCACAACGCATAGTTGCTCGTCACCTCAACTATACATCATATTCAACAACAAAACACGTAGCAAATACTCACACAACACCTATTCCCTCAAGCCAAAGTTAGACACAACACTTACCTCGCTTCGAATGCCACTTAATTCTCAATCACAGCTTTTCTTTTGGAATTCACCTCCAAATCATTCGTATCTATTCAAAAATAACTCAATAATATTAAATATTGCTAAAGGAATCAATTATATTTCATAAATTAAATTCCCCAAATTGTCCTTCAAAAAGTCAAAAAATCGACCCGGGGCCTGCTTGGACAAAATCCGAGGTTCGGATCAAAATCCTTTTACCCATTCATCCCCGAGCCCGAATATGTAATTAGTTTTAGAAACCGACCTCAAATTGAGGTCTAAATCCTCAAATTTCCGAAATCCCTAGTTTCTACCCTAACCCCTAATTCTACTATGAAAACTCTAGATTTTAGGTTGATAATTCATAAAATGTTATGGGTAATTGAAAGAAAATGGTTTAGAATCACTTACCAACACTTTGGGGAAGAAAATGACTCTTGAAAATCGCTTCTACCCGTTTGGTTCTTGAAAAATGTTGAAGAAACGACTTAAACCCGTGTATGGAGTCTGTTTTAAGTCACTGGACACGCCTTGATCGTGTTCGCGAGAGGCCTGTCGCGTTCGCGATGCACAGCAGCCTAAGGCCTTAACGTTCGCGAGTCTTTCTACGCGTTCGCGTAAGGCAGCTCCCCCCCAAGCCTTCGCGTTCGCGACCCAGTGGACGCGATCGCGTAGAAGAACATGACCCCCTCCCCCAGGCCCCTTAAACTATCGCGTTCGCGTGAGACAGATCGCGTTCGCGAAGGGTACCACCCCCAACGCTTCGCGTTCGCGAAGAGGAAATTTCCCCTGCCCCATTTTACCTTTCGCATTCATGACACTACCTACGCAAACGCGAAGAAGGGCCCACCAACACAGCTGCTGCAGCAAAAATCTTAGATTTTCTAAGTGCAAATCACACCGTAGCCTATCCGAAACTTACCCGAGCCCTCGGGGCTCCAAACCAAACATGCACAGAAGTCTAAAAATATCATACGGACCTGATCGCACGATCAAATCGCCAAAATAAAACTTAGAACTCCGAATTTAGCACCAAATCGTATGAAATTCTCAAGAACACTTTAAAATTACTATTTTCTCAACCGAAGGTCCGACTCACGTCAAATCAACTCTATTTCTCATCAAATTTCTCAGACAGGTCTTAAATATCATAATGAACCTGTACCGGGCTCCGGAATCAAAATACGGACCCGGTACTAACAATGCCAAACATCAATCAATTCTTAAAAATAAATAAATTTTCAAACTTTTAATTTTAATCAAAAAATCATAACTTGAGCTAGGGACCTCCGAATTTGATTCCGGACATACGCTCAAGTCCTATAATTCGATACGGACCCACTGAGAATGTCAAAACATGGATCTGGGCCCGTTTACCAAAAATATTGATCGAAGGCAACTAAAATCAACTTTTAAGGGCAAAAAATCTTATTTTCATTAGTTTTCAACATAAAAGCTTTTCGGAAACCTGCCCGGATTGCGCACGCAAATAGAGGAGGGTAAAAATGAGATTTTTAAGGCTTAAGAGCGCAGATTCGAGTTCTAAAACATAAGATGACCTTTTGGGTCATCACAATCTCCACCTCTAAAATAACCGTTCGTCCTCGAACAGACATAGAAAAGTACCTAGGATGGTGAAAAGGTGCGGATATCTACTCCGCATATTGGACTCGGACTCCCAAGTAGCTGCCTTAATAGGCTGACCTCTCCACTGCACTCGTACTGAAGTGTAACTCTTTGATCTCAACTGGTGAACTTGCAAGCTAGAATTGCCACCGGCTCCTCCTCGTAAGTCAAATCCTTGTCCAACTGGACAGAGCTGAAATCTAATACATGGGACGGATCACTGTGATACTTTCGAAGCATGGACACATGGAATACCGGATGAATAGCTGCTAAACTAGGTGGCAACGCAAGTCTATAAGCTACTTCCCCCACTCTCTCGAGGATCTCAAATGGCCCGATATACCTAGGGCTCAACTTGCCCTTCTTCCCAAATCTCATAACACCCTTCATGGGCGATACCCGAAGCAATATTCTTTCTCCAACCATGAATGCAATATCACGAACTTTACGGCCGGCATAGCTCTTTTGCCTAGACTGAGATGTGCGAAGTCAATCCTGAATAATCTTGACCTTATCCAAGGCATCTTGTACCAAATCGGTACCCAACAACCGAGCCTATCTCGGTTCAAACCAACCAACTGGCGATTGGCATCGCCTTCCGTATAATGCCTCATATGGAGCCATCTGAATGCTCGACTGGTAGCTGTTATTGTACGCAAACTCCGCTAACGGCAAGAACTGATCCCAAGAACCTCCAAAGTCAATAACACAGGCGCGGAGCAAATACTCCAAGATTTGAATAGTACGCTCGGACTGCCCGTCCGTCTGAGGATGGAATGCTGTACTCAACTCCACCCGCGTGCCTAACTCACGTTGTACAACCCTCCAGAAATGTAAGGTAAACTGCATACCTCGATCTGAAATAATAGACACGGGCATCCCGTGAAGGCAGACAATCTCACGAATGTAAATTTCAACTAACCTCTCTAAAGAATAGGTAATTGTCACTAGAATGAAATGTGTTGATTTGGTCAATCTGTCCACAATGACCCAAATTGCATCAAATTTTCTCTGAGTCTGTGGGGGGCCCAACAACAAAATCCATAGTGATACGCTCCCACTTGAACTTAAGAATTTCTAACTTCTGAAGCAAACCACCAGGTCTCTGATGCTCGTACTTAACTTGCTGACAATTCAGACACCGAGCTACATATGCAACTATATCCTTTTTCATTCTCCTCCACTAATAATGTTGCCGCAAATCTCGATACATTTTGGGAGTACCTGGATGAATAGAATACCTGGAACTGTGTGCCTCTTCAAGAATTAATTCACGAAGCCCATCCATATTAGGCACACAAATACGACTCTGCATTCGCAGAACTCCATCTTCCCCCACAGCAACCTGTTTGGCATCACCGTGCCGCACCGTGTCCTTAAGGACAAGTAAATGAGGATCATCATACTGCTTCTCTCTGATGCGCTCATATAAAGAGGACCGAGCGACTGTGCAAGCTAGAACCCGACTGGGTTCTGAAACATCTAACCTCAGGAACTGATTAGCCAAAGTCTGAATATCTGCAGCTAATGGCCTCTCACCAATCGGAATATACGCAAGACTGCCCATACTCACAACCTTTCTACTCAAAGCATCGGCCACCACATTGGCCTTTCCGGGGTGATACAAAATGGTGATATCATAGTCTTTCAACAACTCCAACCATCTTCTATGCCTCAAATTAAGATCCTTTTGTTTGAACAGATACTGAAGGCTACGATGATCAGTAAATACCTCACACAAGACACCGTAGAGGTAATGCCTCCAAATTTTCAGCGCATGAACAATGGCTGCCAATTCTAAGTCATGAACATGATAATTCTTCTCGTGAACTTTCAATTGCTGTGTATGCAATTACCTTGTCATCTTTCATTAATACTGCACCAAACCCAACGTGAGAGGCGTCACAATATACCGTATACAATCCTGAACCTGTGGGTACTACCAACACTAGCGTTGTAGTCAAAGCGGTCTTGAGCTTCTAAAAGCTCAACTCACACTCGTCTGACCATCTAAATGGGGCACCCTTCTAGGTGAATCTGGTCTTAATAGTTGTTCATAATCAATTACAGAATCGTCAATTTACTTCATGCTAACAAAAATCTCGTTTCAAACCTTCACAATACTAATAACGAGATGCGAGGCAGGAAGACCTTATAATTATTTACCCGAATTAACAAGTCACATTTAACGCCACCTGGGCGGGCACCTACCTCATAGGTTACAACTTAATATTACAACACGAATTTGGCAAGTGTGCATAGAGAATTTCATACAAATATTTTTAAATAAGCCTAGCAGGCATGACTCCCTATTAGTACTATCGTACAAATTTAATTTCACAAGGGAGAATTTAAATACAAGAATTTTTTTATCACAAGGATCTCGTCCTTATATAACTTCCACCGCAGCTCATAGCCCGGTTTAAACATATCAATTTATTTTAAAATACGAGGACCTCGGCCTCAGTTCTGAATCACAAGTAATATGCACATCTTACCAATCAAAACTTTCCCTTTTCTCCTTTTAAATAACTTTCGTTAAACGAAATCACAACACATAATGAACCCCGCACCGGTAGGGCATATAATTTACAATTTATAATTAATTATCCGGAAATACATTAAAACATACCGAAATAAGTACTAGAAACGCACCTTTAGCCTCACAGATCTTATTAGAGTCCATCATGGAATGATAGGTGTAGTTATCTCCATAAACCTCCCACAGAAGTAAACACATAAGTAGATTATAGAATTACGAAGCTCACTCATAAGTGGAGCACAATAGGAGGACTCGTCTTGATACTCAGAACCAAATCAAGTTAAGGAAATTATTCCTTTATTTTAAATCGAGGTCGTACCTATAACGACACCATCTGATGTAACGACCTCCACCATACCATAAAACAAATATAATAATGGTTGGGTCTCCACCTCTAGGACGCCTTTTACCCGCCTGTCCTCCACCCTTAACTGATCGTGTGGGTGGTGTAGTAACTGCAATGGGGCACATAGCCTGAGTGCTTTGATGAAATATGCCTCTCCCAAGTTTGGGATAATTTTCTCATGATGTGCCTAGTATCGCCGTATTCATAACAACCCCTTTGCGGGTTTGGCTGCTCATATTGAGTCTGTGCTAGATAACTGGGATAACCATTGTAGGAAACTCATGTCAGTGGTGCATTAAAAGAACTTACTAGAGCACCTCGATTAATCCGATGTGCGAACTGGGCTGGCCGACTACCCGAGCCCCCGCCATAATGATTTATACACGTAGAGTAGAATCCACTGAATCCCCCAGAACCTCGAGACGTCTTGGTATCCTTAGTTTTCTCCCGAACACGTTCTAATATCTTGGCAATTTCTACCACTAGCGGAAATGAAGTATTAGCTTGTAGATCCCGAGTCATACAAAATTTTACGATCATAATTGAGTCCTTTAATGAGTCTGTGGACTTGATCTCTGGCTATAGGAAGCAAAGTAGGAATATGACGGGCTAACTTATTGAACCCGATGGCATATTATGACACCGTCATGGTGACTTGACGCAACCATTCAAACCCTATGCGCCACGCATTACGGAGTGTCCGGGAAACAAACTCTTTCAAAAGCATTTATGAGAACCGAGCCAAGTGGGCGGTGTTGCATTGGTTGGTCTTCCCTCTTCATAGGCTTGACACGGACACCTGTGGAGAATTAACTCTCCCAAGGCCAATTTCTTCTTTTGTTATGCTGACTCAACATTGTTGAGCTGACCCATTTCTTAACATACTCTTCGATTCTTCTTTGGGGTAAACTTTACCCCTATTTATATACAATGATCACAAAAGTAGAGCTCTATACAGACAATTCTTAGTCCAGTATCTCGTCAACCACTGTTCTTCCTCCGAAGCACCCCAGAATCCGCAACCGTGACGTCCACGCTGAGAAGACCTTCTGTAAATTTAATGTTGTTTCTCTAACTCCTTCGGACATACCGCAAGTCCCAACCTTATTCTCTACAAGATCTCAGGCCTTAAACACATGTAAATTTTGGAAGAACCTTTCAGTACTACATATATACATTTCAGGCTAAAACTAATATAACACATGACTCGCAATCCATTCATTGATAGTGGACTCCCCCACTCGATGCGAAGTCATAGTTCACCACGTCCGATGGTCTACAATATTAACCTTCACAACTCGTATAAATCAACCAGATGCCAAGGTACATTGCACCCCCCACATTATTCACTGGGTGATCTCTTTATACGTCCGCATCTTCAGTCGGAATCACACGTTGAGGGAATATTTGAGCATCTCTGGCTCCCTCGTAGTTCATCTGCGGCATCACGAACCGTCGACGCACAACTGATACCGAGTGCGCAATGTCATACACGAGTAGATACAAAAGAATGTGAGATATAGGTTTCAAGCAAAATCAATGTTGCACGATAAGGAATGAAAGAGGTGATATTGTTCCTAAACTTCATAGCCTCTGAGAGATAAGTACAGACGTCTCCGTACCTATCCTTCAGACTCTACTAAGCTTGCTCGTGACTCGTGAGACCTATGTAACCTAATGCTCCGATACCAACTGTCACGACCCGAAATTTCCCACCGACGGGACCGTGATGACGCCTAACATTTCACTTGCTAGGCAAGCCAACATTAGAGAATTATTAAACCAATTTCTTATTTCCATTTAGTAATTAATAATAATTAACTAAGATGAAATATAATAAGTGCGGAATATCATAAAACTGCATTAATTACTACCACCCGGATCTGGAGTCACAATTCACGAGCGTTCTAGAATTTACTACAAGTATTAGTCTGGAAGAAATACAACTGTCTGAATGAAAGAAAACAACAGTGACATAAAAGTAGACGGGGACTTCAAGGTCTGTGAACGCCGACAGATCTACCTTGAGTCTCCGGACAGCGGACCAATAGCAAAATCTCTATCAACCTGAGCCGGTATCAAAGTCTGCACAGAAAGTGCAGAGTGCAGCATTAGTACAACCGACCCCATGTACTAGTAAGTGTCAAACCTAACCTCGGCGAAATAGTGACAAGGCTAGGACAAGACACCCACATATAACCTGAACAGTATAATCATGCTAGTGGCAACAACAGAAAATAAAGAAATAACGCAGAAATAATGGGAATGGAACATACAGTGGGGGAATACAACATAAAGAGTGAGAATAATGAAAAGACAAATTAAACCGGAAATCCTTAAACGAATTGAGCAATTAAAACAGCAGGGAAAAACTGCACGGCATCACCCTTCGTGCTTTTACTCTCAACCTCACCAAATAACAAATAAGACTGCACGACATCACCCTTCGTGCTTTTACTCTCTTCCTCACAATATAAATAATTCATGCACGGCATCACCCTTTGTGTTTTACACTCTTCTTCATAATATAAATAAATTATGCACGGCATCACCCTTCGTGCTTTACACTCTTTCTCACAATATAATTAAATTATGCACGGCATCACCCTTCGTGCTTTACACTCTTTCTCACAATATAATTAAATTATGCACGGCATCACCCTTCGTGCTTTACACTCTTCCTCACAATATAATTAAATTATGCACGGTATCACCCTTCGTGCTTTACACTCTTCCTCACAATTCACAGAATCAATAACAATGGATATAGGAAAGTTTCACAAAGAAATCAACATTTCATCAAAGATTATTTTCACAATTTAACATCTCAACCTCGAATCAATATTCACAATTTTATCAACCTTGGTGGAACCGGATACAAGTCTCCCAACATTTCAACAACAACAATAAGCATGGATAACAAGATTTAAGACTACAAATTTGCGAGAATGGAATTTCACTCGCATGCTATGACTCGACCACAACGCATAGATGCTCGTCACCTCAACTATACATCGTATTCAACAACAAAACACGTGGCAAATACTCACACAATACCTATTCCCTCAAGCCAAAGTTAGACACAACACTTACCTCGCTCCGAATGCCACTTAATTCTCAATTACAGCTTTTCCTTTGGAATTCACCTCCAAATCACTCGTATCTATTCAAAATGACTCAATAATATCAAATATTGCTAAAGGAATCAATTATATTTCATAAATTAAATTTCCCAAATTTTCTTTCAAAAAGTCAAAAAATCGACCCCGGGCCCGCTTGGACAAAACCCGAGGTTCGGACCAAAATCCTTTTACCCATTCATCCCCGAGCCCGAATATGTAATTAGTTTTAGAATCCGACCTCAAATTGGAGTCTAAATCCTCAAACTTTCGAAATTCCTAGTTTTTACCCTAACCCCTAATTCTACCATGAAAACTCTAGCTTTAGGTTGATAATTCAGAAAATATAATGGGTAATTGAAAGAAAATAGTTTAGAATCACTTACCAAACGTTTGGGGAAGAAAATGACTCTTGAAAATCGCTTCTACCCATTTGGTTCTTGAAAAATGTTGAAGAAATGGCTTAAACCCGTGTTTGGAGTCTGTTTTAAGTCACTGGATAGGCCTTCATCGCGTTCGCGAGAGGCTTGTCGCGTTCGCGATGCACAGCGGCCTAAGGCCTTCGCGTTCGCGAGTCTTTCTACGCATTAGCGTTTGCGAAGAAGACATTTCCCCTGCCCCATTTTACCTTTCGCGTTCGCGACACTACCTACGCGAACGCGAAGAAGGGCACACGAGAATAGCTCCTGCAGCAAAACTCTAAGATTTTCTAAGTGCAAATCACCCTGTAGCCTATCCGAAACTCATCCGAGCCCTCGGGGCTCCAAACCAAACATGCACACAAGTCTAAAAATATCATACGAACCTGCTCGTACGATCAAATCGCCAAAATAACACCTAGAACTCCGAATTTAGCACCAAATCGAATGAAATTCTCAAGAACATTTTAAAATTAGTATTTTTTCAACTGAAGGTCCGAATCACGTCAAATCAACTCCGTCTCTCACCAAATTTCTCAGACAGGTCATAAATATCATAATGAACATGTACCGGGCTCCGAAACTAAAATACAGACCCGGTACTAACAATGCCAAACATCAATCAATTCTTAAAAACAAATAAATTTTTAAACTTTTAAATTTCATCAAAAATTCATAACTTGAGCTAAGGACCTCCGAATCCGATTCCGGGCATACGCCCAGGTCCCATAATTTGATACAGACCCACCGGGACCATCAAAATACGGATCCGGGCCCATTTACCAAAAATGTTGACTGAAGTCAACTAAAATCAACTTTTAAGGCAAAAATTCTTATTTTCATTAGTTTTCAACATAAAAGTTTTCCGGAAACCTGCCCGGACTGCGCACGCAAATCGAGGAAGGTAAAAATTAGATTTTTAAGGATTAAGAGCGCAAATTCGAGTTCTAAAACATAAGATGACCTTTTGGGTCATCATACTTACCAAAAATTACTTGGCTAGCAAATCAAACTATTTAAGCAATAAATTCTGCATATTATAATGCAATTATTAAAGACTGCAAAATTAAAAGTGTAGAACTGAATTCATCAGGATATACTTATTCGTCAACATCTTCCTTTGATTTTCCTTTCGAGTATTAATTGGCGACATCAAGGGATTCGAAAACATATCACTTCCTTCACATTTTCGACCCTGACCTCTTCCATAAATAGTATCCATAATCTACCCCACCGCACACACCCAAAAAACAAAAGTTACATTGGCAAATTAAATTATCTATATGAAAAACGACATATATTCTTAGCATACATATACCAAGAGATAAAGCGTACAAACATTTAGGTAATTAGAATGACGATTCTTTTATAGTATTCACTTTTAGGCATTAGATGATAATGTAAATTTGAATCACTTGTAACAATATAGTGTTGCCTTCTATCACAGTCTATTAGTAATTCCTCTTTGATTATATTGACTTCTAAAGAGGAAATAAATATTTCAATTTCAGCCTTGGGTTAAGAGTTTAATTTGGTGTAATTTTATTCACTCGTTCAACTAACATGCAATTAAAAAATAACACGGTAATTTCTAGCATTTGGTGTATAGCGTTTGCAGGGTTAATTAATTAATTGAGTTTATTATGATATATATGAGGAAGAAATGAAACTTACTCTGCATATTACTCTGGAAAAGAAAAGAACTTTCTGGCTACGCATGGAAGTAGTGTGCTTCATTCAACGATAGAAGAACCAAACTTCCTCCAATGCCGGTCATGTATGGTTTGAAATTACAGAAGCCAACCCAGATCAATTCTGAATCAAATGTAAATGTAAATCTACACCCTTTACTTGATTTATCCAACAACGAACATTAAAGATAATTAAAGATAATTAATTCATGATTAGAATACCTGGCCTTCTCTATCGGGCCTTCTTTCTTCCTCTTGACGGTTAACATGAGCAAGGGAAAGCAGATAAAAAGCAACTTTAAATAAGAAATTAAGAATTATAAAGCTGAGATACAACCCTTTAGCAACGTTTCTTAGCACCCCTTATTTTGCAGTATGATTGATAACGTCTCATTTGCAATGTTTCGGGTTAAGTAATAAATGCTAATAATGAGGAATAACATAAATAATATATTTTTAATTTTCTACAGTTTTTTTAGACATCAAATATGGAAAAATTTGAGAAAATAGATAATTGTGCCACTATTTAAGTCATGGAAAAAACCAACAACCCCCCTCCCCCCACAAGGGAACGAAGACAAAATAAAAGGATAAACAAAAATATGTTTCTGTAGCCTGTTTTCCGTATGGATTATCAGTAAGTTCTTGATAATCTTAAATTTTAGGCAGTTGGGTACAAATATTAAAGTGTGATTGTTGTTTTCTCAAAATATTTTCATTTAGCGGGGTTTTCTCAATCACTCTACCTGCAGAATTTTGTGGATTATCATTGCCAAATCATTTGTGTCACACAGCTATAAGCTCGAGAGAGCTACATGCTCCTTTCATTTTCTTTTAAGCTTTACAATAACTTAGAAGCAAAGATTTATCAAATGAAAACCAAATTATGAGCAGCTGCACGCTAAAAGATAACAGAAAAAGATGAAAAAGACGCAAATGAAAAAGTAGTTGTGACTCAAAGCTACTTGTACTGACATATCATATAAATATCTTCCCTAACCATCTATCAAAGTAATTTCTGACCTCTACCTAGCTTCATGAAAAACAGGGGAAAATGCGGTAAATTATGGGTGTGTGTGGTACGAAGGAAAATATGTTTTCCGGAAAAGGAGTCATTTTTAATAATCAAACACACCAAAAAGTTCTTCCATTAAAAGGGAAAAAATTACAATCTTAGCTCATGTTTTTCATAGTCCATTTGAAATAGTTTCCAACTTTTAGAAAATGTTAGATAGTGAAACAAAGATTTTTCTTTTCCTTCGTAGCAAGCACACCCATATACAAAGAATCCTCAAAAAAGAAAAAAACAAATGGCCATATAGAAGAAAGCTTTTCTTTCAATGACATATTATACATACAAATTTAGGAGAAGAAAGGAGATAATTGATCTAAGTGTACATAGAAGAAGAAGAAGAAAAGAAGAAGAAGAAATACCAAGGCATTTAATTTGATGCCACTTATCCAATAGGTCTAGTTGCCAGAGGAACAACTTCAGCCAGAGGAGTGGATTGTGGTGTTGGCAATGGAGAAGTTCTACAAACAGGACAAGTTGGATTTAACCTCAGCCATGGATCTACGCATTTTAAGTGGAACAAATGCCCACAATCTGGCAATAGCCTTAACATGTCACTGTTCTTATAATCCGCCAAACAAATTGAGCAACAAGTGGCTGTTGAATCCTTGTGATTGACCTTAGCTTCTGAATACAACAACTTTGGATAACTCAATAGGGTTTCCTCATCAAGCCCCACTTCCACCACAACTTCTTGAACGTCCTCGTTGCTATTTTCATTCCTTTGCCTCGTCCTTTGTGGTGGCACTGTGGTTTGATGTCTTGTACAAAAGTAAGATGTCAAGGTGATAGTTGTTATTAATAACAATATCCCTACCGAAACTCCAATGCCATAGGCGAATCCACCGATGTTTTGCGACCCGAGGAACCCATCGGAATTTGGATCAGGGCTTATTGCTGTGCTATTCATGATCTTGTTATGTTTGTGATTTTGGTTTGGTTAGCCATGAGGTTAGAACAAAAGGAAATGGTCTAAAGATTTGGAAGAAGTCAACAGTTTACATATGACAGATTTGATAATAAGGGGATGTTTGATTGGAGAAGTTTTAAACAAGGGAGGATGCATTTGGACTTCAACGTAATGAACTTTAAAAATTATACTACGAATGGAAGATATAAAGCAAGTAAAAGGAAAGTGTATTTGAAGAGGTTTCTTGTGAATATATATAGTGCATTATCCTTGTGAGGTAGGTTGTTGATGTCAACGGTTGCCTCGCTGGCCTTCTATCCTTTTCATGTACGTTTGATTCATGTGAGTAACGTCTTTCTTGGTAGCAAATTATTCAACTCTCTCCACTGGTAGTTACATGTTTTATGAATAAATTATATCTTTGTTTTCTTAGTCGTTATGGTTTATTATATATACTTAAATTTCTGTCTCCCTTTGAAACTTTCTCTATCTTCTTAATGATCCATGTATTGCATTGCACGTTCCATGAACCAAAAGTTTAGCTCGTTGAATATGATGCCTAGCTATTCTATTTGTTTATAAACTCTAGATGACATTAATTACAGTTTTCGTTCTTTTAACCCCTACGTGCAATAGGCATAAACGACAAAACGATACAAATTGGGAATCCATTGTCCTGTCAACGCATGGTATAGCTATTAAAGCAAGCAGCATTACATTTTGGCACATCTTACACTCATAAGACAAATTAAGAAGTAGTGTGTGTTCAGTTCAGTACGAAATATTCTTTTGTGATAGTATTTATCGTTGATATATTGGTTTGCTCTAGTAGTAGAGAGGAGCATGGGCAGCATTTGAGGATTAACTTTAAAGGAAAAGAAATTTTATGCTAAGTTTTTCAAGTGTGAGTTTTGATTGGACTCAATTACATTCTTGGGTGACATGATGTCTAATGATGATATTAAGATTGATCCTAAGAAGATTGAGGCGGTTTAGAATTGACCTAGACTTATTATAGCTACTGAGATTCGGAGTTTCTTGGGTTTGGTGGGCTATTATCAACGTTTTATTGAGGGATTCTAATCCATTACAGCTCCATTAACTACGTTGATAGTGTTGATGTTGCCCATAGGTTTGGGTTATACACGATATAATGTGATGTTTCACGCATTGGTCTTAGTGGTGTATTATTGCAGGATGGTAGAGTGATTGCTTATGCGTCATGATAGTAGAAGCCTCATGAGAAGAATTACCTGTTCATGATTTAGAGTTGACAGCTATTGTGACTGCACTCAAGATTTAGAGGCATTACTTGTATGGTGTTTCATGTGAGATCTACACTGATCAACGTAGTCTTCAACACTTGTTTAAGCAGAAGAACTTAAATTTTAGGCAGCAGAGATAGCTTGAGTTACTTAAGAATCATGATATTACCATGTTGTATCATCCCGGTAAGGCGAATATGGTGGCGGGTGCGCGCCTTAAGTAGAAAGGCGAAGAGCATGGGTAGTTTAGCATCCATTCCAGATGAGGATAGGTCATGGATGTTCAAGACTTGGCCAATAGATCTATGAGATTAGATATTTTCGAGCTTAGTAGGATTCTTCCTTGTGTTGTTGCGAGTTCATCCTTGTTGGAGTGCATTAAGGCTCGCCAGTATGATGATTCTTATTTGTTAGTGCTTAAGGATATGGTGCAACGATTTAGTGCCAAAAGAGTTGATATTAGAGATGATGGTGTTATGCGACTTCAGGGTTGATTGTGTATTCCTAATGTTGATGGTTTGAGGGAGTTAATACTTAAGGAGGCTCACAGTTCACTGTATTCAGTTCACCTAGGTGCAACGAAGATGTATCGTCACTTGAAGTAACACTATTGGTAGCAGAGCATGAAGAAGAACATCATTAGGCATGTTTCATGGCGTTTCAATTGCCAACAAGTCAAGAATAAATATAAGAAACCAGGTATTTGACTTTGAAGATGGTTATACTGGAATGAAAGTGAGAGCGCATCACAATGGGTCTTCGTGGTGGGCTTACCACATACTTTGAGAAAGTTTGATGCCATTTGGGTCACTATTGATAGGTTGACCAAGTTCACGCACTTCATACCGGTGTTGACTAATTATACTTCAGAGAGATTGGCCCAAATTTACATTTGGGAGATAGTTCATTTGTATGGTGTGACTATTTCTATCATTTTAGATCGGGGTGCTCAATTCACATCTCATTTTTTGAGAGTAGTACAACAAGAGTTGGGTATACAGGTTGAGCTTAGCACTGATTTTCACCCGCAAACTGATAGTCAGTTCGAGCGGACTATTCAGATTCTTGAGGATATTTTGAGAGCTTTTGTGATTGACTTTGGGAGACATTTGGATTAGTTCTTTCTTTTGGCAGAGTTTGCTTATAATAACAATTATCAATATAGCATTCAGATGGCACATCTTACACTCATAAGACAAATTAAGAAGTAGTGTGTGTTCAGTTCAGTACGAAATATTCTTTTGTGATAGTATTTATCATTGATATATTGGTTTGCTCTAGTAGTAGAGAGGAGCATGGGCAGCATTTGAGGATTAACTTTAAAGGAAAAGAAATTTTATGCTAAGTTTTCCAAGTGTGAGTTTTGATTGGACTCAATTACATTCTTGGGTGACATGATGTCTAATGATGATATTAAGATTGATCCTAAGAAGATTGAGGCGGTTTAGAATTGACCTAGACTTATTATAGCTACTGAGATTCGGAGTTTCTTGGGTTTGGTGGGCTATTATCAACGTTTTATTGAGGGATTCTAATCCATTACAGCTCCATTAACTACGTTGATAGTGTTGATGTTGCCCATAGGTTTGGGTTATACACGATATAATGTGATGTTTCACGCATTGGTCTTAGTGGTGTATTATTGCAGGATGGTAGAGTGATTGCTTATGCGTCATGATAGTAGAAGCCTCATGAGAAGAATTACCTGTTCATGATTTAGAGTTGACAGCTATTGTGACTGCACTCAAGATTTAGAGGCATTACTTGTATGGTGTTTCATGTGAGATCTACACTGATCAACGTAGTCTTCAACACTTGTTTAAGCAGAAGAACTTAAATTTTAGGCAGCAGAGATAGCTTGAGTTACTTAAGAATCATGATATTACCATGTTGTATCATCCCGGTAAGGCGAATATGGTGGCGGGTGCGCGCCTTAAGTAGAAAGGCGAAGAGCATGGGTAGTTTAGGCATCCATTCCAGATGAGGATAGGTCATGGATGTTCAAGACTTGGCCAATAGATCTATGAGATTAGATATTTTCGAGCTTAGTAGGATTCTTCCTTGTGTTGTTGCGAGTTCATCCTTGTTGGAGTGCATTAAGGCTCGCCAGTATGATGATTCTTATTTGTTAGTGCTTAAGGATATGGTGCAACGATTTAGTGCCAAAAGAGTTGATATTAGAGATGATGGTGTTATGCGACTTCAGGGTTGATTGTGTATTCCTAATGTTGATGGTTTGAGGGAGTTAATACTTAAGGAGGCTCACAGTTCACTGTATTCAGTTCACCTACGTACAACGAAGATGTATCGTCACTTGAAGTAACACTATTGGTAGCGGAGCATGAAGAAGAACATCATTAGGCATGTTTCATGGCGTTTCAATTGCCAACAAGTCAAGAATAAATATAAGAAACCAGGTGATTTGACTTTGAAGATGGTTATACTGGAATGAAAGTGAGAGCGCATCACAATGGGCTTCGTGGTGGGCTTACCACATACTTTGAGAAAGTTTGATGCCATTTGGGTCACTATTGATAGGTTGACCAAGTTCACGCACTTCATACCGGTGTTGACTAATTATACTTCAGAGAGATTAGCCCAAATTTACATTTGGGAGATAGTTCATTTGTATGGTGGGACTATTTCTATCATTTTAGATCGGGGTGCTCAATTCACATCTCATTTTTTGAGAGTAGTACAACAAGAGTTGGGTATACAGGTTGAGCTTAGCACTGATTTTCACCCGCAAACTGATAGTCAGTTCGAGCGGACTATTCAGATTCTTGAGGATATTTTGAGAGCTTTTGTGATTGACTTTGGGAGACATTTGGATTAGTTCTTTCTTTTGGCAGATTTTGCTTATAATAACAATTATCAATCTAGCATTCAGATGGCTTCGTATTAGGCTTTGTATAGTGGATGATATCGTTCTCCTATTAGTTGATTTGAGCGTAGCGGGGCTAGGTTGTTGGATACGAATTTGATACGAGATTCTTTGGAGGAGGTGAAGATGATTTAGGAGTGATTTTGGATAGCTTAGAGTAGGCAAAAGAGTTATGTGGACAAGAAGGTTTGTGTTGTGATAGTTATCGAGATTGAGAAGGTACTGTCACGACCCAATTTCACCTATAGGTCGTGATGGCGCCCAACATTACAGCTAGGCAAGTCAACTAATAAATTAAACGTATATCAATCATTCTTTAAAAATTTTCCAAGAAATTCTATTCTTTTTCCTAGCAATATTAATGAAAATATAAAAGATACCGATTAATTAAAATTCAAGAAAATAATACCAATTCCAAATTCTACCAATGTGTGTGCCAAGACCTAGTGTCACAAGTGTATGAGCATCTAGTAAATTATACAAAACTCCAAATACTGTCTGAAATAAAATAGACAGAATGTAAATACAAGAAGAGACACTGATAGCTGCAGAACGGCTCAGAAAGGCAGCTCACCACTACGCCTCTAGATAACGTGGGTGTAAGAAGATAGGTCCTCCACTAGTACTTACCTCAGGTCCTGCACAAAAAGTGCAGCAAGTGTAGTATGAGTACGTAAACAACGTGTACCCAGTAAGTATCAAGCTTAATCTCGAAGTGGTAGAGACGAGATGATCGACTTTGACACTCACTAAGGGTCAACAATAATAAATAGAATAAAGTAGAATTATTTAAATCAGCATGATTGACAGAATTAACAATAATTTTATTCAATTAGCAGAAATAATAAAAATCCTTCAAATGAAATAATTTCCAATCTATCAATTAAATCCGCAAGCTGCAAGAAAAAAACAAGGTATCGTGTAATTATTATTATTATTAGGCACGATTTTTGCCGAGGACGTATGACCCGTTCCAGAGTGTCGTGTACACTGCCGAGGGATGTGCGGCGTGATCCATAGATGCATCTATCCTGCCGAGGCATTCGGCCCGCTCCACAAGAAAGGAGGACATTTTCTTATGTACCTCCGGAAGGAGAGTATATTTATTATAAGATAAATTCGGGAGGATGAACAATTTCTTTTAATAATTAATTAATATTAGCAGAACAACTAATTAATTTAAATATAAAATCAAGCATATAGGATTTCCATCCTTTTATATGTTTATCTAACAATTTACAATATATTCATATATATCAATTAATATTAATTAAACAAAGAATATAATTTGCACAAGTAATTCATGCTTTGAGTCCTAAACTACCCGGACTTTAGCATTAATAGTAGCTACGCACGGACTCTCGTCACCTCGTGCGTACGTAACCCCCATAATTAGCAACAATTATTAATTTAATTACCTATGGGGTAATTTTCCCCTCACGAGATTAGACAAGAGACTTACTTTGTCTCAAAGTCCACTTTTCGATTACCACATCGCGTTAATTTCTCAATTCGATGCCGAAAAATCCGAAGCTATCCAAATATTATACAAAATAATTAATACATGTTCAATAATTCGAATTTAGGCTATTAAATGAAATACCCTAACCAAAACAGTAAAATTCCTAAAATTCACCGAGGCCCACATGCCCGAATTCTAGAAATTTTTGGATGAAAACGTTACCCATAAATCTCAAGAACGCAAATATATAATTTCTACCCAATTCCATAATCATTTTCGTGCTTAAAAACTCATTTTTATAAAATCTAGTCTTTTCATCTAAACTTTTGATTTCTAAGATTTACTAGTTATAATCTACGCATAATCTATGTATTTAACTCAAGGTGTGTAGAATTAACTTACCTCCAAATTGCTAGTTGAAATCTCCTCTCAAAATGCTCTGAAATCACCCAAATATGGAGAGAAAACAGGCAAGAATAGTTGATTCCCGTTCTTTTAAGCTTTCTGCCAAACATGCCTTTTGCACCTGCGGAAAAGCCTCGCAGGTGCGAGTTCCACTCGCCTGACCAAGCCTCGTATCTGCGCGCCTAGCGTCGCATCTGCGCGCCTAGCCTCGCACCTGCGCGTTCGCAGGTGCGCCAAAGTTCCGCACCTACGGTGGCAGGCATTCCCTCCTCCTTCCGCTTCTGCGAACAAATGTTGCATCTGCGATGGTCGCACCTGCGACAGTCCAAGCGCAGGTGCGATCGTACCAGAAGCAGAAAGCTTAAGTTCTTCCTCCAAATTTCAAAATTGGTCCGAGCCTCGTTCGGTTAACACTTGGGGCCCCACCCGAACATACCAACAAGTTTGGAATCATAAAATGGACTCGCTCGAACTCACGAAACGTGTAAAACATTATCAAATCTAGGAATCATACCCCAAACCAAATTGATTCAAACTTAAGAACTTCAAGTTCTTCAATTTACTTCCAATGCACCGAAACATACTTAAACTACTCGGAATGACACGAAATTTTGCGTGCAAGTCTTAAATCACTATACATAACTATTCCCAAACTCGAAATTCCAAATGGACTTCAATTACTCAAAAACCTACTCCAAATCAAATTTATAGAACTTTAAACCTTCAAATAGTTGATTTTCACTATTAAGTGTCAAAATGCTCCCGGGTTATCCAAAACCCGGTTCGAACATACGCCCAAGTCCAAAATCATCATACGAACCTATTGGAACAATCAAATCCCGATTCCGGGGTCGTTTTCTAAAAATATTGACCGAAGTCAAACTTGGCCTTTTAAAGCCAACTTAAGGAACCAAGTGTTCCGATTTCAACCCAAACACTTCCAAATCCCGAACCAACCCTCCCCGCAAGTCATAAATCAATAAAAGCACATACGAGAGGTTATATTTTAGGGAACGGGGTTCTAAAAGTTAAAATGACCGGTTGGGTCATTACATTCTCCTCCTCTTAAACAAACGTTCGTCCTCGAACGAGTTTAGAATAATACCTGGAGTGCTAAATAAGTGTGGATATTTGCTCCGTATGTCCTCATCGGCCTCCCAAGTCGCTTCCTCGACTGGTTGGCCCCTCCACTGGACTTTTACTACAGAAATCCTCTTAGACCTCAGCTGGCGAACCTGTTTATCAACAATGGCAACTGGCTCCTCTTCATAACCCAAGCCATCATCTAGCTGAACTGTGCTGAAGTCTAGCACATGTGATAGGTCATCTTGATACCTCCGGAGCATAGATACATGGAAAACCGGATGAACTCCCAATAGACTGGGAGGCAATACAAATTCATAAGCAACCTCCACAACTCGTCTCAACACCTCAAAAGGGCCTATTAACCTTGGGCTCAACTTGCCCTTATTCCCTAATCTCATGATTCCCTTCATCGGCGAAACCTTCAAGAGAACGTTTTCACCCATCATAAATGATAAATCACGCGCTTTCTGATCTGCGTAACTCTTATGTCTGGACTGCGCCGTACGAAGTCGCTCCTAAATCAACTTTATCTTTTTCAAGGCATCCTTCACCAAGTCAGTACCATATAACTTAGCCTCACCGGGCTCAAACTATCCAATGGGTGAACGACATCGCCGACCATATAAAGCCTCAAATGGAGCCATCTCGATGCTGGATTGGTAACTGTTATTATAAGCAAACTCGGCCAAAGGTAAGAAACAATCACACTGACCTCCAAAGTGAATCATACATGCCCTGAGCATATCCTCTAAAATCTGAATTGTTCGCTCTGACTGCCCGTTGGTCTGCGGATGAAAGGTTGTGCTGAGCTCTACACGGGTCCCCAATTCACTCTGTACTGCTCTCCAGAAATGTGAAGTAAACTGAGGGCCTCTATCTGATATGATGGAAACTGGCACACCGTGCAACCGAACTATCTCTTGAATATAAATCTGGGCCAACCTCTCTGATGTATAGGTAGTCACGACTGGAATGAAGTGTGCCGACTTGGTCAATCTGTCCACAATGACCCAAACTGCATCAAACCTCCGCAAGGTCCGCGGCAACCCAACTACAAAGTCCATAGTAATGCGTTACCATTTCCACTCCGGTATAGTCATCTGCTGAAGCAGGCCACCTGGCCTCTGGTACTTATATTTAACTTGCTGGCAATTCAGACACCTAGCTACATACTCAACTATGTCCTTTTTCATTCGCCGCCACCAATAATGCTGCCTCAAGTCACGATACATCTTCATAGTACCTGGATGAATAGAATACCGAGAACTGTGTGCCTCCTCTAGGATCTTTTTCCTTAGTCCATCCACATTAGGAACACATAGACGATCCTGGAGTGGCAGAACACCATCCGTGCCAATAGTAACTTCCTTGGCACCACCTCGTAGTACCGTTTCTTAAAGAACCAATAAATGTGGATCATCAAGTTGGCGAGTCTTGATCTGCTCAATTAGTGAAGACTGTGCTACAACACAGGCAAGAACTCTGCTGGGTTCTAAAATATCCAGCCTTACAAGTCTGTTAGCCAAGGACTGAATATCCGAAGCTAATGGCCTTTCCTCTGCTGAAATGAAATCCAAACTACCCATTCTCTATGCCTTTCTACTCAAGACGTCTGCAACCATATTTGCTTTGCCCGAATGATACAGGATAGGAATATCATAATCTTTTAGTAACTCAAGCCATCTACGCTATCTCAAATTTAGGTCTTTCTACTTGAACAAATGCTGCAAACTGCGATGATCAGTGTAAACTTCACAAGACACCGCATAAAGATAATGCCTCTAAATCTTAAGAGCGTGAACAATCGCAGCTAACTCCAAATCATATACCGGATAATTCTTCTCGTGGGGATTTAGCTGACGTGAAGCATATGCAATAACTCGCCCTTCCTGCATCAATACACAACCCAAGCCAACGCGTGAAGCATCACAATACACTGTATATATCCCCGAACCCGAAGGAAACACTAACACCAGTGTTGTAGTCAATGCTGTCTTGAGCTTCTGAAATCTCACCTCACAATCATCGGACCATCAGAACGGAGAACCCTTCTGGGTTAATTTGGTCAAAGGTGTTGCAATAGATGAAAAACCTTCCACAAACCGACGATAATAACCTGCTAAACTCAGAAAACTCCTGATCTCAGTCGCCGAAGTGGGACGATGCCAATTCTGAACTGCCTCAATATTTTTAGGATCAACTTTAATGCCCTCGCTCGATACAATATGCCCCGAAAATGCTACATACTCTAGCTAGAACTCACATTTGGAGAACTTAGCATATCGCTTTTGTTCCCGCAATGTATGAAGCACTACTCTCATATGTTGCTCGTGATCCTCCTTACTGCGCAAGTAGATCAAAATGTCATCAATGAAGACAATGACAAACGAATCAATATATGGCATGAATACCATGTTCATCAAATCCATAAACGTTGTCGGGGCGTTAGTTAAACCGAAGGACATCACCAGAAACTTATAATGACCATATCTAGTCCGGAAAGCAGTCTTCGGAACATCCGAATCCCGAATCTTCAACTGATTGTACCCCGACCTCAAGTCGATCTTAGAGAACACCCTAGCACCCTGCAACTGGTCAAATAGATCATCAATATGCGGCAATGAGTACTTGTTCTTAATAGTGACTTTGTTCAACTGGCGATAATCAATACATATTCGCATTGTTCCATCCTTCTTCTTCACAAATAATACCGGTGCACCCCAAGGCGATACACTCGGTCTGACGAACCCTTTTGCTAGTAACTCCTCAAGCTGTTCTTTTAATTCTTTCAATTCTTTCAGAGCCATGCGATACGGTGGGATAGATATAGGCTGGGTATCTAGAGCCAAGTAAATACAGAAATTAATATCCCGATCAGGTGACATACCTTGAAAATCTGAAGGAAATACATTGAAGAACTCCCGAACTACAGGCACAGAATCAATAGCCAGAATCTCTGCAGTAGTATCCTGAGCATAGGCTAGATAAGCTAAACAACCCTTCTTAACCATGTGTTGAGCCTTCATAAAAGAAATAACTCGATTAAATGAACTAACAGACGAACCCTTCCACTCTAGCCTAGGCAACACTGGAATAGCCAAGGTAGCAGTCTTGGCATAACAGTCTAGAATAACATGATATGGAGATAACCAGTCCATACCCAGGATGATTTCAAAATCGATCATCTCAAGCAATAGGAGATCTGCTCTAGTTTCATAACCACAGAATGTAATAATACAGGACCGGTAGATACGATTCACAATAACAGAATCGCCCACAGGAGTGGACAAAAAAATAGGAGTACTCAAGGACTCACGAGAAACACCCAGAAATTAAGCAAATAGAGAGGACACATATGAATACGTAGATCCTGGATCAATTAATACAGAGGTATATTTGCCACAAACAGAAATAATACCTCTAATCACTGCATCTGGGGCCTCTACATATGGTCTGGCCGGAAAAGCATAGAACCGGGCTGGAGCTCTAACTGGCTGGCCTCCACCACTAGGACGGTCCCTACCCACATGTCCTCCACCTCTTGGTGGTCGGACAACTGGTGGAGCAACTAGTCCGGTAATCATAGGTTGCTGACCCTGTTGCACTAATTTACCCCGAAGCCTGGGGCAGAATCTCCGTATGTAACTGGGATCCCCGTACGCGTAACACCTCTTCGGTGCGATGGGCTGCTGACTAAGAGTCTGGCCCTGGGGAACTGAATACCCACTAGAAGGACCCTGAATAACTGGTGGGCGATAAGAACTCTCTGGTATAGCACTGAGATAGAGTCGCACTGGAGCACCTCGAGGAAGCGGTGGTGCTGGATATGGGGGCCTGCTGGACTGCCCTCTCACGAACTGACCTCTGTCCCCAGACGGAGCACCTCTGAACTCTCCAGAATACTTGAACCGCTTTCTCTCATAACCTGCTCTCGGCTCTGCTGACGTACCCCCGCAATCCTGCGGTCTATCTCCATGACTTGCTCATAAGAAGTACCCATCTCAACCTCTCAAGCCATTGTGGCCTGAATGCCAGTATGGAAACCTGCAACAAACCTCCGCACTCTCTCCGCCTCAGTAGGGAGTATCATAAGTGCATGGTGAGATAACTCAGAGAACCTCGCCTCATAATCGGTCATTGACATCTGACCCTGTTGGAGCTGCTCAAACTGAAACCTCAACTCTTCCCTCTGGGAGGGTGGAATATACCTGTCCAGGAAAATACGGGTGAACCTGTCCCAAGTCATGGGAGGAGACTCTGCTAGTCTGCCAAGAACATAAGACTTCCACCATCTATGGGACCTGCCCTCTAGCTGAAAAGTAGCAAAGTCAACCCCATGAGACTCCAATATCCTCATGCTGTATAGTCTATACTTGCACAGGAGGATGTAGTCTAGTCCATCTGTCCAATAGTTTCTGTAGATCAGCGGCTGCAGCTGGCCTGGGCTAAGGTGTAGCTGCTGCCACTGGCTGGGCTCCACCCACGGGTAGTGCACCCTGGGTTTGATATACAGCAGCGACCTGCCCATGAGCCTGCGCGGTCGGAGTCTGTGCTCCCCCGCCCGCTTGAGATGTGGCTGGGTCTGCCGGAAATAAACCGGCCTGAGTCATAGTGTCCATGAACCGCAGCATACGACCCATGACATCCTGGAATCCCGGTACAGATGTGAAATCTACCGGAGCTGGCTCTGCCACAGGCACCTCACCCTGTTCCTCAACAGTCTTGGGACGTCCTCGCCCTCTACCACAGGCTGGAGCCCTCTCTCGGCCTCTAGCAACTGGGGGAGTAGCTCTTCCCTGGTCTGGAACCTCATTAGAGCGCGTTCTCACCATCTGTGAGAGAATAAGAGAAGGATATTTAGTACAACATCAATTGTACGATGGAATATGAAGAAATGTAGTTTCCTAACACCCTATAGCCTCTCGAAGATAAGTACGGACGTCTCCGTACCGATTCGCAAGACTCTATTAGGCCTGCTCATAATTTGTGAGACCTACATGAACCTAGTGCTCTGATACCATGTTATCACGACCCAATTTCACTTATAGGTCGTGATGGCGCCCAATATTACAGCTAGGCAAGGCAACTAATAAATTAAACGTATATCAATCATTCTTTAAAATTTTCCAAGATATTTTATTCTTTTTCCTAGCAATATTAATGAAAATAGAAAAGATACTGATTAATTTAAATTCAAGAAAATAATACCAATTCCAAATTCTACCAATGTGTGTGCCAACACCCGGTGTCACAAGTGTATGAGCATCTAGTAGATTATACAAAACTCCAAATACTGTCTGAAATAAAATAGACAGAATGTAAATACAAGAAAAGACACTGGTAGCTGCAGAACGGCTCAGAGAGGCAGCTCACCACTACGCCTCTAGATAACGTTGGTGTAAGATGATAGGTCCTCCACTAGTACCTGCTTCAGGTCCTGCAAAAAAAGTGCAGCAAGTGTAGTATGCGTACGTAAACAACGTGTACCCAGTAAGTATCAAGTCTAATCTCGAAGTGGTAGAGACGAGATAGTCGAGTTTGACACTCACTAAGGGTCAACAATAATAAATAGAATAAAGTAGTATTATTTAAATCAGTATAATTCACAGAGTTAACAATAATTTTATTCAATTAGAAGGAATAATAAAAATCCTTCAAATGCAACAATTTCCAATCTATCAATTAAATCCGCAAGCTGCAAGAAAAATAGCAAGGTATCGTGCAATTATTATTATTATTAGGCACAATTTCTGCCAAGGTCGTACGACCCATTCCAGAGTGTCGTGTACATTGCCGAGCGACGTGTGGCATGACCCACAGATGCATCTATCCTTCCGAAGCATTCGGCCCGCTCCATAAGAAAGGAGGACATTTTCTTATGTACCTCCAGAAGGAGAGTATATTTATTATAAGATAAATTTGGGAGGATGAACAATTTCTTTTAATAATTAATTAATTTAAACAGAAAATTAAGCATATGAGATTTTCATCTTTTAATATTTTTACCTAACAATTCACAATATATGTATATATATATATATATATATATATATCAAATAATATTAATTAAACAAAGAATATAATTTACACAAGTAATTCATGCTTTGAGTCCTAAACTACCCGTACTTTAGCATTAATAGTAGCTACGCACGGACTCTCGTCACCTCGTGCATACGTAGCCCCCACAATTTGCAACAATTATTTAATTTTTAATCACCTATGAGGTAATTTCCCCCTCACAAGATTAGACAAGAGACTTACCTCGTCTCAAAATCCACTTTCCGATTACCACATCGCGTTAATTTCTCAATTCGATGCCGAAAAATCCGAAGCTATCCAAATATTATACAAAATAATTAATACATCTTCAATAATTTGAATTTAGGCTATTAAATAAATTACCCTAACCAAAACAGTAAAATTTCTAAAATTTACCCCGGGCCCAGATTCTGAAAATTTTCGGATGAAAACGTTACCCATAAATCTCAAGAACTCAAATATATAATTTCTACCCAATTCTATAACCATTTTCGTGGTTAAAATCTCGTTTTTATAAAAATCTAAGTTTTTCATCTAAACCTTTGATTTCTAAGATTTACTAGTTATAATCTACCCATAATCTATGTATTTAACTCAAGGTGTGTAGAATTAACTTACCTCCAAATTGCTAGTTGAAATCTCCTCTCAAAATGCTATGAAATCGCCCAAATATGGAGAGAAAACGGGCAAAAATGGTTGATTCCCGTTCTTTTAAGCTTTCTGCCAAACATGCCTTTCGCACCTGCGGCGGTGGGAACGCATCTGCAGCTTCGCACCCGCGGAAAAGCCTCGTAGGTGCGAGTTTCACTCGCCTGACCAAGCCTCCCATCTACGCGCCTAGCCTCGCACCTGCGCGTTCGCAGGTGCGCCAAAGTTCCGCACCTGCGGTGGTAGGCATTCCGTCCTCCTTCCGCTTCTGCGAACAAAGTCGCATCTGTGATGGTCGCAACTGCGATTTTCCAAGCGCAGATGCGATACTACCAGAAGCAGAAAGCTTCAGTTCTTCTTCCAAAATTCAAAACTGGTCTGAGCCTCGTCCGGTTAACACTCGGGGCCCCCAGGGCTCCGCCCGAACATACCAACAAGTTTGAAATCATAAAATAGACTCGCTCAAACTCACAGAACGTGTAAAACAACATCAAATCTAGGAATCATACCCCAAACCAAATTGATTCAAACTTAAGAACTTCAAGTTCTTCAATTTACTTCCAATGCGCCGAAACATACTTAAACTACTCGGAATGACACAAAATTTTGCGTGCAAGTCTTAAATCACTATACGGAATTATTCCCAAACTTAAAATTCCAAACGGACTTCAATTACTCAAAAACCCACTCCGAACCAAATTTAAATAACATTAAATCTTCAAATAGTTGATTTTCACTATTAAGCGCCAAAACGCTCCCGGGTTATCCAAAACCCAATTCGAACATACGCCCAAATCTGAAATCATCATACGAACCTATTGGAACCATCAAATCTGGATTCCGAGGTCATTTTCTAAAAATGTTGACCGAAGTCAAACTTGGCCTTTTAAAGCCAACTTAAGGAGCCAAGTGTTCCGATTTCAACCTAAACACTTTTAAATCCCGAACCAACCCTCCCCGCAAGTCATAAATCAATAAAAGCACATACGGGAGGTTTTATTTTAGGGAACAGGGTTCTAAAAGTTAAAATTATCGGTTGGGTCATTACAAGTACGTTTAAAAGTTTCATCCATGAAAAGTGTAATAAAGTTTGAAAAGAAAGGCAAGTTGAGTCTAAGGTTTATTAGCCCACTTAGGGTGTTAGAGAGAGTTGGTGAAGTGGCTTATAGACTTGCTTTGCCTCCTAGCCTATTGAGGATACATTTTGTATTTCATAATTTAAAGCTTCAAGAAGTATCATAAAAATAAGTCACATATTTTGCACTTCAGTATAGGGCATTAAGACGAGAGTTTGGCCTATGAAGAAGAGCTGTTAGCTATTTTGGACAAGAAGGTTTAGAAACTAAGTTCAAAAGTAATCATTTCGGTGAAGGCGCTTTGAAAAGTCCAATCGAGCAAGGAGGCTACTTGGGAGATGGTATCAGATTTGCAAAGAAGACATCCATACCTTTTTTGATAGTCCAAGTATATTTGTAAATCCGTTTGAGGATGAACGTTTGCTTAAGAAATGGAAAATGTAACGACCCAACTATTCATTTTGAGTTCTAGAATCCTATTTTCCTATTTCATACTCTCTGTAGGTTCATTTGGTATTTTATAACTTGGGGGTATGGGTGATTTCTCGAGATACTTGGTTCCTAACTAGCGGCTTCAAGTTGAGAGAGTTGACAAAGTCAACATTTTAGTTAGACAAGATCGAATTGGTGTTTCTAATGACCTAATCGCTCGTTTTGAGTTCTAGAACCCTATTCCCCTATTTTAGAATTCTCATAGGTATTTTGATGATTTATGACTTATGAGGATGGGAGATTCGAATTCCGAGAGGTTCAGGAGTGATTTGGGATGCATAGTTCCTAAGTAGAGGCTTAAGGTTGAAAAAGTTGACCAAAGTCTATTATGGGTAAACGATCCCAGATTGGTGATTTAAAGGTTCCAATAGGTTCGTATGATAGTGTTGGACTTGTATGTATGTTCGCATCGAGTCTTGAGTGACCCGTGTTTATTTTGGGACTTTTAGTTGAAAGCTGGAATTTTGAACTTAAGAAAGTTTCAAACTTTTGGTTTGATGCTATATTCTTGATTTTGATGTTATTTTTAATGCTTTGATCCTTTGGAGAAGTTTGTGTAGTGCATATAGACTTGTTAGGATAATTGGATGGAGTCCTAGGGTTTGGCTGAATTTTAAGGTGGTTTCGGAGCATTTTTGAGTATGATGCAACTGCTGGTTTTCTGGTGCTCAGCAGCGCATCACGATCGTGCAACTAAGTATCGCAATCACATATAAGGAATTGTACCAGGGGAGAATTGTGCCTCGCGATCGCATGGAGGAGATTCGAAATCACGTAGGTTCGTGAGCGTGTACATCGCGATCGCATGAAGGTGGTAGTGATTGCGTAAGAGCCAGGCTAGTTGGCCTTGATGATTGCGGGAACCCAGTCACAATCGCGTATAAGGAACAATCTAAAAGGATATTTAAGGTCCAAATTTCGGGATTTTACTCATTTTCATAATTTTTGAGACCTAGACTTGGGGAGGAGATAATTTTTGAAGTGATTTTTAGCCCAACTTTAAATGTTAGTAATTCTAACTTGGATTTGACTTAAGATATTAAGTACCCATGGAATCTCACCCCTAAATCTAAGGATTTTGAGGAAAGAGAAAGAGAGTTTGGCAAATAGAGTAATTATTTCTTTTTAGGATTTTAAACACCGATTTTAGGTTGGATTTGAAAATAAAATATATATTTTGACTCGGGAGGTCATGGGTGACCGAATATTGTATTTAATTATGGATTTTGGACATATGGGTTCGGGTTGAGTTTTATTGAATTTTGTTAAATTCATTAAAGATTAAAAAAAAGTTGTATTGGAATTGACTCCTAAAGCATTGATTAACTTCTTTAAGTATTGTTTGGATAGATTTGGGATATTTGGAGGAGAATTTCAAAGGAAAAACAGTATTTGGGGGTTGAATTTGTTTTGAAAAAGATAAGTCTCTTGTCTAACCTTCTTAAGAGGAAAATATTTCCAAAAATTAGACTTATGTGTTACATGCTACATGATTTGAGGGTGGTGCATATACAAGGTAATGATCATATATACGTAAACTAAGGGTATACCATGTTTGGGGTAGTTTTAGGCTTCTTTATACCATATTAGGTTGTGTGCTCTTTTTGACTTATATTTTATTTGATTGTATTACTACGTGAGCCTATTTATTCATGCTAAAGATCATGTTTAGGCTTAGGACATTGTATTTGGGAAATGATGGGTTGTTTTTGAGATGTTGATATACTTGATTTAGCCATAGTCATACTTTATATTATGAACACACACACATCCACATCTTTATTTGCTATGTCCTTGAGTATCTTATTTATTATTTCTTGAGCATAAGCATATATTCTTGGAGATGGAGATCTTGATGCGGATTTATATGATTATAGCACATTGGGACATTACGAGCAGATTTATATTGTTATGGCACAATGATTTATGTCGTGTAGTTATTGTAATATTAATATGCTATGGCGTGATTAGTTTTCACGCAGTGCTTGGAAAAATGGATCCGTCCCTCAGGAGTCAGGTGATCACCCATATTATAATGGGCCATGTGAGCACAAGTGATACATGTATCGTGTTAGAGCACATGTGATGTGTTGGATATTGGTTATAATTGAGTCTTGAGCACGCATAAATGTTGAGCTGAGCACGTATTATATTTTGATGATAAACAAACCAAGATCAACTGTGTTGAAAGAACCATGTTTATAAACAGGTTGTTATGCTACTAGACTAGTGCACATATATGTCATATAGATAATTCTAGAATCAAGTTCGTAGCAGATGAAGTGCAAAATGTTGATCAGACGCGGAAAGTCAGAATTCACGTGCAAGTTAGATTCCTTAAGAAAATCTATTCTCGCGCTACAAGAAAAATATTAATCGGAGGAGTTTGTGTTTGGAAAGGATTTAATAATTATGGAAATACTTGCATTAAAGGAAAATATTTGAGGAGTTTGAATAATTAAGGAAACCAAATCAAAATAGGAGAGGTTTTCCTTAACCGAAATATTCTAGATTTTGGAGCGTTAATTGGAGGAGATTTCGGCCAACCTCGCACCTATATAAAGAGACCTTCTACAACTATTCAAGACTTATTTATTTGAACTAATTCTCAGAAATATTCTTCATAATAGTAATCTCGGCAAGAAGGTGTTCTTGGAGATTTAAGCTACTCAACTAAAGAATATGTTTCTGACGATGAAGCTGCTGAAGTTCTTTAGTTGTTTAGGTTGAGTCAATTATTCTAAATTGTAATCTATTTGCTTTTAAGAAGATTAATCATAGGTTAGTACAGAAAATTTGAGTTTTTGTTTGCTTCCTACACTAGAGTTATTTTAGAAAAGAGTAGCTACAATTGGGTTGATTGTAGGGGTTATGGTACAAGAGTTAGTTCCCTTGGTTATAGAGTTGCAACCTAAAATTGCTCATTGAAGTTAGTGAAATTTTGAATCAAATCCTACTGGATAGGTCGTAGTTTTTAATCCCTTGAGCAAGGAGATTTTTCACGTAAAATAATTGTATTAGTTAAAATTCCGCACTTTACTCTCTTGTTGTGTCAGGTTAGTTAATTCAAAGAACATGGTTCTTGAAATCGCAAAAATGGGGCAAGACACAATTCAATTCCCCTTCTTGTGTCTGAGTGAACTCTAATATAACAATTGATATCAAATCAGGTTAATTATAAGAGGTTAACACCTTGAAATGATCTATAATGGGTGCACCATCGGACACTCAAGAAGGACAATCAAGTGTTAGGCCAACATTATTTAACGAAAAATAATATGTTTGGTGGAAGGAAAGGATGCACGACTTTCTGGAATGAGAAGACCTGGAGCTTTGGGATATTGTTGAAAAAGAACCAAGGATTCTCATGTTGGTTGATGATAAAGGTATCACCATTGGACCAAAGCCAAGAGAAAAATATTCTAAATGTCAATTAAGTTCAAAAGAATTCTAAAGAAAAAAAGATTTTGATATGTGGAATTGGTCCAGATGAATACAATAGAATCTCAACATGCAGAGATGCAAAATCCGTATGAGATACCTTGCAGTGTGCACATGAAGGTACGTCTCAAGTTAAATAGTCAAATATTGACATGTTAACTAGGAAATATGAATTTTTAAGATTAAAGAGTGGAAAACTATTTTGGAGATGCATACAAGACTTACATCAATCATCAATGAGTTGATATCTCCTGGAGAAGTTATCCCACGAAACAAAATTGTTAGAAAAATATTGAGCATACTGCCACCCTTATGAGATAGCAAGGTTAATGCAATCACTGAAGCAAGAAATTTGAACACAATGGCTCTTGATGATCTTATTGGTAACCTAGAGACCTATGAGTTCAAGCTTAATCAATATCTTTTAGATCGATAGTCTGCTGAACCCTGCGAGACCAAGAACCTGGTTCTAAAGTTCACTTAGAAGCAGGACATTGAAGAAGATGATATGGCACTACTTACTAGATCATTTCCACCAAGCAATAAAAAAAGGTGAATTTCTAAAAAGGGTAGTTCATCCAAACCTAAGATTACAGAAAGTAACAATATTGATGGATGTTACAAGTGTGAAAAGAAAAATTACTTTATCAAGGACTGCCCACTATAGGAAAATAGGTAGAAGAAGAACAATCTTGAGAAGGCTAAATAGTAGTAAAAGAGACCGGGTTCCTGCGCAGGAAGACCAATAAGGCTATGGATAAAATTGTAAAAAGGGGTATAACTTCTATGCAATCATCCTCAACTGAAGGCTATGCAATCTTTTATTTTCATGGGCTTAATCCTAAGGACTTATCCATTTTCGTCACCTTCTCACTTGCCTTTTCTTATCCTTACTTCTGTCTTCCTAAAACCTTGTCGCTTTACCATACTTTAGCTTGCGACCTACACATATCTATTTATATTACTCATAACCTTCCTTCAACTTTCTTGTAACATAGATTTCCTCTTTTTATTCTGGAACATCAAGCGAGACATCACATCGTCTCTAACTCTTCTTTACTCTTTTAACTAGACCTCTCGATACATAGAAAGCATAGGCCAGAAAATATGCCACTGACGATGCTATTATCATTCCTAGATACTGAGTCTCAGCGCTTCTGGCCTTCTATCTGAAGTATGGACTATTCACAACCTTAGAAGCATTTGAGTATCTCGTACGTTGTTCACCTTTACCTTACTTACCTTAAAATCTCGCATCACATCTTCTATCTCTTTCATGACCTTCATTCCACATAGGTATAATTTACATCCACAACTTGAAGCTTTATTATAACACTTGCAACTTTGGTGCATATATAATCCGGTGGAAGCTTCATACTGACTTCTTATAAGGCCGGTACTCTCCTAACTGACTTTATCGTAGAGCCGTTATAGAATATAGCTACTGTACTATCTCTCTTGTACCTCTGATATTAAGAGTGATGCTGAAATTTTCTCAATCATGATGTCTAAAACTTTCTAGGTCCAATAATCAGACTCCCGATTTGCTTCGTTGATGTAACTCTTTAGTTTCCTCTTCCTTCTTATCAGCCTTTGTGTAGGCTTAAGCTATCTTTCGATCTGCGGCTTCTGGTATTAGTTATTACATTAGCTTTTCATGGGTGCTGTGGAATTTTGGAATATCCATGTCACGCCCCAAAACCGAGGAGCGCGACCGGCACTCAACCGAGTGAACCCGACCGAGCAAGCCTGTAAGATTTCATTCTACCCAAACTCATCCATGAATAGAGATAATACATATTATCATTAATTAGACGAAAATGTGTTCATGTCTACAATACCAATTCATTTCCAATAGTTTGATCATTTTTAAAGTTTCAAATGGACAAGTAATACATCCACAACATAACATAGTTTGCTTTTCCCCAGCACCAATACACAATCCACATTATGTCTACGGAGCCTCTATAGATCAAGATGAGTACAATGATAATGCCGGAAACAAGGCCCCGGCTATACCTCAAACTACAAAGTACAAAAGATTCATGACCCCAGAATGAAGTGGGGCTCACCAAGTCAGCTGGGAAGAAAGTGTACTGCTATCATTGATCAATATCTCCAGCTGTGGAACCACCTGCATCCATTGAAAGATGCAGCGCCCCCGACAAAAGGGACGTTAATACCGTCGAATAGCACTAGTATGTATAACTAAACATCCTCTCAATAGAATGACAAATAATACAAACAAGATTATCATAATGTCAATGAAAGCCTTAATCAACATCAAACCTCAATTTAGGATCAAGACAATGTTCAAATTAATTTCCATATCTCACATTCGGAGATTTTTAGTATCGATATACCATTGTCCACAATACCAGTACCATTATTCACCATACCAATACCGCTATTCACAATACCATTATTCACAAAACCAGTATCACCGTACTCTTAGCACGGAATTCGATCATGACCCGATCGGCTAGGCTATCTCAGTAGAGATATCAACCACAATTTCTCTCAATATCAATACCACCGTCTTTAACACAGAGTCCGATCACGACCCGATCGGCTAGCTATCCATTAGGGACATCGACCATAATCACAATTTCAATTATAATTTCCAGCACAATCACCACCATGTATGCGGCATGGTGTCCGATCACGACCCGACCGGCTAGGCTGTCTTATTTGAGACATCAAACTTTTTATATCAATCAACACATTTCATATTACTTTCACATCTTCTCATTTAATTGGCACTAATGGCCATAATTATAAGGCCATTCTTGGCACATTGGCCGTATTCAGTATTTCATGCTCACCTTATCAATTTCAAATATCATTATCATCATCAACAACAAATACAACTCAAATCAAGGTGTGTAGTACACATGTGAGCAATTTAGAGTCTAAGGAACATAGAGACGTTTCACAAAATTTGGCATAATAGCCTTCATTTGAACTTGATTTAAAGTCGAAACATTATGAATGCACAGCCCGTATTTTAACACATCCTCAATTTGTAACATAACATGAATAAATCATTTAGGATGCTTGTTGAATATATATATATATATATATCTTTCAACCCAATCTTACTCGGAATGGCCAATATCATAATGAATCACTCGGAACTTACATAATTTACATGAGTCATGGGATTCAATTCTAAGAGAAGAGTTTAGCCAACATACCTCACTTGAGCTTTCTTATACTCTAAATGTTCCGGAATTCTTAGAAACTTCAATCTATTGTGGAAATATAACAAATTGAATCAAAATTAGGAAGATGATCATGGTTCGAGCTCATTTGAGCATTTTATCAAACACTAAGTGTGCATTAAGGTTCCAATGTCCTTTTATGGAGAATTCCATCATCCCACAACCCAATCTTTACCATTTTTAGCTCAACAATATTCCTACACCCTTTGATAACACATGCATGTAAAATAAACAACTCTCATGCCCAAATATTATCTTGCTAGTTACCCATTTTCAGAAAATTTCGATAGGGTGTAGAATCTTACCTCTAGGATGAAGATCTAGTGAGCTTCCCTTCTTAATCTTCCAAAACTTGAGCAAGAATTGAAGAAAAATTATTGAACAACACCTTCTCACTCTAGGGCACTCTCTCTCACTCTAAAATATCAGATTATGTCTCAAAAATGGCCCAAAGAGTGTATTTAACGAAATAGAGTCGGGTTTTAAAAACTCAAAAATGGAGCTCCGGAACAAGGTATGCGATCACATAACTGATATGCGGACCGCATATCGGTCGCATAATTGGTTACAAAATAGCCAAAATAACTATTTGTGAATGCGGTCATTATGCGGTCCGCATAGCTGTTATGCGGTCGTATAATGCACCACATAACAGTTATGCGGTCGCATAGTCGACCGCATAGTTGCTTCCAACTGACCCAATTAACTGCCTCATTCTGCGGCCATTATGCGGTCCGCATAGTAGTTCTGCAGTCGCATAATGGACCGCAGAAATGCACTTTTCTGCCAAAAATTTTCCTTTACTTTCCGGTACATTGTTCAACCCAAAAAGTCCGAGCCGGCACCATGAAACATTATTTTCTTTACAAATTTTACCGGGCTTTACACTTAAGTACTTCAAAATTTTCCGAGATGTTACATTCTCCCCCGCTTAGAATCATTCATCCTCGAATTTGGATAAAAATCCATCATTAGCATCTTATGTAACTGAGTTTGTTTCATACCACTTTCGAGCGGCCCCAAATTTGACTAACTCCCAAAATTTCCAAAACGTTCGCCAGAGTTTACCTTGTAACTAGGCTTGTCCACCTGTCAGAGAGCCCCAGAAACACATCCTAACAACATATACGTATTCCAACGACGTAACATAATACAAAACAACACCAAATGTGGTCTCATAAGCAATATATATCCAGAAAGGAACACCCTTAATGCCAATTGTTCACATGATATAAAATTCATAAAAAGTAAGTCTTATAATTTTTTCCTAGATCACAACTTTAAATACATGGTAATTCAAACAAATAAGGATACTTTTTCTTCATTTCTTCCTCGGCCTCCCAAGTAGCCTCTTCAACCTGTTGGTTTCACCACAACACTTTTACGGAGACAATTTCTTTATTTCTCAATTTTCGGACTTGCCGATCAATAATAGAAACCGGAATCTCTTCGTAAGTCAATTTCTCATTTACCTCAATAGTCTCAATCGGAACAATGAGTGTCGGATCTCCAACTATCTTCTTCAATATAGACATATGAAACACCGGGTATACTAATGACATCTCAGGTGGTAGCTCAAGCTTGTACGCCACCTCACCGATCCTCTGAATGATTTTGTTCGGTCCGACATACCTCAGACTCAATTTCCCTTTCTTACCAAATCGCATTACACCCTTCATGGTGGAAATTTTCAAGAATACCCAATCATCTTCTTTGAACTCCAAATCCCTACGACGAACATCCGAATAGGATTTCTGACGACTCTGAGCAGTCTTCAACCGCTCTTTAATGATTTTAACTTTTTCCATAGCCTGATGCACAAGGTCTGGCCCTATCAAATCTGCTTCCCCAATTTCGAACCACCCAATGGGAGATATACATCTCCTACCATATAAAGCCTCGAACGGTGCCATTTGAATGTTATATGCAAATTATATGAGTGGTAAATGATCATCCCAACTACCTTTGAAGTCTATAACACAAGCGCGCAACATATCCTCAAGTGTTTGAATAGTCCGCCCTGCCTGCCCGTCAGTGTGCGGGTGAAAGGCTGTACTAAGATTCACCTGAGTACCCAAACCTTGCTGAAATATCTTCCAAAAATTAGCAGTTAATTGTGCCCCCCGATCAGAAATGATGGAAACTGGGGTGCCATGCAACCTGACTATTTCTTTGATATACAACTGAGCATACTGCTCCGCTGTGTCGGTAGACTTAACCGGCAAAAAGTGTGATGACGTCGTGAGTCGATCCACAATCACCCAAATTGAGTCAAACTTGCTCGAAGTGCGCGGTAATCCTACCACAAAGTCCATATTAATCATTTCCCACTTCCACATTGGAATTTCTATGTTTTGTGCCAACCCACCAGGCCTTTGGTGTTCGGCCTTCACTTGCTGACAATTCGGACATCTTGCCAAGAAGTCCGCCACATTCCTCTTCATATCATTCCACCAATAAACTTTCTTAAGATCGTGATACATTTTTGTAGAACCTGAGTGCACAAAATACCTAGAAGTGTGAGCTTCAGTCAAAATTCTTTCGCGGAGACCATCCACATTTGGAACACATACTCGCCCTTGGTACCTTAGTGTCCCATCATCCATGCCAAGAGAAAAGGCCATGGTCTTATGTTTATGAATCCCCTCTTTCAATTTCGCCAACAATGGATCATTGTATTGTTTCTCTTTGACTTCCACAACAAGCGATGATTCAGCCCTATTTTGCAAAATTACTTCTCCTTCACTAGAGTACGCAAGACGAACTCCCAACCTAGCCAATCGGTGAACTTCTTTGGCCAATGGCCTTTGATATGCCTCCAAGTGTGCTAAGCTACCCATAGATTTTCGGCTAAGAGCATCTGCCATAACATTAGCCTTCCCCGGATGGTATAAAATATCAATGTCATAATCCTTGAGTAATTCAAGCCATATTCTCTGCCTCAGATTCAATTCCTTCTGTTTGAAAATATATTGAAGGCTCTTATGTTCCGTGAATATATCCACATGGACCCCATATAAATAATGACACCAAATTTTCAATGTAAATACCACTGTTGCAAGTTCTAAATCATGTGTTGGATAGTTCTTTTCATGATTCTTGAGCTGCCTAGAAGCATATGCTATCACCTTCCTATGTTGCATTAATACACACCCAAGCCCGATTCTTGAAGCATCACAATATACCACAAAACCATCTATACCCTCCGGTAGAGTCAACAACGGTGCAGTAGTCAATCTTGCTTTCAATTCCTGGAAACTCTTTTCACAAGCATCTGACCATTGGAACTTAATTGCCTTCTGCGTCAATTAGTAAATGAAGAGTCAAGAGTAGAAAACCCCTCCACAAACTTTCTGTAATATCCAGCTAAGCCTAAGAAACTGCAAATCTCTGTTGGAGTTGTAGGCCTCGGCCAATTCTTCACAGCTGCAATTTTTTGAGGATCAACCTTAATTCCTTCATTAGAGACAACATGACCCAAGAATATGACCGACTCAAGCCAAAATTCACATTTTGAAAACTTTGCATATAATTTGTTTTGATTCAGGGTTTGTAGAACTACCCTGAGATGGTCAGCATGGTCCTCCTGACTTAGTGAATAAACAAGAATATCGTCAATGAACACTATCATAAGATCCATGAAGGCTACCGGGGCATTTGTTGGCCCAAAAGACATCACCATAAATTCAAAATGCCTATACCGGGTCCTAAAAGCTATTTTCGAAATATCCCGCTCCCTAATCTTCAATTGATGATACCCGAATCTTAAATCAATTTTGGAGAAGTACCTAGCACCTTGCAATTGGTCAAAAAAGTCATTTATCCTTGGTAGTGGGTACTTAGTTTTTACTATTACCTTATTAAGCTGCCGATAGTCAATACACATTCTCAGTGACCTATCTTTCTTTCTTACAAAAAGGACTGGTGTGCCCCAAGGTGACACACTTGGCCGGATGAAACCCTTTTCTAACAAATCTCTTAATTGTTCCTTTAGCTCCTTCAATTCTGTCGGTGCCATTCTGTAGGGTGGAATAGATATAGAATGTGTGTCTGGCATCACATCAATCCCAAAATCAATCTCCCTATCTGGTAGGATCCAAGGGAGTTCATCCGGAAAGACTCCCGGAAATTCATTCACAACAGGCACATACTCAAGTGTAGGTGCCTCAGCATCGGTGTCCGTAACCCGGACCAAATGGTAAATACATCCCTTGTTGATCATCTTTGTGGCCTTAAGGTAAGAAATAAACCTACCCTTCGGCACTACATCATCACCCTTCCACTCAATAACTGGCTCATTTGGAAATTCAAACTTAACAGTTTTGGTTCGGCAATCAAGCTTGGCAAAACATGAATAAAGCCAATCCATCCCCATTATCACATCAAAATCAACCATTCTCAATTCAATAAGACCGGCCATAGTGTTCCGATTATGCAACGTGACAACACAATCCCTATAAACCCGCACGGCCAAAATAGACTCACCAACCGGAGTAGATTCAAAGAACGGCTCATAAAGCTGTTCTGGTTCTATCCCAAATTCCATAGCAACATAAGGTGTGACATATGACAAAGTGGAGCCGGGATAAATGAGAGCATATACATCATGAGATTGGACTGTCAATATACTTATGACAACATCTGGAGAAGCCTCTGAATTCTGGCGACCCCTCAAAGCATAGAAACGGCTGGATCCTCCCGAACGCTGTGCTCTACCCCTAGCTGCACCATGACCTGCGGGTGTTGGAGTGCCTCGAGTCGGAGGAGGTGATGCGGATGTAGTAGCTATAGAACTGGCTGGCTATGCCATGCCCCTACCCGCACCTTGGCGGGACGAACGACAATCCCTCTGAATGTGACCCCTCAATCCGCATCCGTAGAATATGGGTAAATCCATGTAGCATATTCCTAGGTGCGTCTTTCCATACCTAGGGCATGAGGGCTTCCTCTGCTGATGGAATCTACCACCATGATGACCCTGCTGATTGGATCCCATGTTGCCCTGACTGGGCCTGAAACAGCTCCACTGCTGCTGCTGACTAGGCCCTGATGGTGGTGCACTAGCCGAAGACTGAGCAAAGGACTGTGATGTCCCTGGCGACCCTCCTCTGAATGTTGACTTGCCACCACCTAAAGAACCACCAAAGTTGCCCGTAGATCGGGCCTTATTACTACCCTCTCGCTCCATTCTGTTCCTTAATTTGCGGTTATCTGTGGCTTGAGCGAATGCCACCATCTTTCCATAGTTCATATCAGAATTCAAGGATGTTGTAGCGGCCTCATTAATTACCAAGGGACTAAGGCCCTGTACAAATCGGCGAACTCTAGCCTCCATAGTGGGCAGCATGTAAATAGCATATTTAGACAGGTACGCGAATCTCATATGGTAATCCCACACACTCATGCTACCTTGCCTCAAGTTCTCAAACTCAGCAGCACGGGCTGCCTTAGTCTCGGAAAGTAAGAAATGATCAATGAAGGCATCGACAAACTCACTCCACCTTGCCAGAGAGCTCCCTTCTTCACGGGACTCCTCCCATAGTTCAAACCAAGAATATGCCACCTCTTTCAGGCGGTATGAGGCCAATTCCACTGCCTTTGTTTCAGTAGCACGCATAACTCTAAGAGTCTTGTGCATCTCATCAATGAAATCCTGGGGATCTTCCTCTGGGTTAGTACCCGTGAACACTGGAGGATCCAATTGGAGAAAACTGTTCACCCTGGAACCAGTAGAATCCCCTGGCTGACTAGAAGAAGTGGGTGCAATATTTGACCTCTGGGTTTGGGAAGCCACTATTTGAGCAAACATCTGTATGGCTCTCCTAAGATCAACATCAGAAACACTAGAATCGGAAGCTGGAACTGGAGGTGGAACTGGTATATCAGTTGGAGAAACTGTTGCACCTTCAGTAGGTGTAGGGACAGGTGCGGTCTGATCAGTTGTAGTGGAGTCAGGCAGTGTAGTAACTGGAGGAATATTCTCACTCCTCGGGTGCTCACCCACATCATCAATTATATGATCAACTGTCACTCCTAGGTGACATTGGCTCTTTGGCCAGTTCTTGCCTTCTTCTTAGGTGACATGTACTAAATTTTAGAGCAACTCAGGAGTTAAATGAGGAATAATCTTCCAACAAGCTTTATCGCACGATCAAGAGCATGAAAGAAGGTATTATTCTTAAATACCAATGTAGCATCTTAATTATAGATGTGGTCGACAACACACCAATAATAAGGACTCTACTAGGACACGTCTCCGAGACATCCTAGGCGCTCAACCGAGTGAACCCGACCGGGCAAGCTTGTTAGATTTCAAAATACAACTCAAATCAAGGTGTGTAGTACACATGTGAGCAATTTAGAGTCTAAGAAACATAGAGATATTTCACAAAATTTGGCAAATAGCCTTCATTTGAACTTGACTTAAAGTCGAAACATTATGAATGCACATCCCGTATTTTAACACATCCTCAATTAGTAACATAACATGAATAAATCATTTAGGATGCTTGTTGAATATATATATATCTTTCAACCCAATCTTACTCGGAATGGCCAATATCATAATGAATTACTCGGGACTTACATAATTTACATGAATATCGTGGGATTCAATTCTAAGAGTAGAGTTTAGCCAACATACCTCACTTGAGCTTCCTTACACTCTAAATGTTCCGAAATTCTTAGCAACTTCAATCTATTGTGGAAATATAACAAATTGAATCAAAATTAGGAAGATGATCATGGTTCGAGCTCATTTGAGCATTTTATCAGACACTAAGTGTGCATTATTGTTCCAAGGTCCTTTTATGGAGAATTCCATCATCCCACAACCCAATCTTTACCATTTGTAGCTCAACAATCTTCCTACACCCTTTGATAACACATGCATGTAAAATAAACAACTCTCATGCCCAAAAATTATCTTGCTAGTTACCCATTTTCAGAAAATTTTGAAATTAGGGTTTAGGGTGTAGAATCTTACCTCTAGGATGAAGACCTAGTGAACTTCCCTTCTTAATCTTCCAAAATTTGAGCAAGAATTGAAGAAAAATTATTGAAGAACACCTTCTCACTCTAGGGCACTCTCTCTCACTCTAAAATATCAGATTATGTCTCAAAAATGGCCCAAAGAGTGTATTTAACGAAACAGGGTCAGGTTTTAAAAATCCAAAAATGGAGCTCCGAAACAAGGTATGCGATCGCAGAACCGATATGCAGACCGCATATCGGTCGCATAATTGGTTACAAAATAGCCAAAATAACTGTTTGTGAATGCGGTCACTATGCAGTCCGCATAGCTGTTATGCGGTCGCATAATGCACCGCATAACAGTTATGCGGTCGCATAGTCGACCGCATAGTTGCTTCCAACTGACCCAATTAACTGCCTCACTCTGCGGCCATTATGCGGTCCGCATAGTGGTTCTGCGGTCGCGTATAGACCGCAGAAATGCACTTTTTCGCCAAACATTTTTCCTTACTTTCCGGTATAATCCTCAAACACGTAAGCCTAGTCCGGCACCATGAAACATTATTTTCTTTGCAAATTTTACCGGGCTTTACACTTAAGTACTTCGAAATTTTCCGGGGTGTTACAATCCATGATAAAATCTTCTAATAATTTAATCCCTTGTCTATGTCCTGGACTCAATTCTTTCTTTTAACTTATACCAGAGTCTTTTATAGCTGTATGATTGTCAACATATATGCTGCATGGATAATACTCTGAAATATTAAGTGAATTCATAACGTAACTCACTCTGGATCACTGATCGAATAATTCCTTTCATTCTTTCTCAACTTTCTTTTAATGTAAGCAATTACTTTTCCTGGTCGTTTTTTCACTTGTTACATGCATACTTAGCTTATCTTCGTTCCCACGCATGCCAAAATTTTCGTGCAACTCATATCATCTCGAATATTACTTTTGATTTTTATTCCCGTTCCTTAGCCACGGTAGGTGCCACTTTCTCATGGAGTGCATACAATGCTGTAGTGAGACTGTTTTTATAAGACCATTTCCTCTTTAGGTCACTGTGCTTAGGTTAAAGCCTTTTTCCTTATTTCCTCAGCTAGTCTTTCGTTGTAGTACTTAAGGAGGACCTTCTGACTCTTGTAAAGATGCGAGCTTATCACATCGTATACTCGACAGAATTTTTGATGTTCTTCCTCGCCTCTAATTATCCGTAGTTACTTACCTCCACACTCATGTGCTCGTAGGGTTGCTTCTGAACTGATATTTTGACTGTCTTCATAGTGGCACTCTCCTTTATTTCCGTAACACTCATACGGTACCTTTAACTACCCCAACTCCTATATGAATATTTCTCAAGGATCACGATATCATTTCTGCGAGACTGAATTCCCCATGCTGGGGTTCACTATGTTTATCTTGTACGATCTGTTGATTTGTCTGTAACCTCTTGTCTAGCCATAACTAGGCTCTTCCTGAATCAACTACTAACTACTCGTTGGCCCATTCTTATATCAATATTCTGCGTAACCTTTCTTGGGTTATTTCCTTTGTCTTAACTTACCTCTCGCACTGGCTCCTTATTTATCAATAACATCCCGGGCAGGAACCCTTACTTTCTCTTTTTCGTGTTTGCATAATGTTCTGAAATCGTAGCATATCTGTAGGATTTGAATAAGTGCAATCTTATTCCTTTCTCATTTTTATTGCATTCTTCCTTTACTATTCCATAGTTACCTCTTCATCTTTGGCGTTTTTTTTTCACATCATCAATGATCCTTACTCGCCTTGCGGTAATCCTTGTGTACCAAGGATAACAAAATTCTTTACTCACGAGGGAGACACTTAGTGTAACTGGCACACATAGTCCCTTAAGCTTAACTTTGCACACATTGCTTGCTTTAGGGAAGCGTCTTCCGGAATGACCTTTTAAAGGTTATTCTTCTGTCGTCCATTCTACTATCGCTGGAACGCAATCTGAAATTCTCATGATACCGACTATTATTAAATCACTCAGTCCCTAATTCATGTTCAGTTTACCTTGTTCACCAGCCCATATTGATTTGTATTACTCCGAGGTCTAACTTTTCCTTCTGGTAATCACGCTAGAGTCACGAACTTATTCCTCGAAATGAGGATATGACTTTATGGCCTATATTCTTGTGTTGTCTCAAGGCCTGTCACCTCTTGTCTTTTCCTTCACTTGACTATAGACTATGTAATACTGTCATTGTTTTTGATCTACCGCTGTCATCCATGTATCACACTTTTTTCACGACCCAAACCGATAGGCCGCGGCGGGCACCCGGTACCTTACTCAATCGAGTACCAACATAACGTATCTTTTCGTATCATGCTATCATAGGAAAATGATACGGAAAGGCTACCCTGGGATAACAAGAATAAAATATGTAATACCAACTTATAAATAAGACATACGAGCCTATAAGACCAAAATGATCACTCGTACACTAAACATAGGCCGAAAAGGCTATATAATCTTTTACGTACATGACATATGTCTACAAGCCTCTAAGAGTAGATAAATACCACTAAACAATACATGTCCAAATCATACTGACCAAATAAGCAACTCTGGAGAAAATGGAGTGCACCAACATCTTTCGCTGAGCTGATAGCCTACTTGGAGGACTCTCAACTTGTCTATCGGGACCTGCGGGCATGAAACAAAGCATACCCAGGCAAAAGGGATGTCAGTACAAATAATGTACCGAGTATGTAAGGAATGAAAATCAGTAAACAATAGACATGAGAGAAACATGGAGTAAAAGACTCAACATGTGTCTGAATAACTCTGTGAATCATTAATATTTACAATGTCATGTATATGCGTATAAATGTTATACCATGCATAGGTATATGCGTACATAACATCATCAAGCCTCTGAGGGCATCCCATCATATCATCTCGGCCACTGTGGGAAAATCATCAACGTATACCAGCTGATCAGGTGGTGGTGCGTATATAACGCCATAAGCTTTTCCCATATCCTATATACATATTATATATATATATATATATATACACACACATATTTATAACGCCATCTGGTCATGGGTCAATGTAAATGAATGTAATGCATGAGAAGTACGTCAATAAAATCTCTCGGAACGTCATAAGACCATTATGCCTCTGATTAATGTCATTAAATAAACTTTATCAACTTACGTATTTTCTGAGATCCATGAATAGATGATAGAATAATAAGACACATGGGGAATCAAGAATATAGACACCCCTAGTATTTCTATGAATAGAGTCATTTATTAAAGTTGGGTATTTTGCTCATTTCATTTGTATCATTTGGATCATGCCAAAAGGAAAGAAGGGATAACCTTAATATACCTGAGCCGATTCTCTTGACAATCTCTCTAACACACGTCAATTGCGATAACATACGTGATAGCAAGATCGGAGTAGGGAAAAATACGTATGATATTCTTGAGAAAGATTGCACCGTACTCCCTTAAAATTATAAAATCTCACATTGCTAAGATGCTAAGAAATTTGTTTGAATTTTTGTTTCAAGATAATCACGTCACAACCATATGAATCCTTGTATGAAATGGGCTGAAGCTTTCTTTGTCATTGTAGAGACTCAAAAATGAATTAGAAAGGTTCTCTTAACTTTTGGGAGCGGGCCCCACTTTGTGGCTTAGTTGGCCAAAGCCTTCTTCAAATTTTTGCCACCTTTTATGTAAATTTAAGAGTCATTACATGGGTCTTGATCAAGACTACTTGGGCTGCCACATTTGGGGGGGGGGGGTAGCTTATCCAAAGAATTCTAATTAATTATCCACCAACTTTTTAATTAACTTGGTAATCCCCTACTAGTCCAATAATTAATCAATTATCCACATAATTAAGAATTATCTCAAATTACTTAAAATACTACTCACTTTTAACACACTTCATATATACCTTACTAACATGGTCATGTGGTACCTTGTATGACACTAGTCCATAAATACGAGGTATTGTAGCTTGGACCGTATTTTATCTCAAAATGTCAAACATCGATGAAATTTATTTTCTTCGATTCGCTTGCCCTTTCACCTTCACGAATTTACTTATCACTTGTTTGAAATAGCATAATACTTATAACTTTAAAATAATCTCATTCCCGAGCTTACATCGATTAACTTACGACGAAACTTAAACGTACGAAAATTCGGGATGCAACATCTCATTTCCAAGCTTTCATCAATTTACTTATGGCGTACTTTCACGTACGAAAATATGGGGTGTAACAACTACGAAACTATTAGGTAATTCCACTCTTTCATTCCTTATCGTATGGATTTCGCAATTTGAGCCTTTTTCTTCTATTCTCGCACAGATAGTGATGATACGAGCTTCAATTACTGATGATGTTTCCCCCGATATCGGTGTTGCTAAAGGTTGGGGCAGAGGTCGAGATGATTTGGAGCACATGCCACAGTGAGTGGCCGTGCTTAGGGTCGCGACTGAGGAGCCACTAGTAGCTCCGATTGGGAAGTAGGCACTTGAGGCACCTGTTGCTAACCCTGGAATTTAGGAGACTTTAGCGTATTTTGTGAGCATGTTTTGTACCTTGGCTTAGGCGGGGTTGATCCCTATTTCACCAGCTACTTCTCAAACTGGGGGAGGAGCTCCGGCTCCTGCCGCCCACACTCCAGAGCAGCAGGCTCGTGTTGATCAAGAACCGGATGTTATATTGGTGCAGCCCGTGATTACGGTTCAGCTCAAGATCGGGCCGATTATGTCAGTTAAGGAGCAGAAGAGGTTAGAGAGGTTCTAGAAGTATCATCCTCCTCATTCAGCGGAAGAGCTTATGAGGATGCTCAAGATTTCTTAGACCAGTGTCACTGTATTCTGCTTGCTATGGGCATAGTAGAGTTGAGCGGGGTCGACCTTACACTTTCCAGATTACAGTGTCAGCATATAGATGGTGGCAGACTTATGAGGTGAGTAAGCCAGCTGGCGAAACGCCACTTTCTTAGACTCAGTTCACTTATCTCTTCTTGATGGAGTTTATTCCACAGACCTTCAAGGATGCGTTGCGCCCAGAGTTTGAGCAGTTGTGCCAGGGGAGCATTGCCGTGTCTGCGTATGCTGTGAGGTTTACTGAGTTATCTCGTTATGCACCTGCTTTGGTTTCTACTATTTGAGAAAGAGTCCGCAAATTTATTGAGGGACTCAGTTATAGCCTCAAATTTGGGATGGCACGGGAGTTAAAGATTGAGACTCCATTCCATCAGGTTGTGGAGATTGCTAGGAGGTTGGAGTGTATCTGTGGCCATGAGAGAGGTTATAGGGAGGCTAAGAGGATTCAGTGTTCTGGAGGATTTAGTGGTTTCTACTCTTCAGCTCTGACCCATCATGGCGGAGGCTCTGTCAGTCGCCCAGTTCAGTCAGTACTTCAGGTTACCCGTAGAGCTCCAGCTAGCTAGGGACCCCAGGGTACTCATATCGGACAACCATCTTTCAATGCACCTTCTACACGGGGTTCCTACAACGGTTATTTCAGTCATCCGGCACAGACTCAATACCAGCAGCCCCACCCGTAGAGGGGTTATTTTGAGTGTGGTGATACTTGGCACATCATGATAGATTGTCACAGATTTCGGAGAGGTGGACATCAGCAGAGTACTCGGGCTATGAGTTCAGCACCAGTTGCTACTCCACTTGCACAGCTAGCTAGAGGTGGAGGACATACAGGTAGAGGACTTCCTAGAGGGGGAGGCTAGGCCCATTATTATGCTTTCCCTTGTAAGGCCGAGGCCGTTGCATCAGATGTTATCGCTACAGGTATTGTTCCGATCTGTAATCGAGATGTATCAGTTCTATTGATCTGAGTTCTACTTATTTGTATGTGTCATCCTATTTTGTTTCGTATTTGGTTATGTCTCGTGATTCTCTGGGTACTCCTATCTACATGTCTATACTTATTGCGGATTCTATTATGGGGGACCGTGTCTATCGCTCTTGTTTGGTTGCTACGGGGTGCTACAGATACTTGATCATCATTTCGATGTGTTGTCCAAGCTTGGATGTAGATGTGTTGGTAGATATTTCATTTGTTCATTATGGGGCAAAGTATATTTGTATATCTGGTTGACGAGTACGGACTCAGGGGAATTGATTGCATAGCGGTTGTGATTGTATGTGACAACCCGACCGGTCATTTTGTACTCTAGCACATTGTTTGGTGGTTTAAGGCCTTGAGTAGCTTCACTTCATGTATTATGACTTGTGCGCGTAGTCGAAATTGAATTTCGGGAAGTTCGGAGTTGATTCAGAAGGAAATTCTCAATTCGGAAGCTTTAAGTTAGAAGAGTTGACCAAGGTTTGAGTTTTGAGTAAACGACCTCGGAATCGGGATTTGAAGGTTTCAATAGGTTAGTATGATGATTTCGGACTTGTACATATGTTCGAGTTAAGTATCGGGTAGCCTGGGAGCATTTCAATGCTTATTTTGAAAGTTTAAGAATTTCTTGCCATTTTCATCATCTATTATGGGGTAAGTGATTGCTACACCTTGTGAGCTAAATATACGAATTTAGGCTTGTAAATTCAAGAATTTAAGTGAAAAATGTGGGATTCTTGCTAGGAGCCCTAGAATTTATAATTTTGAGTTTTAATCATGGAATTGGGCATGAAATGAGGAATAAATTATATAATTGAGTACATGGCGCTGTGGGTAATGTTTATCTTTGAAAATATTTGGAAAACGGGCACGTGAGCCTGGGGTTGACTTTGTTGACTTTTCTAGCGGAGTTGGGAATGGTTATAAATTGATTAAATGTGAGTATTGGAGTATAGTTTTATTGGTTTTCATGATTGTTTGACTAGTTTTGGATCCATGGGCATCGGTTTGAGGTGTTAGAGAGGTGTTGGAGCTGGTTATGGAACTTCGGAGCGAGGTAAGTCTCCTGTCTAATCTTGTGAGGCGGAAATTACCCCATATGTGTTATAGTGGTTATGTGGTACATGTTGTGGGAGCTACGCACGTACGAGGTGACGACTGTCCGTGCGTATGCTAGAATTCCTGATTATGTATAGGTAGACTTAGACTCATGCCATGCTTTAGTTGTACTATTTGAGTTATTCTAGCCTGTTTAATTGCTTTAATTCACATTATGACCTGACACTAGACTCACGTAGAGTAATGGGCTCGCTATTTTAGATATTTGACGAGCTACTTGATTGGCCATAGAAATTGTACTTGCCTTACAGATTTCTCCCGTGTTGTAATTTGCCTATATCTGTACTCATTGTTTACTTAACATGTTTCATATGTGTCTACTCATTTATATTTGATTTACTGGACCACTACTAAGTGTCAATGTCGATCCCTCGTCACTACCTCTTCGGGGTTAGGCTAGATACTTACTAGGTACGCATTGATTTACGTACTCATGTTGCACTTCTGCACTAAACGTGCAGGATCTGACAGATTCATTTGGTGCTCATTTGGGCGCGTAGGGGCAACTGTTGAGGAGACTTTATGGTGAGCTGCATTTCTATGCAACCATTCGCATCACACAGAGTTTCCATCATCATTGTTTTCTTTATCCTGTCTATCTTATATTCCAGATAGATGTTGTATTGTTATTGTACTTCCTAGTAGATGCTCATGCACTTGTGACACCAGATTTTGGGGGTTCCTAGTGGATGTTCATTATTGTAGTTCACGTTATTATTATCATTTCACTTTATGATTTATTTATATTCAGAATTTAGTAAAGAAAAGCACAGGTTTCTCTGAGTGCCAGATTTTATTCTATTTATTTAATGAAATTCCTAATTTTGAAGATTAAAATGGATAATTATTTAGATGGTTCACCATTGGCTTGCCTAACGGCGACGTTGGACGCCATCACGGCCTACAGAGGATTTTGGGTCGTGACACTGTATTAGGTACATAGAGAGATATCGGTCGGAGTCTAAGCATGTGGATTATCTCCTAGGAGAAGATTTGAGGTTGTTGACAAGCGCAACACACAACACGAAATTGATGTTCACTAGCCAAAGATAGTATAGTTTAATTATCGTTTCCATAGGGATTAGATTCAAATAATGTTCAAGTAATTTCTAGCTTAACACTATTTAGAATGATTACCATTTTGGTTGGGACGATTAATAACTAAAATTAACTATGAAAACTAAAGCAATTAACAATTGATCACAGAAAGACAAGAGTTGAGAAACACCAAAAAATCAATGGGAGAAATAAGGGTCGTGACGGGATAGGTGCAAGATAGCTATTCGGGATAGTTCAATTCACTAATGTTCTAATGATTCTCACAAATTCACTCGATGATTAGTTCAAACGTGCAGCCAAGACTCCTTTCTCGATTAAATCTTAACTTTACGAGGTGAACTAATGTAAAACACTGTGAAAATATGCAAGAATGAGATAATGAATTAGTCTTTAGGAAAACATCTCTAGAATATTCTCCTAACTTCATTTAATCAACAATTCAACAAGCTCTTTTGATTACTTAAAAGAATCATTGAATTAAACCAAACAAAATAATGTGAAGTTAATCACCAAAATATTCCTCTTTCGATTACTGGTGACTGAAGTTGCAATCAATTTAAAGCTCTATAAACGAATTCATGCAAAGAACTAGAGTTAAAATCCACAAATATCAAATCAAAACACCATATCCCTCAAACCCTAAGGTAAACTACTACATAATCATGGAGAAATTCATCACAAATAAAGTTGAATAATAAGAAAACATTAATTCAGTCCAAACTCTGGTGTTGAGTTGAGGAAAGAATGATGAATCCTTGTGCTTTGAGTCTCCAATGCTTTTCCAATCTTCCGTAGGTAAAAATTCCCTTCAAAAACATATTTTCGATGTATTTATACCATGTAGGAGCGGACCCGGACAAAACTACCCTTTCCAAGCCGAAACAGGAAAATTACTCTATAAAAGCTTCACAGATGCAGCTCATGGTGCTCCTCCCCATGCAGTGTGCCAATGGAGAAGTTCAGAGAGCGATTTCTGACGGACAACAGCAAAATACACTGCCACGCCGCCCCATGCGACGCGACTGTATTATTTTTCCAGAGTATTTTGTTTCTTTCACGTTTTGATATCCAGTCTTGGTCCTCGACCCTCGAACGCAATCCCGGTTTAATTCCTTGGGCTTTTACTCAGACTTCAAATCTCCAAATTATTCGATTTAGCTCTAGATTATCTTTTTAACTTAAAATCACCTCCTGCAAGGCATAAAATACATAATAAGTGCAATTCACTATCATTTAAGCTCAAACACAAGTAAAATACAGTAATTAGAGTGCAAACTATGACTAAAACACAGGTTTCTAGCCTATCATCAACCGTGTAATTTGTTCGAGGCTTTTATTCAGCGAAATGCATATACTACCATTTCGAAGGGCTTGAGGTAGTTCGCGCGACTGCACAAGGGTAAATATGAACTTGGCAGAGTCCTTGGAGAGTTTTATGACTAGTGTTACATAAGTTTATGAAGTATCCAGTTGATCAACAGTACACGATCAGGACTGCTATGAAGGAAGAGTACTATAGGTTTCAGATGATGTGTTCTATAGATTCGAGCCAAGTAGAGGAGTCTACTATCAACGGGTGCGAGCACACAGAAGCATGGCATGAATCACAGAAGCGGGCAAGGCCATGAAGGACAGGGGTCGCAGGTTCGAAGAATTTGCCTAGTGGACGCAGGTGCGGGGTCAGCTAGGATAGAGTGACTCCGCAGAAGCGAGGCCAGGGTCGCAGATGCGCGTTCGCAGGTGTGGAACCTGGAGCGCAGGTGCAGGCCCTAGAGATGCAAGTGACTTCTGCAGAAGCGGCATTTTCACCACAGATGCGGCGTCGCAGGTGCGACAATAGGTTCGCAGATGCGAAAAGTCTGGACAGAAGGTTTAAAAGCAAGGGTTCATGATTTTAGTCTTATTTCAACATTTTGGACTTGGACGTAGGCCATTTTGGAGAAGACTTTCGAGGTGATTATTGAGGTAAGCTTCTTGTACTCATTTTGGATCATAAAACTTGTTTCCCCGCTGATTTCCCCACCTAATTAGTGAGATTTTAAAGTGAAATTTGGGGGTTTAGGGCTTGAGAATTGGAGAGTGGATTTTGGGGATTTGGATGACCAAATGGTGTCAGATTTTGATAAATATGGTTTGGTTAGACTCGTGAGTGAATGGGCTTTCGGGTTTTGTGACTTTTTTTGTATTTCGAGGCATGGGCCCGAGGGCCGGGTCGAGCCTATTTCAGATTTTGGCTTATAATCTCGTGTTTTTCTTGTGGAATTGATTCCTTTAGACTATATTAATTATACCGTACTGCTTGTGGCTAGATTCGGGGAGTTTAAAGACTGATTCGAGGGGCAAAGGGCATTTCGGAGTAGGATTTTCTCGGTTTGAGGTAAGTAACGGTTTCAAACTTTGTTCTGAGGGTTTGAAACCCCGAACTATGTGTTATACGATTGGTATTAAGGTGACACACATGCCAAGTGATGGGCGTGCGAGCGTGAACCATGAGAAATTTGGCCTGGTTGATTCCATGGCACTGTATAGTGACTCTATTTTGTTGATATCCGTGTTTTCATCTTGTGATAAAGTAATTGAGCTGTCAATCATACAAGATATCATGTTTAGGCTTTATGCTGGTACTTTTGGGACCCCTAGTGGTCGTTTCTTGTTGGCATCTCACTGATTTCATTGATATTATGTACTCATTCATGTTCATGCATTTCATATCATATCTTCGTCTCAATTGTTATTTATTGAAACATCATATCATTGTTTCGGGCTAGTTTTCATGATATTGTGAGCCCGTGAGTGAGACTAGAGAGATTGATGACTGAGTGAGGCTGAGAGCCTGATTATGAGTGACAGTTGTGGGATCGGGATGCACGCCGCAACGGTTATACTGATTTTATGATAGCGCTTGGGCTGTAGGAGCCCCTCCGGAGTCTGTACACACCCCCAGTGAGCGCGGTTGATATTATTGATGGATGGATCTTCTCTGAACTTGGATCTTGTCCGAAGTACTTGATACCTGGAGATGGATCTTCTCCACATGCATGGATTGGCCTTCCTCGGTACTGGGTGACTTATAGTCAGTGATGTATATGTTTCGGGATGGATCTTCCTTGGGCCGTATGGGCCATATACAGTATCGAGTGGTTGAGCATTCGAGAGTGTGAGCACATGAGGCTGACAGCATGGTGACATACAACATGTGCATTGGCATGTAGAGATAGCAGAATTATATTCTTTACACTGTTCGGATCTGCTTCACTTTACTGTTTTGAGTTGCCTATTTAATTTGAAAGCATACCTACGTTTCTGTTCAGTTATTTCTATTTTATCTGTACCGGTTGAGTTCGTCACTACCTTTCAGTCAAAAGTTTTGACTTGTTACTTACTGAGTTGGATGTCCTCACGTTACTCCCTGCACCTCGTGTGCAGATCTAGGAATTTTTGGTCACGACGGCGGTTGCTGATTGCGGCTTCAGAGTTCAGAGACTACCAAGGTAGTTGTACGGCGTTCGCAGGACTTGACTCTCCTTCTTTATCACTAGTTGTATTTTCAGTTTATTTCTCTAGACACTGTAGTGGACTGTATTCTGATTTAGACGCTCATATACTCTGTGACACCCCGGTTTTGGGTTGGATTGTATCGTATTTTGGATATTTCTATTTTCAAAAAGGCTTTCCTAAATTACTAAATTGCTTCCGTCTTTATGTTCAAAGATTTTTCTATGTTGAGATGTTGAGTTGTGGCTTGCCTAGTTCTACGATAGGCGCCATCACGACGGTTAGATTTTGGGTCGTGACAATCCCTGATTCTCAATCCTCTCCACCAGCTCCTTCATCCCAACATATTTATAGTGGTTGGGTTGATTACTCGGCCCTTTAACATTATCAGCCCAACAAACCGTTCTTCATTTCCCACAATGGAAATTTTCCTTTTGGTCTTCTTCCTATATTTGGAACTAGTTACTTTCCCTTGAGACTCAGAAATCGTAGCCTTTCTTTTTTGTCGAGTCCTTTTCGCCTTAGGTGCAGCCAACGATGAGCCATCCCTTTTCTTTACTTTTTTCTGTAAAGGGACTTCCTCCTCCTCCTTTTATTCTACTTCATTATTGTCACGACCCAAATCCCACCATAGGGGTCATGATGACACCTAGTCTCTAAAACTAGGTAAGTCGATTACTTACAACAGTTAAATCCATAAAGAAATGGTATAATGAAACAAAGTTTATCACAACAACGGAAATAAAGGTAATACAATCCAAACCGGTGATAACCACAAACATATCCCCAGAACTAGTAGTACAGAGTCACAAGCTCCAACTGAATACATAGAAATATCTCAAATAGAATACTATCCGGATAGAGAATTGACATTATAAATATAAGGAAAGGACTTCAAAGGAATGCAACAGTCAATACAGCTAGCTCGAATCCTCATGATCAACAAAGCTCTCACGACCTAGATCTGCTACCTCTAACACTTGGATCTGAAGTAGTGACGAGGTTCAAGTCATGGGATACTCACTAGTCAAAATAACCTGTGCAATAAATCAAAGACTAACAACAAAAGTATAGTAGAAATACCATAGCAATAACCTCATAAGAATAAGTGATAACAGTTCAGTACAAGTAAAGGCTCAATTTCAACAATAAGTCATCACAAAGAAACTCACAAATAGCACCCCGTGCCCAGATTTATATCATAACAACAATAGCCACCTGTATCGCTCGGCCCTGACATATCATAATAGCTACCTGTATGGCTCCGCCTAGAAAATATCACAATAACCACCAGTATCGCTCCGCCAAACAATATCATAATAGCCACGTGTATCTCTCCACCCAGACAATATCATGATCGAAACCCGTATCTCTCCCACAGACAATATCACAATAGACACCCGTATCGCTCCGCCCAGACAATATCACAATAGCCACTCTTATCACCCAGCCTAGACAATATCACCACAGCTACCCGTATCGCTCTGCCCAGGCAATATCACAATAGCCACCCGTATCGCTCCTCCCAGACAATATCTCAACTGTCACCTGTATTGCTCCACAAAATAAATAAGAGTGAAATGCCACCCTTATACTCTGCACTGCAACAATCAATCCACACAACATCTCCACATGTGCCACGATATCACAAAATAGTAATATCAAAGTTTTTTCAAGATATAAGCTCACAACTTTCCAACAAGGTGCACAAGGCCATGAAAATAACATAAAAGTGCGGTGGGGTGCTCAACATATAAATCATGACTACGAGTAAGTCAAATGTAGCGATCCTGGTCATAAAATCACAAAGTGGTGTAAACATCTTCCATATAGGTTACTTTGTCAAATTAAGGCATATCTATAGCCTATGGTCCAACCCAGTCACAAACCCACACATAGCACCCGCGTACATGCTCATCACCTCATGTACACATCACTTTTCACATAACACGGATAAGCAATTAAGGCTAAATCCTAAGGGGTATTTTTCCCCACAATGTCAGGCAAGATACTTACCTCAAACAAGCCAAATCAGTACTCTAAATATCCCTTCATGCATGAATCAACCTTCGTACGGCTCGAATCTAGCCAAATTAACTTAATACCATCAATAAAAGCCATAGGAAACAACCTCGAACAATAAAGCTTAGATCTTGAACAAAAATCAAAAAGTCAACCCAAAAGGTCAATCTGGGACCGCCTCTTGGAACTCGACAAAAATTAAAAATTTCGAACACCCATTCGAATACGAGTCCAACCACACAAGTTTTATCCAATTCCGGCTTCGAATCCGAGTTTAAATCCTCAAATTACAGTTAGAAACGTTTTTACTAAAATTTCCAATTTACTCACATAGATTCATCGATTAAATGCTAAAAATAAGGAAGGAATCATGAATAATAATAAAATCTGAGTAAAAAATACTTACCCCAATCCAAATAGTGAAAATTCCCCCCAAAATCGCCTAAATCTGAGCTCCCAATCTCAAAATGTGACAAAATTAGTCAAATCCTCGAAATAGCGTACTTAAAATATCTGCCCAGTTATATACATCACGATCGCGAAAAGGCATATGCGATTGCGATGAACAAAGTAACACTGCCCCCGAAATAAGCCTTTGCGTTCGTGGAATAAACATCGTGAACGCGATGTACAAAGTCTACCAAGCCTGCACACGATCACGAACACGATTCACTGTCGCAAACGCGAAGCACAATGCCTCCCAGTTCCATAATTACTCTTCGCGAACGCGTCAACTCCCACACGAACGCGATGCCTCCTATGCCCAGAACCTTGCGAACGTGGTCCACTTCACGCGAACGCATTGAAAAACTTCTCAGCAACTAGACTACTCTACACGATCGTGATGTACCGTCTGTGATCGCGAATCTCATCAGAACACCAGCAGCACAAAAACCATCCAAAATGATCCGAAACTACACCGAATGACACCCAAGGCCCCGGGGACCCCGTCCAATCATATTCCCAAGTACATAAACCTCATACGAACTTACTCACACACTCGAATCATCGAAATAATATTAAAACCACGAATCGAACACCAAAGCGCATCAAAATCCCAATGAAACTCAAGAACTTTCAAAATCACAACCAAGCGTCTGATTCCCATCAAACCAACTCGGAATGAGAACAAACTTTGCACACAAGTTTTAAATGATTAAACAGACCTATTTCAAGTCCCAAAACCAAAATTTGATTACGATAATATCGAGGTCAACTCCATGTCAAACCTATGAACTTTCAAAACCTTCAAATTGCCAACCTTCATCAAAACCTTCTAGAAACATCCAAATACAAATACGGGCATACGCCTAAGTTCAAAATAACCATCTGGATCTAAGGAAACCATCAAAACTCCGATACGAGGTCAAATATATAAGAGTCAAACTTGGTCAACTCTTCCAACTTGAAGCTTCTAAAATGAGAATCATTCTTCAAAATCAATCTTGTACCACTCGAAAATCAAAACCGACCATACACGCAAGTCATAATACATCATATGAAGCTACTCGTGGATTCAAACCACCAAACAAAAATATAGATGCTCAAAATGATAGGTCGAGTCATTACATTCTCCCCCACTTAAACATACGTTCGTCCTTGAAAGTGCCAAGGGCCATTCCAAAACCATCAAATCACTGTATAAACTTACCATACACATACTCACGGGTGATACCACGTCACCTCAATCCATATAAGCCCGATAACACAACCTAACTGAAGATTCTTTCTTCAACCTTAGTCCATAAATCTTAGAACCCAATCTCTAACATCTGAAATACATTCTAAGACCCGATTCTCATATCTATACACTAAATAAGTCTAACAAGATAAATCGATCCATTCCATATTCCAAGATATAATCACACGACGTACCACACAACTCATATACTCATAGTAATATCTTTTGACCACAATAGCCACTAATTACTAAATCTGGTACCGGTAACCAACCTCATATCAAATGAACATTGTTCCAGACCTTCATAATACTACTAATGATGTAAGAGATATAGAGAAACTCATAACCACCCACCCAGTAAGCAAGTCATGGAGTTCTCTCGCCCGACCAAAACCATTGCTAAACTTTATGCTGATTAATGACTTTCATATCCAAACATACTTTATCAAAGTCTGGTCGCACTAATTCCAAGCCTAATGATCACATCTTACCCAGTACAAGCTATTCGACTGACAAGCCATTCTAAATGCCATCTAGTCACAAACAACGCAATCTGTGCACCCAACAAGCAGCAACTCGAACATAACCAAAGATGGAAGGAGAACCAAATAAGGGAACCACCGTACAAGTACCATAAGGGAAAAGCAAAGCACACGAATAATCATATCCTATCATGACCCCTATGCGGCACGTAGCCTGATCCAAACATACCGCAAGTCTCTGTACTATCCAATGCCAGCCCTAAGTTCTACCCATACGCAAATTCAAAAATCCTTAAATACCGCATATACATCTTGAACACATTAGAACCTTCTCGAGAGTCATTCACTTTGCTCCAATATCTAATGCATAGCCAATATGCAACGAACAGCCCACGCTCCACTAGTACATGAATATCCAAATAAAGCAACTAAGTGATTCCTTTCCTTGCACACTACATCCACAACGAGTATCAAACCTAAATCATCTCAAGCCCTTACATACACATAAAGTTCAGTACATCATACACTCAACCGATCTTTTGTTCAAAATCATTCTAAAAGTCATCCTTTTCAAGTCATAGCTAACCCACAGGCGTCCCTTAGTCTAGAAACTGATATAACACATGACCATGCCGAGCGGTGCCAACTCTGCAGGTGCGGTTACACCAGTAGCAGCAGCTCTTCAGCTGCTTCATCAACTCACAAATCAAGTCCTTAACCACCCGAAATCTACCCGAGGCCCCCGGGACCTCAACCAAACATGCCAACAAGTCATATAACCCAATTCGAACTTAGTCGAAACTTCGAATCTCTCAAACCAACACCAAAACACCGATTAGACCCGGATTCAAGCCTATAGAACTTCTAAACTTTCGAATTCTACAAACGATGCCAAATCATACCAAACCACGCCCTATTGACCTCAAATTTTGCACACAAGTCATATTCAATATTACGGACCTACTCCAACTTCTGGAATTGAAATCCGACCCCGATATAAAAAGTCAACCCCCCGGTCAAACTTCCTACAATTCGACTTTCACTATTTCAAGCCTAAATCAGCTACAGACCTCAAATTCACAGTCCGGACACGCTCCTAAGTCCAAAATCACCCAACGGAGCTAACTGAATCGACGAAACTCCATCCCGGAGTCGCCTTCACACCATTCCGACTACGATCAAAATCCTAAGACTTAAGCTTCCGTTTTAGGGACTAAGTGTCTCAAAACACTCCGAAACCAAAACAAGACCTCCCGACAAGTCACATAAGCAGAAATAGATATGGGGAATGTAGTAAATAGGGGATCAGGGCTAATATGCTCAAAACGATCTGCTGGGTCATTACATCCTCCCCCACTCAAACATATGTTCGTCCTCGAATGTGCCAAGAGTTGTTTCCAAGCCACCAAATCACTATTCCATCTTACTACGCACGTACCCGGGGGTGATTGTTACACCCCATTTTTTTTTGTACGTGAAAGTACGCCATAAATAAATTGGTGAAAGCTCATAAATGAGATGTTACATCGTGCATTTTTGTACGTTAAAGTTTCATCGTAAGTTAATCGACATAAGTTCAAGAATGAGATTATTTTGGAATTATAAGCATTATGCTATTTCAAACAAGTGATAAGTAATTTCGTGAAGGTGAGAGGGTAAGCAAATCAAAGAAAATAAATTTTCGTCAAAGTTTAACATGTCAGGATAAAATACGGCCCGAGCTAAAATACTCGGTATTTATGGACTAGTGCCATACAAGGTACCACCTAACCATGATAGTGAGGTGTATAAGGTATGTTAAAAGTGAGTGGTATTTTAAGTAATTTGAGATATTTCTTAATTATTAGGTAATGGGATATTACCTAATTAATTAGGGAATTAAGTGGGTAATTGGTTAAATATTGGGTAATGGGATATTACCTAAATAATTAAAGAATTATTGGATAATGATTAAACCCCCAACTAAGGAATTACGTGGCAGCACCTCAATCCCATTTAAGTGACTCATTATGTCTTGCATAGATGGCGTATTTGGAGGAATTAGGAAGGCTTAATCATCCAATAAGTGGGCCACACCCAAAAGCTTTCTATAATTAATAAGACTATCAACTTACTTCACATTTTTGGCAACGTAAATTCATGTGTCTTACAAACCAAATTGAATCTCTTATAGAAGAGTGGCTGGTCGTGAGCTCTTTAAAGAGCAAAACAAATCCATACCAATTTACTTCCTCTGGTCTCTTGGATTTTCAAGAGATTCAAGTAAATAGTTCTTTCCATTAAGAACTCACGTTAGACCATATTGAAGGAAATCATAACATTTTCCTACTCCAATACTAAATAACACATGATGAAGTACTTAGTAGGCATTGGATTTATGTTACTGTTGTGAGATTTTGCAATTATAAGGGAATACGGTGCAATCTTTCTCAAGAAAATCAGTTCAGGTATGTTAAGGCTATTCCTTCTTTCCTATTGGCATGATCTATATGACACAAATGAAACAAGCAAATGCACAATTTTCATAAATGACTCTATTCATAGAAATACTAGAGATGCTTATGTTCATGATTCCCCATGTGTCATATTATCCTATCATTTGTTCATGGGTCTCAGAAAATACGTAAGTTGATAAAGTTTATTTCATGATACTACTCAAAGGCATAATGATCTTATGACATTCCGAAAGATTTTATTGACGTACTTCTCATGCATTTCATTAATTTATACATGTACATTGACCCATGACCAGTATATATATATATATATATATATATATATATATATATATATATATATATATATATATATATATATATATATATATATATATATATATATATATATATATGTATGTACTTATATGTATATGGGATATGGGAAAAGGCTACGGCGTTATATACGCACCATCACCGCATCAGCTGGTATACGTTAATATTTGCCCACAGTGGCCGAGATGATATGATGGGATGCCCTCAAAGGCTTGATGATGGTATGAACGCATATACCCATGCATGGTATGACATTTATACGCATATGCATGACATTAAAAGTATTAAATGTTTCACAGAGCTATTCAGACATACATGTCGAGTCTTTTACTCTATGTTTTTCTCATGTCTATTGTTTACTAATTTTTATTCCTTACATACTCGGTACATTATTTGTACGGACGTCCCTTTGCCTGGGGAAGCTGCGTTTCATGACCTTAGGTCCCGATAGACAGGTCGAGAGTCCTCCAAGCAGGCTATCAGCTCAGCGGAAGATGTTGGTGCGCTCTATTTGCTTTGGAGTTGCTTGTTTGGTCAGTATGATTTAGACTTGTATTGTTTGGTATGGCGGGGCTCTGTCCTGACATTTATGACAATTATGTATTCTTAGAGGCTTATAGACAGATTCCATGTACGTAAAAGATTATATGGCCTTGTCAGCCTATGTTCAGTGTACGAGTGGTTATTTTGGTCTTATAGGCCCTATGTCTTATGCATAAGTTGATATTTCATGTGGTATTCTACTTATCTCATGGAAGCCCCTACGGCTTAGTTATCTATGATAGTATGATACAAAAAGATATGTTATGTTGGTACTCGGTTGAGTAAGGCACCGGGTGCCCGTCGCGGCCCATCAGTTTAGGTCGTGACAAAAGTGATATCAGAGCAGTTCTGTCCTAGGGAGTCTACAAGCCGTGTCTAGTAGAGTCTTATTTATGGGTGTGTTGTGCATCGCACTTATAAGTAGGAGGCTACAGGGCATTTAGGACTTTCACTCTTTCTTCTTACTCTAGATCGTGTAGTAGAGCTCAGTTGTAAGAACTCAATTTCCTAAACTCTATCTTATTCATAATACGACGATGCCTACATCCAGAAAGACGATTGGTAAGGGATATAGCTGTGGAAGAGTTGAGTCAGAGGAACTCGATTTTTGCATCATACTTATGATGGATAAAGACGAGGTATTCAGCAGATCATGTGTATATTAAGATGTGTAAGCTTCTTGATAAGGATCAACAATAACAGAGGTATGTACAATTGGCCACACCCATCTCATTTATACCCTATGGGGGCTAACAGAAGTAGTATAAGAGAAGGCATGATATCTAGATCTAACTAGGGTTAGGGTAACCCAAAAATGGTGAATGGATTGTTTGTGTTAGTTGACATTTCCAAAGGATATTGCAAATGTGCCAATAGATCTCCTTCTGAGACACCTAGATAGTGCACTCTAAAATAGTACAACTAGATAGGTGTACTACAAAGATAGGCACTGGAAGCCTGGAAGGGATAAATATTATCTTAGTATGACTTCCGTCCCTAGTAAAGAAAGAATGTTAGGCAACCCAAAGAGCTAGTAGATGGAGCAAGGGGAGCTAAAAGCAAAAGAATGTCTTGTTCGAGTTTTCGGAATAAAGTGATAGACATAAATGTTAGCGGGGAATAAGAAGAGAGTTAATGAAGCATTATAAGTAAGATGTGATACATGTATGACAATGGTAGATCAAAAAGATGACAGTATTACAGAATCTATAGTGAAGTGAAGGAAAGGACGAGAGGTGACAGGCCTTGAGACAACAAAAGAGTATAGGTCGTAAAGTCATATCCTTATTTCGAGAAATAAGTTCGTGACTCCAACGCGACTACCAAAAGGAAAAGTTAGACCCCAGAGTAATATGAAATCATCATGGACTGATGAACAAGATAAACTAAGCATGAACTAGGGACTGAGTAATAGTCGGCATCATGAGAATTTCAGAGATTGCGTCCCGACGATAATAGAATGGAGGACGGAAGACTACCCTTTAAAGGTCATTCAGGAAAACGCTTCCCCAAAGCAAGCAAGGTGAGTAAAGTTAAGTTTAAGAGACTGTATGTGCCAGTTACACTAAGTGTCACCCTCACGAGCGAGGAATTTTGTTATCCTTGTTACAGAAGGATTACCGTGAGGCGAGTAAGGATCATCGATGATGTGAAAATATGCCAAAGATGATAAGGTAAAACATCTATACGTAGATCATCTTAACACTAAATCTTAGTGCCCCCCTAAAGGGGGGAATATGGAGTGATGTGGCATTAAGTCAGAATTAAGTGGTTCTAGTAATTATGGAATGGTAAAGGAAGAATGCGATAAAAATGAAAAAGGAGTGAGCTTGCACTTACCCAAATCCTACAAATATGCTACGATTCCAGAACATTATGCAAGCACGACCTCAAGGAGAGAAAGTAAGAGTTTATGCCCGAGATGTTATTGATAAATAAGGAACTAGTGCGAGATGTAAGTTAATGCAAATGAAATAACCTAAGAAAGATTACGCGGAATATTGATATGAGAATGGGCCAACGAGTAGTTAGTAGTTGATCCAGAAAGATCCTAGTTATGGCTAAACAAGAGGACACAGACAAATCAACAGATTGTGCAAGATGAACATAGTGGACCCCAACATGGGGAATTCAGTCTCGCAGATACGACATCGTGATCCTTGAAAAATATTCATATAGGAGTTGGGGTAGTAAAGGTACCGTATGAGTGTTACGAAAATAAGAGAGTCCCACTAGGAAGATAGTCAAAATATCAGTTCACAAGCAACCCTACAAGCACAAGGGCGTGGAGGTAAGTAACTACGGGTAATTATAGGCGAGGAAGGACATCAAAAATTCCATCGGGTAGATGATGTGATAAGCTCACAAGCTTTACAAGAATCAGAGGATCCTCCCTAAATACTACAATGAAAGACTAGCTGAGGAAGTAAGGAAGAAGGCTTCAACCTAAACTAAGTAACCTAAGGAGGAAATGGTCTTGTAACAACAGTCTCACAACAACATTGTATGCACTCCATAAGGAAGTGGCACCTACCGTGGCTAAGGAACGGGAAGAAAAATCAAAAGTAATATTTGAGATCATATGAGTTGCATGAAAATTTCGGCATCCGTGGGAACTAAGATAAGCCAAGTATACATGCAACAAGTGGCAAAACGACCAGGAAAAGTAATTGCTTACATTTAAAGAAAGCGGAGTAGGAACGAAAGGAAATTCTATCAGTGATCCAGAGTGAGTTACGTTATGAATGCACGTAAGATTTTGGATTATTATCCATGCAGCATATATATGACAATCATACAGCCGTAGAAGACTCTGGTATAATTAAAAGAAAGAATTGAGCCCAGGGCATAGACAAAGGATGGAATTGTTAGAAGATTGTGTCATGGATAGTCCATAGCGCCCATGAAAGGCTAAAGTAATAACTATTCCCAGGAGCCGCATATCGGAAGATAGTTTAAGCCTACATGAAGGCTGATCAGAAGGAAGAGGAAACTAAAGAGTTACATCAACTCAGTAAATCAAGAGTCTGATTATTGGACCAAGAAAATTTTAGACCTTATGATTGAGAACATTGCAGGATCACTCTTAAATACAAGAGAGATAGTACATTAGCCATATTCTATAACGGCTCTACGATAAAGCCAGCCAGAAAAGTACCAGCCTTATAAGAAGTCAGTATGAAGCTCCCACCGAATTGTGTATGTACCAGAGGTGCAAGTATTATAATAGAGCTTCAAGTTATGGATATGAATTATACCTATGTGAAAGGGAGGTCATGAAAGATATAGAAGATGTGATACGAGTATTTAAGGTAAGTAAGGTAAAAGTGAACAACGTATGAGATACTTAAATGCATAAGGTTGGGAATAGTCCGTACTTCGGATAGAAGGATAGAAGCATGAGAATTCAGTATCCAGGAATGATAGGTCGTCAGTGACATATCTTCCAGTCGATGATTTCTAGGTATCGAGAGGTCCAGTTACGAGAGTAAAGAAGAGTTAGAAACGATGTGATGTCTTGCTTGATGTTCCAGAATAACACAAGGAAATCTATAGTGCAAGCAAGTTGAAGGAAGGTTGCGAACAATATAAATAGATATGTGTAGGTCGCAAGCTAAAGTATGGTAAAGCGACAAGGTTTTAGGAAGATAGGAGTAAGGATAAGAAATGGAAAGTATGGATAAGTCCTCGGGATTAAGCAAGTGAAAATAAGAGAGATGGTGGTTTCTCTAAGATATATAAAGCTCAGTATAGCCTGAGTGAACTCAAAGGAGTCTAATACTAGTAGCATTTAGAAGAGAAGGAATGCTGCCCTGGTAGTAGAATGAGGGTGTGATTGTGATAGATAAAGGATGATGTTTGGGCCTTCGATTGAGTAATGTCTTGAAGAGGATTTCATGAATTGTACGGGATTAAAATACCCATATAAGGTGAATCGCATTGGGATACCATAAAATACGATTATTGAAGTACAGTATCGCCCCTAAGTGGATCAGCAAAATCACTTCAAATATTCCTCGATGCAACATAAGCCCTAGCGGCAATGTATTACGTAAGAAGTTTCAAGTTATCAAAGGAAGATTGTAAGATCAATATTGAGGGGAATCAACAATGGATGGATAAAAGATACAAAGTACGAGACGAGATTAGGCCATCAGTCTTAAGATGAACAGTAATGAAGAAGCGTTAAAAGACTTAGCTTTATGCATATAGGATAAGCATCTAGAGTAACCTGGAGTTTGGTAGCAAACCTCAGTAACGATTAATCGAAGTAAGAGTTATGGTATAGTATGACCTACCTAGAGCAGTAAAGTCATACGGATGGATAAAGGGATCTATGAAATAAGATATAGCAATATTCGTAAGTTCAACAAAGTACCGAGCGAAGAACTTCAGTATACTTATAGATGCCCAGAGGAATATCTTATTGAGCTCTGTATATGTTTACAAAGTGAGGTCTAGAGATTGGCTAAAACCTGGAGGAAGAAGGAGAGAGGAGTCGCATAGGCACACTTACAAAGTCAGAGTCGTACAGGCTAGATGATAAAAGGTAGCAACAGTTACAAGATTAGAAGGATTCCGACCACGAGTCGTGGTGTGAGAAAGAGGCCTAAAGGGGGGAATGCCCTAGCCTTTAGATTTATTCACATAACAGTTGCCTAGATGAAAAGAGGAGTACTACAGTATTCGCAAGAGCTATGGGTTATGAGAATGATAAGTGCATCAGTCAACATTCGAGGATGAATGTTCCAAAGGGGGGAATAATGTTACACCCCATATTCTTTTTTGTACGTGAAAGTACGCCATAAATATATTGATGAAAGCTCGGAAATAAGATGTTACATCCCACATTTTTGTACGTTAAAGTTTCATCGTAAGTTAATCGACGTAAGTTCGGGAATGAAATTATTTTAGAATTATAAGTATTATGCTATTTCAAATAAGTGATAAGTAATTTCGTGAAGGTGAGAGGATAAGCAAATCAAAGAAAATGAGTTTCGTCGAAGTTTGATATTTTGGGATAAAATGCGGTCCGAGCTAAAATACTCGGTATTTATGCACTATTGTCATACAAGGTATCACGTGACCATGATAGTAAGGTGTATAAAGTGCGCTAAAAGTAAGTAGTATTTTAAGTAAGTTGAGATAATTCTTAATTGTGTGGGGTATTAATTAATGGGAAATTAACAAGTTATTAAGAAATGGGTGGATAACTTATTATAATCTTTTGGATAACCTTGAAAACGTGGCAGCAAAATATGGCAATTAAGTTGACTCTTAAATGTCTTGCAAGATGTCATATTTTGGACAAATAAAGTGGCTTAGTCACCACTTGAAGTGGGCCCACACCCATTCAAACACACTTAAGAGATGTGTGACCAATTTACTTCATTTGGTCTCTTAGATTTTTAATAGATTCAAATAAATAGTTCTTTCCATTAAGAACTCATGTTAGACCATATTGAACGAAATCATAACATTTTCCTACTCCAATACTAAATAACACATGATGAAGCACTTAGTAGGCATTGGATTTATGTTACTGTTGTGAGATTTTGCAATTATAAGGGAATACGGTGCAATCTTTCTCAAGAAAATCGGTTCAGGTATGTTAAGGCTATTCCTTCTTTCCTTTTGGCATGATCTATACGACACAAACGAAACAAGTAAATGCACAATTTCCATAAATGACTCTATTCATAGAAATACTAGAGATGCTTATGTTCTTGATTCCCCATGTGTCATATTATTCTATCATCTGTTCATGTGTCTCAGAAAATATACGTAAGTTGATAAAGTTTACTTCATGATATTAATCAAATGCATAATGGTCTTATGACATTTCGAGAGATTTTATTGATGTACTTCTCATGCATTTCATTCATTTATACATGTACATTGACCCATGACCAGATGGCGTTATATACGTATATATATATATATATATATATATATATATATATATATATATATATATATACTTATATGTATATGGGATATGGAAAAAGGCTACGGCGTTATATACGCACCACCACATGATCAGCTGGTATACGTGGATGATTTGCCCACAGTGGCCGAAATGATATGATGGGATACCCTTAGAGGCTTGATGATGTTATGAACGCATATACCCATGCATGGTATGACATTTATACGCATATGCATGACATTACAAGTATTAAATGTTTCACAGAGCTATTCAAACATACATGTCGAGTCTTTTACTTTATGTTTTTCTCATGTCTATTGTTTACTAATTTTCATTCCTTACATACTCAGTACATTATTTGTACTGACGTCCCTTTGCCTGGGGACGCTACGTTTCATGACCGCAGGTCCCGAAAGATAGGTCGAGAGTCCTCCAAGCAGGCTATCAGCTCAGCGAAAGATGTTGGTACGCTCCATTTGCTTCGGAGTTGCTTGTTTGGTCAGTATGATTTAGACGTGTATTGTTTGGTATGGCGGGGCTCTGTCCCGACCTTTATGACAATTATGTATTCTTAGAGGCTTGTAGGCAGATGTCATGTACGTAAAGGATTGTATGGCCTTGTCTGCTATGTTCAGTGTACGAGTGATTATTTTGGTCTTATAGGCCCGTATTTCTTATGCATAAGTTGATATTTCATGTGGTATTCTACTTATCTCACGGCAGCCCCTCCGGCTCAGTTATCTATGATAGTATGATACAAAAAGATACGTTTTGTTGGTACTCGGTTGAGTAAGGAACCGGGTGCCCGTTGAGGCCCATCGGTTTGGGTCGTGACAGTGATCTCACGTCACCCTATCCCATATAGGTCTGACAACACCACATGACTGAAATTTCTTAATTCTACCCAGCCCACAAGCCTTAGAATCCAATTTCCAACATTCGAAATTTCTTATAAGGTCAGAATCCCGCAACCTAAACACTGTATAAATCTGAATAAGTTGTACCAAAAGCCGTAACCATAACTCAAATACTCAAAACTTCAAATACCACATAGCTAAAATGCTCGAAGCAATAATTTCTAATCACCGTAGCTGCTCGAAACAACCCCATGCCGGTAATAAACCTCATATCAAAGAAGACTCCATTCTAAAACCTTCGTACACCACCGATGATGAAAGAAACACGCAGAGACTCGTAACCATTCATCAGATCTATCAGTCGTGGAGTTCCCTCTCCTTCGACAAGAGCCATAGCAAATTCCTAAGCCGACTTTCGATATTATCCTTCCAAATATGCTACAATCAAATCTGATAGCGCCATCCTAGATCCGACAACTTTATCTTATCAAATACAAGCTACTCTACTGACATGCCACACCAATACTATCTAAAGCCACAACCCGTGCAATCCGTGCACTAATAAGCAACATTCCAAATGTACTCAATCACGAACATGACTCAAACAAGAGAATCGTCCCGTAAGCTCGACGGGTACTACCCCAACGCAATGCTAAAAACCCATCACACACTGTAGAACCATAACACACGAATCTAACATAAAGATTATTTCTCAACATAACTCTGCCGCAATGTGTGACCCCATCCAAACACTGATCTATATGAAATACCTCAGCCATCATGCTCAAAATCAATAACCATGTGCAATCCGACATCAAGTACTCAAAGTGCATTACCATAACCCTAGAGAAGTAAATGACACAATGCCACACAAACCCGAAAGAACATAACCAATGCGCAACCACTCATGCATCACCCAAATACCTATCTCGCGCAATTTACGCTATAAGGTCCCCAATAGAACTGCACCATGGGTGCATACAACCAACGAATCACAACCCCTCGTAGCATAGAAGAGTAACTCACCGAACATATCAAAATATGAATAAGTTCAACAACAACCGAATGGCACATCCCTCAACAATAGCAGTATAGAGCCAACCAATCCGACTCGGTGTAGAATATACATCCTAATTGGGCCTACCAATGGACCCCCAAATCAACTCCAGGCACCCCACACATGGATAAATAATCCTCCGAAAGCCCACAATGACTGAATCATAACACATACTATCGTCTAGCTAGCTTCAGCAATGACTTCACAGTCCACAACCATGGAAACAACCTGCTCTTGAGAACTCCCAGTCTCCAAATCCATATAGCACACGAATCCCATATCTGATCCCAACTCCACCGCCAGAATGTCTAACACATCTCTCATACACGATCATCCCACAAGGAATACTCCTAAAATTCTTCCGTGTCACATAGCAAAATTGAATATCAGCAGTCGATCGACCAGGAGAGTATCGCAATACCAATGAACATCCGTAAATCAAAACACAATGCCCCATTCAACCGCGTACCCCTCTCAGGGATTACCGAGCAACTATAACATTCATCTAAATATACAACATTGACCATTCTGTCTAGAATTCGTGAACTTGCCTTCAAGAATGAACGGTCACCTTATACATGTAAATCTTAATCCTGCACAACACACCACATCTATTATGCCATCACCATACTAGTCTAGCCTACTACCCAGGTGTCCTATTTACTTCGAGTTTCTTCTGAATTATCCTCAATTTGATACTTCTCCTTGTCAGAACTCCACGATCCTTACCCAAAGCTCACTACAAGACACCCTAACATAACACTACACCACCATAAGGCCCGTAAGCTATTGTACTCTTCTTAAGTACCTCTATACACGATCATCCCACGAGGAATAATCCTAAAATTCTTCCGTGTCACATAGCAAAATTGAATATCAGTAGTCGATCAACCAGGAGAGTACCGCAATACCAATGAACATCCGTAAATCAAAACACAATGCCTCTTTCAACCGCGCACCCCTCTCAGGGATTACCGAGAAACTATAACATTCATCTAAATATACAACACTGACCATTCTATCTAAAATTCGTGAACTTGCCTTCAAGAATGAACTGTCACCTTGTACATGTAAATCTTAATCCTGCACAACACACCACATCTATCATGCCATCACCATACTGGTCTAGCCTACTACCCAGTTGTCCTATTTACTTCGAGTTTCTTCTGAATTATCCTCAATTTGATATTTCTCCTTGTCAGAACTCCACGATCCTTACCCAAAGCTCACTACAAGACACCCTAACATAACACTATACCACCATAAGGCCCGTAAGCCATTGTACTCTTCTTAAGTACCTCCATAAATACCTCAACTGTAACGCTCACTCTGAAAATACCTTATGCGAATTTAAAATTATTCTTCTTACCTTTCTTATACTAAAATGTAGAATCTATAATCATACAGAATTATCGCAAATCCCGGGACCATTAAATGTAATTTTAGATTCTAAATTACACCGCCCAAACGGGCTGAAAGACACGTGCCTTATTAGCACAGCAATGCTCGAAGGGGTAACCCTGCCTTAACACCACCGATCAAATGCATACTTCGTGCACACTACATCCTTCAAAATAATAAAATTTAATCATTTCATGATTTTTCATAAAGTGCGATATAACCCGCATTCAAGAAATTTTCTTACTCAAGTCATCCCCGATATCAACCTCTGCAAGTCATAACCAATCAACAAGTATGCCTCAACCCAAAAACTAATACCATACAAAATCGTGCAATCAAATCATAGATAGCAGACTCCCCACTTGGCTCAAAGCCATATAACAAAACATCTGATAACTCACCATACCCAAGATAACATACAAATTGACCATATTAAGCAATAAGAGATCTACTCTAGTCTCCAGACTCCCAATAGTAACCACACATGACCGATATACACGGTCCATAATGACAGTATCGCCCACCGATATAGACACATAAACATGTGAAACTAGAGACTCACGGGGCATATCCAGATAATGAGCGAAATGCGAGGACACATATGAATAAGTGGGACCAAGGTCAAATAATAGAGAGGCATCTCTATGGCAAACTAAGACAATACCTGCAATCACAGCATCTAAAGCAATGACATCTGGTTTAGCAAGGAGTGCGTAGAAACAGGCCTGACCGCCACCTGATCGGCCTCCTCCTCTAGGGAGACCCCTAGCTGACTGAGTTCCACCCCAATCTGGCTGGGCGGGTGGTGAAGTAACTGGTACCGAAGTCGAAGGCTGATTCCTCTCCTGAGATGAACCTCCTGAAAGGCGGGGACAATGCCTCTTGATATGACCCAAAGCTCCGCACTCAAAGCAACCTCTCTCTGTAAATGGCGGTGGGGACTGAAGGGAACCCCGAGCACCGGAATAACAGCTAGAAGGTCTTGACACAGATGAACCCTGAACTGATAGTGCATGAGACAGACTCTGAGTTAGTAGTGCACTGAATGAAGACTGGCCCTGCTGATAGCTGTATGCACCATGGCAAGATGATGCACCACGGTGAACCGGGCGAGTCATCTGAGCATGTCTAAAAGGACGACCCCTACCGTAGTGGAACTAACCCCTAGAAGGAACACCATTGAATCCACCCTGTCCACGAGTCCTCTTGGCCTCCCTCTCAACCTGCTCCTGGCTGCGAACCATCTTAATCTGATGAGCAATATCGACAACCTCATCAAATATAGCACCAGACACTCTCTCTAGTCATAAGCAATCGCAGCTGAAAAGCGAGGCCATCTACAAACCACCTGATCTTTTCCCTATCTGTGGGAACTAACCAGATAGCATGACGGGCCAACTCTGAAAATCTCATCTCATACTCCGTCACGTACATATCACCCTGACGAAGCTGCTCGAACTGCCTGCGCAGCTCCTCTTTGCGGGATTAAGGCACGAACTTCTCCAATAAGAGAACGAAGAACTGCTACCTGGTAAGGGGTGTTGCGCCGACCGGCCTACATCTCTTGTAATCCTCGCACCAACTGAAGGCAACCCCAGAGAACTGAAAAGTAGTGAACGAGACCCCACTGGTCTCTAGAATACCGGTTGTACGGAGTATCCTCTGACACCTATCCAAGAAGCCCTGCGCATTATCTCCCTCTGAACCACTGAAAGATGGAGGCCGGAGCCTACCAAACTTCTCCAATCTACGCTGATCATCCTCGGGCATAGCAGGAACCACATAGTCCTGAGCAGCTACAACTGGCTGGGCTGGTGATGCCCCCGGTGTATGGAGTCCCTGTACCACCTGCTCTGCTATGCGGGCGGCAGGAGTCTGAGTTCCTCCCCCAGCCTGAGAAGTGGCGCTGCGGCCAGAACAGAGACCGCCTGAGCAAGACTGGTGCATATGGTCAGAATCTGAGCTAAGGCCTCCTGAAGGCCTGGAATCACAATGGGCACAGGTGGTGCCTGAGATGGTCCCACAAGCTCATCCACAACTGGAGCCTGCTCCTGAACTGGGGAAATGGGTGGATGTGCAGGTGTTGCCCTAGCTGCGGTGCGAGCTGCACCTTTGCCCCTACCGCAACCTCTACTGTGACCTCGGCCTCTCGTGGCCCTGACTGGTGGTACTGGTAGCTGTCCATCCTACCCCATAGTACGCGTCATCACCATCTATGAGAGAATTAGAATAACAGAAATTTAATTACCCGAATCAAAAGATTCACACGACTAGAATTCAAGAATGTGAAGTTTCCTAATGGTTTGGCAGCCTCTTAAAGATAATTACAGACGTCTCCGTACTGATCCACAAGACTATACTAAACCTTCTCGTGACTCGTGAGACCTATGTAACCTAGGCTCTGATACCAACTTGTCACGACCCAAAATCTAACCCTCGTGATGGCGCCTATCGTGGAATTAGGCAAGCCACAACTCAATATCTCAACACAGAAAAATCTTTGAACATAAAGACGGAAGCAATTTAATAATTTAGGAAAGCCTTTTTGAAAATAGAAATATCCAAAATACGATACAATCCAACCCAAAACTGGGGTGTCACAGAGTACATGAGCGTCTAAATCAGAATACAGTCCACTACACTATCTAGAGAAATAAACTGAAAATACAACTAGTGATAAAGAAGGAGAGTCAAGGCCTGCGAACGCCGTGCAGCTACCTTGGTAGTCTCCGATCTCTGAAGCCGCAATAAGCAACCGCCGCCATGACCAAAAACGCCTGGATCTGCACACGAGGTGCAGGGAGTAACGTGAGTACATCCAACTCAGTAAGTAACAAGTCCAAACTATGGACTGAAAGGTAGTGACGAACTCAACCGGTACAGATAAAATAGAAATAACTGAACAAAAATAATCATTTTTAATCCGTTCTTTGAATGCAAAGGGCAAAGAAAAAAATGAAATATAACTCAAAATAGTAAAGTGAAACTGATCTGAACAGTGTAAAGAATATAAATCTGCTATCTCTACATGCCAATGCACATGTTGTATGTGATGCACCATGTTGTCAGCCTCATGTGCTCACACTCTCGAATGCTCAACCACTCGGTACTGTATATGGCCCACCCGGAACATAAACATCACTGACTATAAGTCACAAGGTACCGAGGAAGGCCAATCTAGCACTTGGAGAACATATACATTACTGACTATAAGTCACCCAGTACCGAGGAAGGCCATCAGAACCAAGTTTGAAAGCATTACTTACCTCAAACCGAGCAAATCCTACTCCGAAATGCTTTTGCCCCTCGAATCAGTCTCCAAACGCCCCGAATCTAGCCACAAGCAGTATGGTATAATTAATATAGTCTAAAGGAATCAATTCCACAAGAAAAACACCAAATCATAAGCCAAAATCCGAAATAGGCTCGACCCGGCCCCCGGGCACATGCCTCGAAGTCCGACAAAACTCACAAAACCCGAAAGCCCATTCACTCACGAGTCTAACCAAACCATAGCTATCAAAATCCGACACCATTTGGTCATCCAAATCCCCAAAATCCACTCTCCAATTCTCAAGCCCTAAACCTCCAAATTTCACTTCAAAATCTCATTAATTAGGTGGGGAAATCAGTGGGGAAATAGGTTTATGATCCAAAACGAATACAAGAAGTTTACCTCAATAATCACCTCGAAATCTTCTCCAAAATCGCCTAAGTTCGAGTCCAAAATGTTGAAATAAGACTAAAATTGCGAACCCTTGCTTTTAAACCTTCTACCCAGACTTTTCGCATCTGCGGACCTATTGTCGCACCTGCGATGCTGCGTCTGCGGTGAAAATGCTGCTTATGTGGAAGTCACTTGCACCTCCAGGGCCCGCACCTACGCTCCAGGTTCCGCACCTACAAACGCGCATCTGCGGCCCTGGCCTCGCTTATGCGGAGTCACTCTATCCTAGCCGCCCCCGCACCTGCGTCCACTTGGCAAATTCTTTGCACCTGCGACCCTTTTCCTTCATGGCCTTGCCTGCATCTTTGATTCATGCCACGCTTCTGCGTGCTCGCACATGCGGTGCCCACTCCGCAGGTGCAGTTACACCAGTAGCAGCAGCTCTTCAGCTGTTTCATCAACTCAAAAATCAAGTCCGTTAACCACCCAAAATCTACCCGAGGCCCCTAGGAACTCAACCAAACATTCCAACAAGTCATATATCCCAATACAAACTTAGTCGAATCTTCGAATCACTCAAAACAACACCAAAACACCGATTACACCCGGATTCAAGCCTATAGAACTTCTAAACTTTCGAATTCTACAAACGATGCCGAATCATACCACACCACGCCCAATTGACCTCAAACTTTGCGCACAAGTCATATTCAACATTACGGATCTACTCCAACTTCCGAAATCAGAATCTGACCCCGATATCAAAAAGTCAACCCCCCGGTCAAACTTTCGAAAATTCGACTTTCGCCATTTCAAGCCTAAATCAGCTACAGACCTCAAATTCACAGTTCGGACGTGCTTTTAAGTCCAAAATCACCCAACGAAGCTAACGGAACCGACGGAACTCCATTCCAGAGTCACCTTCTTACCATTTCGACTATGGTTAAAATCCTAAGACTTAAGCTTTCGTTTTAGGGATTAAGTATCCCAAAACACTCCAAAACCAAAACAAGACCTCCCGACAAGTCACATAAGTAGAAACAGATATGGGGAATACAATAAATAGGGGATCGGGGCTAATATGCTCAAAATGACTGGCCGAGTCGTTACAGGGATAGACACATCTATTCTTGTTCCCACTCCTAGTTTTATATGGTGAACACATGCTTTACTTTTACAAGAATTGAAAGTGCTTAGGGATGGCGCAGTAAGTTCTAAAGTAAGGGAACCTGGTTCTCGATGCCACACTGCTAGGGTAGATATTAAATGTTCCTGTAGAGGATCTTGACATTTATCTGCAACATGAGTGGCCTGATTTGGGTGAGAATTAGGATTCCATGTAATGTACTTCCAAGTACACTCAGGAAAGGGAGAAGACTACCTCAAGAAAGGTTGAAAAGGAGAAATGGAACCGATTCACTAGCTCCTGTTTGAGTTTGTGAATAAGTGTCTGCCGCCTGATCAGAGTGGAGGCATGAGGCTACATTCTTGGACCTGGCTGTTATAAAGGTGATGGAACAAAATAGGCCAATCAACTTGCCTTCACTAATGCTCAAGTACATAACATGGGCGGGATCAATATTGAGGCACACACGCACTGCAATTGGGTTCCTTTTAACTAGGGTGTTTGAGCATTTCGAGGTTCCATCAAGAGGACCTAAAAATGGAAACCAAGAAGAACTTTTTTGAAGTGGAGACCTTGAAGGAGTGTGACTTTATAGTTAGACTACCGAGGACAAAGAGAAAGAGTATGGTCACAAACCTTTCATAGGAATTAGCTACCGCCAATGATGAAAAAGAGAAGATGAAAGAGGAAATTGCCTCCTTGAAAGAGAAGAATAAGAAGCTGAAGGAGGAGATGAAGAAAGAGCATGAGGTTGTTACTGCTCGATTTGACAAGCTTCCGAGGCTTATGAATGGAGAACCCTCTTCCAATAAAGAACATGGCCCCTCGTCCTCTTAGGTTTCCCAGTCTACTCCTAGCCAGTCCCTAGTCCCTTCTATGACTACATTCTGGATGTTTGTTTTTGGTTTGGAAATTTGACAGGTTTGTTCAACCGTCTTTTGGTTTGGGCCCTCTAGGCTTAATGTGGTACAATGATAAATTAATCAACTTTCCTCGTTCTTTGGCTAAACCTATTAGAATTATATTTGGATATTTTTATTGGATTAAATGTTTGAGTTATTGACTGTGTTCATGCTAGTCTAGCCCCAATGACCATGCGTTTGACATTGCTAAATTCTCAATTTTGACTTTACTAACACTTTATTTTTCGGATGATGCAAAAAGGGGGAAGTTAAGGACGTGAACATATGCTGAGCAATAAACTTGGTTCTTAAGCACATGGAACTAATAAAATGGCTATCAATGAGTTTGTTTATTTGCAAGTCCTAAAATTTGAAATATGCCTAGCCATCTTTAGGGTTGCGATGAATGGAAGGTTAGTTTCTTACACTTGTGCAAACATGGAGAAAATTGATGAAGAGTACTGCCAATGAAACTGGTTCTTCAGCTGAAGAATTAATGGACCAGTGGAGTGATTTTCTCATAGGTTTGTCATCATCAAAAAGGGAAAATTTGTTGACTGAGCACGTATTATGTTTTGATGATTAATAAACTAAGATCAATAGTGTTGAAAGAACCATGTTCATATACAGGCTGTAATGTCACTCATCTGGTGTGCAGATATGTTATATGGATAATTCTAGAACCGGGTTTGTAGTGGATGAAGTACAGAATATTGATGAGACGCGAAAAGTCAGAATTCATGTGCAAGTTGGATTCCTCAAGAAAACCTCTCGCGGTACAAGGAAAATATTAATCGGAGGAATTTGTGTTTGGAAAGGAATTGGTAATTATAGAAATATGTGCATTAAAGAAAGAGGTTTGAGGAGTTGGAATAATTAAGGAAACCAAATCAAAAATAGGAGAGATTTCCTTAACCGAAATATTCTAGCTTTTGGAGCATTAATTGGTGGTAAATTTCGGCCAACCTCAAACCTATATGAAGAGACCTTCTACAACTATTCAAGACTTATGCTATTCGAATTAATTCTCTAAAATATTCTTCGCAATAGCAATCTCATCAAGAAGGTGTTCTTAAAGATTCAAGTTGCTCAACTAAAGAACTTGTTTCTGAAGATGAAGCTGCTGAAGTTCTTAGTTGTTTAGGTTAAGTCAATTATTTTAAATTGTAACCTATTTGCTTTTGAGAAGTGTATCATAGGTTAGTACAGAAACTTTGAGTTTTTGTTTGCTTCCTAGACTAGAGTTAGTTTGGGAAAAGGTAGCTAAAATTGGGTTGATTATATGGTTTAGGGTACTAGAGTTAGTTCTCTTGGTTATAGAGTTGTAACCTAAAAATTCTCATTGAAGTTAGTGAAGTTTTGAAGTGAATCCTATTGGGGTAGGTCGTGGTATTTACTTTATTTATCAAGGAGGTTTTCCACGTAAAATCATTGTGTTAGTTAAATTTCACACGTTCCTTTCTGGTTGTGTCAGGTTAGTTACTTCAAAGAACCTAGTTCATTGAAATTGTGAGAATCGGGCAAGACACAATTCAACCCCCTTCTTATGTTTAAGTGAACTCTAAAATAATAATAAATATCCTAGACTTATCTAGAAATGTTTATATAGGTGCTACTTGGTGCATATTATTTATATATGCAGATATGGAAATTGAATGATATTTTTGGTTTTTTTTTGAGAAGCATGCTTATCCTATTACTGGTTTGTGCACCTTATTATATTGTTGTTTTTGGATATTTTTTGAGATTCTATGTTATTATGAAATGCTCAAGTTGTGAAGGTGAATACCATATATTTTTCAAAATCTCGTCACTAATTCTTTGAGATTAAACTTGAAACTTACCGCGTACACTTTGATTTTTGTATCTTATACTATACTTATGCATATTTTGTGCAAATATCAGTGGTGATCCCAACAGTGTCAAGGAGGGTGCCTACTCGTTGACTATTGATGACTCGTAATGAGCTGCTATGACAGACTCTACAGCTTATGGAGTCCCTTTCCTTTATTTTATATTGTTAATCTTATTCCAGACATTGCTCCTGTATTAATAAGACCCAACTGTATTTCATCTTAATAGCTCATGACTTCATTCTACTAGGTTTCTAGATATTATTGTAGTATTTTTTGTATTTGCCTGATGATTTGAGATTCACTTATGTTTTGTCTATATTATGACAGTAGATTATCCTTTAATGGTCTTTTATTTGGTTGATTATGAATGTTAGCGTACATAGCGAGTTAAGTTAGGTGCCATCATGATCATGGTGGGATTTTGGGTCATGACATTCTGGTAGGTTTTTATGATAATTTCGAACTTGTTTATAAAACACTCTGAAACTCACTCTATGTTCTCGGGACTCCATCCAATCATCCTAACTAGTCTGTATACCCTATACAAACTTGTACAAAGTCTCAAAACATGTATAAAAACATCATAACCGAGAATCAAGCATCAAACCAAAATCATGAACTTTCTTAAGTCCTCCAACTTACACAAGATATGTTTAAATCACACCCTATCCCTTCGAGACTATTCCAAAATATTTTGACAAGTTCAAATATCATATATAAACTTATTTGTAGGCTCAAAACATGAAGCGAAGTGTAATAATACAAAAATCAAATCTTAGTCAAACCTATGAACTCTTAAGTTCTTCAAATTAACAACTATCAACCAATAGTGTTGAACTTTCTCGAGCCATTCGAGACCCAATAAGAACATGCGTATAAGTCCAAAATCATCATACGAACCTATTAGAACCTTCAAATCACCAATCCTAGCTCATTTACCCAAAATGTTGACTTTGGTCAACTCTTCCAACTTTAAGTCTCTAATTAGGAACTTAATAGTTCAAATCATTCTCGAACCTCTTGGACCAGAAACCAATAATACATGAAAGTCGTAAAATATCATATGATCTTACTTGAGATCTCAAATCATAGAACGAGAAGCTATAACTATAAACAACTAGTTTGGTCGTTACACTTCCACCAAGAGGTAATCCCATTACTTGGACTTCATATATATTATGTATTGGAGCATGGATAGCAGGGTTATGAAGTTTATTTGAAGTTGTAATAGGGTATAGTATGAAACCCTAGTTGGAATTAATAGTGTTGGGTTTGTTTGAGCAATATCGTTTGGAGTTTATAATGAAACGAGCAAGTTCCATACATGTTTAATGAATGAATTGAAGTCAGAAAATCGAGTATTTACCTTAATTGGAAAATTAGGAATTTTGATAACTTTGAGCCTAAATACTAAATACTTGATTGAGTCAAACGGACTAGGTATGAGTTATTATTGATAAATACACATTTAATATGTAGTTTGACTACATTGGGATGCATTGGAGTATGTGTTGGATGTATTGAGAACGTTCGAGCATTGAAGTTGAATTTGTAGCTAATCGAGGTAAGTTGATTAATGTCACCACTCTAAATCCGATCATGACCGTGATGGCACCCAACCCAACCCGCTAGGCGAACCAACATACAGAAACAACCATACAAGATAACACAAGGGATCATCAAATGTCATAATATGATTAAAAACATGAATAAGTATGGAATCAACATCAAAGTACGAAAAGTACTACAACAATCCCAAAACTCGGTAGTACAAGTTATGAGCTACTAATGGAATATATCATAATCTCAAAGTAGAGAAATACTATCTGGAACAAGAAGCAATAACGTATGATGGAAGGAGACTCTATAAGCTGCGAATCCAACCACAACATCTCACTAAGAGTTTCCAAATTATGCTCCCAGGATCCCTCCTGAAAGCTACTAGGACCAAAGTCAGGATCTGAACAAAAATATGCAAAAGTGTAGAATGAGTACAATAGATAACATTTATTTAGTAAGTATCAAATTTAATCCCAACAAAGCAGTGGCGAGTTTGTGACAAAATATATTCATATGCTCAATCCATAAGCATGTACAAAAATAAGAAAACAACCAAGAAATATTAGATATATAATAAGGTGCACAATCAACAAAGAAGATAATAAGCATACTTTCCAGATAAAATGATAAAAAGCATAAATAAAGGCACTGAATCCGCATATTAAAAAGATATGCTATAGTTTGCATTTATATGACAGTTTCTATGTGAGTTTAGAATATCTATACATGATAAAAACATAAATTTTACCTCAACCGACACCTCTATGATGTTCGACACCTCCTTGGTGTCCAATAATTGCAAAGGTATGGCCCAATGTAGTATGGGTAATCACGTGACTTTGCACGGAGGGATACAAATTTGTGGGCCCGAGCATTATAGTTGTAAGGCCCCGTAAATTTGTGGCAAGTAATTTAAGGTTCCGTGGTGCCTATGTAGGCTAATGTATTGTATTTTCAGACTTTTTGGGTTGAACGTTGCATTGGGGAGTTGAATCATTTCGACCTTGCGAAGCCTAGTCTCTAGCATGCTGCAGAGCGTGCCTAGTGTCTATAGCCCGGTCTGGATTTCGGAGGGTCCATTCTTCTATCTTTATAACCCGACCCTATCTCGATAAATAGACGTAAGGGACCATTTTTGAAGGGAATATCTGATATTTTTAGAGAGAGAAAGTTCCCTAGAGTGAGAGGAGAAATCCCTAGTCTAATTGTTCATCAAAATCTTGCTCAAGCCTTGAAATTCAACAAGAAAGCTCACAAGGTCTTCATCTAAGAGGTAAGGTTCCATACCCTAGTGTTCAATTTCAAATTTGGGTAGAAGATGATTGATTAGGAGTATGATTCTTGAGTGTAAGAGTATTATTTATACATGCATGTACCAATAAGGTTTGTGGGAAGATTGTTGAGCTCAAATGGATAAAGATTGGGTTGTGGAGTGAAGAAAATCTTGTGGAAGAACCTTGTAATCAAATTTGCACACCAAGTGTTTGATAAAATGCTCCAATGAGCTGAAACAATGAATATCTTCTTAATTTGTGTTCAATTTTGCTATGTATCTAAATCGATCGAAGTTGCTAGGATTTTCGGAACTGTGTAGTGAATTAAGGAAAGCTCAAAGCGAGGTATGAAGGCTAACTCTTCTTCTAGTACCGAAATTCCCTAATCCTTGCAAAACTCCATCATGTGTAGTCAAACTTGAAATACTATTGAGGTGAGATGTTCAATTAGTAAATTGAATAACGTGTCTAAACCCTAATGTGTTAAAGATTTTCTATTGTGACTTAATTATGTTATACCCCTTTTGAGAAGAAAACATCGTATGAAATCAATGTGATCAAACACGTATTCCTCATATGATGAGACCTTATGAACTTACACTTGCTAAGGCCAAAGGTGCCAAACGGTTGATTTGAAGAAAACTATTTTGTATGAACTATTATCGTTTTGGGAATCTAAATGGTGGTATTGTGAATACACCTCCACTCGAATACATTGGGTGAGGCGGCGGGGCCGCTTTGTGTAGAGTTATGGTATTATGAATACACCTCCACCCGCATATATTAGAGGTGAGGTGGCGGGGTCGCTTTATTTAGAGTTGTGGTATTATGAATACACCTCCACTCGTATACATTGGGGTGAGGCGGCGGGGCCGCTTTGTGTAGCGTTTCTGGTATTGTGATTGCAACTCCACCCGCATACATTGGGGTGAGGCAGCAAGGCCGCTCTATGTAAAGGTAGTTGTAGAGGATCCCCGACTTGAAATTTATAAATATTATTGGAAGTTCTTAATAAATTTGTTTTGACTTATACGGCTATCTAAGCCCTATTATTATTACCATGATTCATCATATTCATGTTATATTTCCAAGTCCTTGAATAGATGTTTTGGTTTTCATACTAGTACTATTCAACATGTACTAATGTCCCTTTTTTCGGGGGCGTGACATATTTGGTTCCACAGCGGGAGGCATTGACCAGTGATAGTGGTACACTCTTTTTCCAGCTGACTTGGTGAGCCCCACTTCATTCTGGGGTTATGCATCTTTTGTTCTGTGTGTATTATGTTTTGAGGTATAGCTGGAGCCTTGTTGCCGGCACTATCATTGTACTCTTTTATATCTATTAACGTAGACATGGTGCGGGTTGTGTATTGGTATTGGAAAAGTCAAGAGAGTAATGTCGTATGTGTATTACATGTTCCACTTCAAACTAAGAAAGCGTATGTATTTTGAGACTTTATAAATGAAGTAACTAATGGTGATAAAATTAGTGTTGTTTATGAATCCTATTGGTGTTAATTAATGAAGTTTATATTCTCTTTATTTATGGGTGAGTTGGGTAGAAGTAAATCTAGCAGGCTTGCTCGAATGAGTTATATCGGTTGAGCGTCGGTCGCGCTCCCCGAGGTCGAGGCGTGAAAACTTGGTATCAGAACCTAAGGTTTTAAAGTGTCCTGGGATGTCTTGGAGCCGTGTCTAGTAGAGTCCTTCTTATCAGTGTGTTGTCGACCGCATCTATAATTAGGAGGCTACTTGGGCATTTAGGAATAATACCCTTCTTTGATGTTCTCGATCGTGCGATAAAGTTGATTGTAAGATTGTTCCTCCTTTAACTCGTGCTTTGCTCTAACTTTTAGTACATGGAGCCTAAGAAGAAGGCAAGAACTGGCCAAGGTGCCAATGTCACCCCAGGAGTGGCAGTTGATTCAATATTTGATTATGTGGGTGAGCACCCGAGGGGTGAGGATATTCCCCAAATTACTACACTGCCGGATTCTACTACAACTGACCAGACCGCACCTGCCCCTATACCTACTGAGGGTGCAATTGTCCCTCCAACTGATATTCCAGTTCCAGTTCCACCTCCAACTCCAGCTTCGGTTCCCGGTGTTTCTGATAGGGATCTTAGGGGAACCATAAAGATATTGGCTCAAATAGTGGCCTGCCAGGCCCAGAGATCAAATGTTGCACCCACTCCTTCCAGTTAGCCAGGGGATTCTGCTAGTTCTAGGTGAACAGGTTTCTCCAGTTGGATCCTCTATGTTCACAGGTACTGATCTTAAGGAGGACCCCCAGGACTTCATCGATGAGATGCACAAAACTCTCTGAGTTATGCGCTCTACTGAGACAGAGGGAGTGGAGATGGCCTCCTACCGCCTGAAAGGGGTGGCCTATTCTTGGTTTGAAATGTGGGAGGAGTCCCGTGAGGAGGGGAACCCTCTGGCGAGATGGAGTGAGTTCCTTGATGACTTTATGGATCATCTCTTGCCTGCCGAGACTAAGGCGGCCCGTGCCGCTGAGTTTGAAAGCCTAAAGTAGGGCAATATGAATGTGTGGGAGTACCATATAGAGTTCGCGCTCCTGTAAAAGTATGCTATTCACATGCCGCCCACTATGGAGGCGAAAGTATGCCAGTTTTTGCAGGGCCTTATCCCCTTGGTTATTAATGAGGCCGCTATAGCTATCTTGAATTCTGATATGAACTATGGGTAGATGGTGGCATTTTCTCAAGATATAGAGAACCGTAAACTGAAAAATAGATTGGAGTGTGAGGGTAGTAGTAAGGCCCGGTCCGCGGACAACTTTGGTAGTTCTTCCGGTGGTGGTGGAGGTAGGTCGGCATTTAGAGGAGGGTCATCAGGGCCATCTCAATCATTCGCTCAGTCTTCGATGAGTGCATAGCTATCCGAGACCAGTCAGGGCAACAAGGGATCCCACTAGCAGGGTCGGCCTGGAGGAAGATTCCAGTGGCAGCGGAGGCTCCCATACCCTAAGTGTGGGAGGATGCACTTTGGGGCCTGCTTCATGGACCTACCTATATGCTACGGGTGCGGTGCGAGGGGTCACATTAATAGGGATTTTCGCTCGTCCCGTCGAATCATAGGAAGAGGTGCGGCGCAGCCAGCTAGTTTTGCAACTACTACATCCACAGCACCTCCAGCTCGAGGCACCCCAGCACCTGCAGGCCGTGGTGTAGCTAGAGGTGGTGCACAGAGTTCGGGAGGACCCATCAGATTTTATGCTATGCGGAGGCATCAGAATTCATAGGATTCTCCAGATGTTGTCACATGTATATTGATTGTTCAATCTCATAATGTATATGCTATTATTGATCCCAGTTTCACTTTGTCATATGTCACTCCTTATGTTGCTATGGAATTTGGGATAGAACCGGAACAGCTTCATGAGTTGTTCTCTGTATCTACTCCGGTTGGTGAGTCTATTTTGGTCGCGTGGGTTTATAGGGATTGTGTTGTCACGGCGCGTGGTCGGGACACCATGGCCGATCTCGTTGAATTGAGGATGGTTGATTTTGATGTAATAATGGGGATGGATTAGCTTTATTCATGTTTTGCCAAGCTTGACTGTCAAACTAGAACCGTTAGGTTTGAATTTCCAAATGAGTCAATAGTTGAATGGAAGGGGTCTGATGTGGTGCTGAAAGGTAGGTTTATTTCTTATTATGACTGAGGCTCACACTTTTAGGTATTTCATGCACCCAGGTTCTACAAAGATGTATCATGATCTTAGGGAAGTCTACTGGTGGAATGATATGAAGAGGAATGTAGCGTACTTTGTGGCAAGATGTTCAAATTGTCAGCAAGTGAAAGCCGAACACCAAAGGCCCAGTGGGTTGGCACAAAACATAGAAATTCCAATGTGGAAATGGGAGATGATCAATATGGACTTTGTCGTAGGATTACCTCGAACTCCACACAATTTCGACTCGATTTGGGTGATTATGGATCGAGTCACAAAATCAGCACACTTCTTACCTGTTAAGGCTACCAACACAGCGGAACAATATGCTCAGTTGTATATCAAGGAAATCGTCAGGCTACATGGCACTCCATTTTCCATCATTTCTGATCGGGGGGCACAGTTCACAGCTAACTTTTGGATGAAATTTCAGTAAGGGTTGGGTACTCAGGTAAATCTTAGTACAGCTTTCCATCCACAGACCGATGGGCAGGCAGAGCGGACTATTCAAACGCTCGAGGATATGTTGCGCGATTGTGTTCTTGAATTCAAAGGTAGCTAGGAGTATCATTTGCCGCTCATAGAATTTTCCTACAGTAATAGTTATCATGCTAGCATTCAGATGGCACCGTTTGAGGCTCTATATGGTAGGATATGTAGATCTCCCATTGGATGGTTCGAGATTGGGAAGCTGAGTTGATAGGACCAAACCTCGTGCATCAGGCTATGGAGAAGGTTAAGATCATTACAGAACGGTTGAAAACTTCTCAGAGTCATCAAAAGTTCTATTCAGATATGTGTCGCAGAGATTTGGAGTTTAAAGAGGATGATTGGGTATTCTTAAAAGTTTCCCCCATGAAGGGTATAATGCAGTTTGGTAAGAAAGGAAAGTTGAGTCTGAGATATGTCAGACCGTACATAATCATTCAGAGGATTAGTCGGGTGGCTTACAAGCTTGAACTACCTCTAGAGATGTCTTTAGTGCACCCAGTGTTCCATGTATCCATATTTAAGAAGGTGGTGGGAGATCCGTCGCTTATTGTTCCAGTTGAGGCTATTGAGGGTAACGAGGAACTGACTTATAAAGAAATTCTGATTGCCATTCTTGATAGGCAAGTCCATAAACTGAGAAATAAAGAAATTGCCTCCGTAAAAGTACTATGGCGGAACCAGCAGGTTGAAGAGGCCACCTGGGAGGCCGAGGAAAAAATGAAGAAGAAATACCCTCATTTGTTAGAATAACCATGTATTTATAAAGTTGTGTTCTATGAAAATGCTAAGAGTTTACCTTCTATGAATTATGTATCATTTGTACAATTGATATTAAGGGTGTTCTTTTTTGGTGATATACTACTCGTGAGGCCACGGTTGCCGTTGCTTTTATGTTATGTTGTGTCATTGGTTTATGTATATATTGTTAGGGTTGGTTTCTGTGTTTTTTTGACAGATGGATATGCCCAGTTATTGGGGAAACTCTCGCAAATATTTTGGAATAATGGGGAGTGAGAACCCTTCTGGGTAAATCTAGTCATAGGTGCAACAAAGGATTAAAACCCTTTATGAAACAGCAATAATACCCGGTCAAACCAAGGAAACTCCTGTAAGGCCCCATAAATATTTGGCAAGTAATTTAAGGTTCTGTGTTGCCTATGTAGGCTAATGTATTGTATTTTCAGACTTTTTGGGTTGAATATTCCATTGAGGAGTTGAATCATTTCGACCTCGCGAAGCCTGATCTGTAACGCGCGAGATCGTGCTATATCCCTCACGAAGTCTGGTCTGTAGCTCGCTATAGAGCTCGCGAAGCCTGGTTTGTAGCTCGTTGCAGAGCGTGCCTAGCCTGGTCTGTAGCCCCATCCGGATTTCGGAGGGTCCATTCTTCTATCTTTATAACCCGAACCTATCTCGATAAATAGACGTAAGGGACCATTTTTGAAGGGAATATCTGATATTTTTAGAGAGAGGAAGTTCCCTAGAGTGAGAGGAGAAATCCCTAAGCTAATTGTTCATCAAAATCTTGCTCAAGCCTTGAAATTCAACAAGAAAGCTCACAAGGTCTTCATCTAAGAGGTAAGGTTCCATACCCTAGTTTTCAATTTTGAATTTGGGTAGAAGATTGTTGATTAGGAGTATGATTCTTGGGTGTGAGAGTATTATTTATACATGCATGTACAAATAAGGTTTGTGGGAAGATTGTTGAGCTCAAATGGGTAAAGATTGAGTTGTGAAGTGAAGGAAATCTTGTGGAAGAACCTTGCAATCAAATTTGCACACCAAGTGTTTGATAAAATGCTCCAATGAGCTGAAACCATGAATATCTTCCTAATTTGTGTTCAATTTTGCTATGTCTCTAAATAGACCAAAGTTTCTAGAATTTTGGGAACTATGTAGTGAATTAAGGAAAGCTCAAAGCGAGGTATGAAGGCTAACTCTTCTTCTAGTACCGAAATTCCCTAATCCTTGCAAAACTCCATCATGTGTAGTCGAACTTGAAATAATGCTGAGGTGGGATGTTCAATAGTAAATTGATTCTCAAATTGCATAACGTGTCCGAACCCTCATGTGTTAAAGATTTTCTATTGTGACTTAATTATGTTATACTCCTTTTGGGAAGAAAACCTCGTATGGAATCAATGTGATCAAACACGTATTCCTCATATGATGAGACCTTATGAACTTACACTTGCTAAGGCCAAATGTGCCAAACGGTTGATTTGAAGAAAACTCTTTTGTACAAACTATTATCATTTTGGGAATCTAAATGGTGGTATTGTGAATACACCTCCACCCACATACATTGGGGTGAGGCGGCGAGGCCGCTTTGTGTAGAGTTGTGGTATTATGAATACACCTTCACCCCCATACATTGGGGTGAGGCGGCGAGGCCGCTTTGTGTAGAGTTGTGGTATTGTGAATATACTTTCACCCCTATACATTGGGGTGAGGCGGCGGGGCCGCTTTGTGTAGAGTTTCTGGTATTGTGATTGCACCTCCTCCCGTATACATTGGGGTAAGGCGGCAAGGCCACTCTATGTAAAGGTAGTTGTAGAGGATCCCCGACTTGAAATTTATAAATGTTATTGGAAGTTCTTAAAAAATCTGTTTTAACTTTTACGACTATCTAAGACCTATTATTATTACCATGATTCATCATATTCATGTTGTATTTCCAAGTCCTTGAATAGATGTTTTGGTTTTCATACTAGTACTATTCGACATGTGCTAACGTCCCTTTTTCGGCGGCGCTGCATCTTTAATGGATGCAGGTGGTTCCACAGTGGGAGTCATTGATTAGTGATAGCGGTACACTCTTTTCCCAGCTGACTTGGTGAGCCCCACTTCATTCTGGGGTTGTGCATCTTTTGTTCGATGTGTATTATGTTTTGAGGTATAGCCGGAGCTTTGTTGTCGGCACTATCATTGTACTCTTTTATATCTATTAACGTAGACATGGTGCGGGTTGTGTATTGGTATTGGAAAAGTCAAGAGAGTAATGTCGTATGTGTATTACATGTTCCACTTCAAACTAAGAAAGCGTATGTATTTTGAGACTTTATAAATGAAGTAACTAATGGTGATAAAATTAGTGTTGTTTATGAATCCTATTGGTGTTAATTAATGAAGTTTATATTCTCTTTATTTATGGGTGAGTTGGGTAGAAGTAAATCTAGCAGGCTTGCTCGGTCGGGTTATCTCGGTTGAGCACCGGTCGCGCTCCCTGAGGTCGGGGAGTGACAATAGCTCCATAATCAATCATCAGTATCTCAAAAATCAGTCATCAAGCCACACTGAATGAACCACTGTGCCATAACTACAATAAGCGCATAGAATGTCCCATCATGCCAATCTCAGTCTGTATCACATAATCGTATGCAGGGATGTATACATATGAGCAAGAGATAATCATGTATGATGCATATGGGTAGAGAGATAAACATGCAAATAGGTACGCATATGTACTAAGTATGACCATGACTTATAACATATACTCCAACATACAAATTGGCCCTTCATACCCAAATAAGGAATCAAAAGCCTGCACATGATATCTAGCATGAACAAGGATGATCAAACAGTCACACAACAAATAATGCATGTCACAAGTAGAACATATTTAAAAATAAGGCATAAAAAGTCTAAAATCTACCTCAAACATGGTATAGCCTCGTTATCCGTGATGCTCGTCCCCTCGCATATTTATTACCCCCAAACACGTAGCATATAGCACATAAGTCCATTTAGAAAAGATTCCCTCAAGTCAAGGTTAATTAGGATACTTACCTTCTTCAAAATAGGCTTCCACCTTCCAAAATTCCTTTTCCTCTATCCTCGGGCACCAAACATCCAAAATCTTGCCAAAGAATACTCAACGAGCTCAAACGAAGCTATAGTATCAATTCCAAATGATAAATCGTCGATCTTTAACAAAATCTCAAAAGTCAATAAAAGTTAATCACGGGCTTCCATGGTCAAAACCCGAGACCAATGTCGAATCCCATTGATTCATAATCTCACGAGTCCAAATATATGATTCGTTTCTAAATATGAGTCCAAATTGATGTTCAAAATCCAAAAAATACACTTACTTAACTTTCAAGTTAAAAACTCTTTTCTTCTTTTAGATTCCTTGAATTAAAGGCAAAATGTTAATAAACCCAAATAATAATCATAGATCTAGGTTAGAATTTCTTACTCCAATAATGTAGATGAAATCTCCTTCAACAATATGTGTCTTGTAGCTCCTAAAATAATAAAATAAAGTCCATGTACGAGCCTCTGTGGCCTAGTATTGATTTGCTTGTTTTTCTCTTCCAAAACCATCCTGAATACCTTGAAACTCAACCGAGCTCCCCGAGACCTTGTCAAATCATTCCAACTAATCCATATACCATATACGAACTTGTCCAAGGGCTCAAAATATATAGAAACATCACAAATAAGAATCAAAGTCCACACCAAACTATGAACTCTCTTAAGTTCTTCAAGTTTCAATTTTCACAAGATACGTTTGAATCACATCACACCTGAGCTCCTTGGGTGCTGAACCGGAGAGTGGTTTGGAAGTGAAAAAAATTGCATAAAATGCATTACATGTGAGTTTCTTATCCACATTCTATTGCAGGCCAGAAGGGGGAGCGGATTGGGGACGCTTCACTTCTGAGAGGGCATCCGACAATTGAAGCTAAAATTTCAGCTTTTTTGCTACGAAATCCCATTTCGTACTTGGACTTTATTATATCATTTTACGAGCTAGGGATCTCGAATTGAGGTGATTTTCACCTAAGACGATGAGGTAAGTGATTCTCACTCAAATATATGATTATAATATAAATCTATCACTAACTTTGGCTCTAAATCAATGAATCTTAAATAAGAAAGAGGGTTTTGGCTTGAAAGATACGAGGTGTATTTTCGAATTTTGAACACCAATTTGGATTCAAATTTGAAAACTAATCATATATTTGGACCTGTGGGGTTATGGGTCGATGGGATCCAACCTTGGATTAGAGTTTTGACCATGTGGGCCCTGTTGACTTTTGTTGACTTTTTGGAATTTATTCACAAATCAAAACTTTATTTATTGGGATTATTTCCTTTAGCATTGTTTGACTTTTGTGAATGATATTTCTCTAGGGTTTTGAAACTTGACGGTCAAGAAAAAGGAAAAGGCGTGATTTGGGGTTGAAGACTACGATGAAGAAGGTAAGTATCTTGTGTAACTTCGACTTGAGGAAATATTTTCTAAAATGTACTTACGTGCCACATGCAATATGTTTGAGGGCGACATATATGCTAGGTGACGAGCGTATATATGGGCACCAAGGTTATATCATGCTCAGGGGTAGAATTTATGCTTCATTATGTCTTACTTTGGTACATGACCTACTTGTGATATGCTTCAATCATTTATGTGACTACTTGAACTTTATTATTCATGTTGGAGATCATGAATAGGATTTCGATGCTTTACTTGGACATGATGGCTATTTTTATGATGAATTACATGTTGGAGCTATAGTCATAAGTTCATATATACATGCATCATGTATAGAGATCATCTCATGTACACATGCATACATCCCTGCATGGTTATGTTTTTGTCCATGTGCATCATACATACTTATCTCTTATTTATATGCATGCATCCCTGCATATGATTCTCCTATATAGACAGAGATTATGGCATGTGCATTTTTCGTGCAGTTGATATGATTATGGCACATTTGGACATTATGAGCAGATTGATATTGTTATTGCACAAAGTTTATATCATTCGATTATTGTTGTGGAATGAGGTTTATGCCATGTGGTTATTGTTAAGGTACGAGGTTTTTATTGTGCAATGTGGAGATACAATCCATCCCCCTAGAATCGTCCTCCCATGTTTCCCTCTTGGTGGCGTACACGTAGAGTTTATGAGACATTGACGAGTCTCAGGTTATGATGGAAGTGGTTGATGAGTTGGGCATAAAGGTGGAAGATTTAATTACTTAAGTGAATAATTTATATCATATCATGCATTCTATATTCTTTTTGTGCATATGTTCAAACTTTGATGCCTATGTTACATACATATGACATATGTCGTTCATGCATTTTACATATGCATGAGACTTGTTAGTGGATTGTTGGACACTTGGAGGGTGTCGGATTGATGTATATATTGAGTTTGGATAATGCATAAATATTTTAGACTCATGTAGGATCATTTGTATAAATTCTATTTGGCAATTCATGTGAAATTGGGTCTCTATCGTGCATAGATACTCTACATTCATGTAGAAATGTTCAAGTTAAAGCTACATGGTGCAAATATCCTTTGTATGTAGATTTTGTGCAATTGTATATGCTTTGAGCTGATTATTTGGAAAAGCATTCTTATTACCTTATTTCTTCGGTATTATTGATTTATGTTGTTTCTTGGCTATCTCTTAGTTACTTCTCTGTTATTGTATATGATTATGAGTTGTACAGGTTGTATAAAGTGAGTATCTTTTTACTAAATCTTGTTACTACTTTGTTAGGGTTAGTCTAGATACTTACCGAGTACATGGAATCTGTGATACTCAGACTATACTTCTATACCTCGTGTGTAGATTTGGGAGCTGTCACGACCCAATATGACACCAAAGGTAGTGATGGCACCTGACCTACTTGCTAGGCAAGCCAACACTCAACAACAATAATAAAAACCGATTATTAAGTCATTAATAGAGTTATGATATAAATAATAAAGTGAAACAAGTCTCGAACAACAACAAACCCAGTGTAATCTCATAAATGGGGTCTGGGAAACAAGTCTCAAACTAATATCATAAATACATAAATCAAAGACAGGGTCTATATACGTCCACAACTATCTTACAATTCCCCAAAATCCACTTTTACATCATCAAGAGAATTTAGCAAGAGTAAATTGTTTCAACTAAACAGTAGCATCTGTCTGGAAAGAAGCAAATTGACATCGATGAAAAATAAGGAAGGGGGACATCATGTGTTGCGGATCAAAGCAAGTAAATTAGCTCACCACAAAGTAACCAAATGTACTCCCACTCTGTTGGATGAGTAGCACTAGTAATTCACACACACACACACACAAATATATATATATATATATATATATATATATATATATATATATATATATATATATATATATATATATATATATAAAAGTGAAGTATAAGTATAAAATTATGGTACTCAGTAAGTATCAAGTCTAGCCTCGAAGAAGTAGTGACAAGCGGTTGACACTGACACCTACTTATAGTCCAAATATCAAGTGTAAGCATAAATAAGATACGAAATAAGGTACGTCATCTCCAAATTGATACAAAAGATTAGGAAAGCGGTAAATATGGAATTTAGACTAGCCAGATAAAGAGATCAAATTGTAACAACCTGATAGGCCATTTTGCGTTCTACCTTTCTGTTTCACGATCTGAGACTATGAATAGATTTTCTTGATGAAATATGACATGTGTGCATGATTCGTTTTGATTTCCGAAAAATACTTATTGTAAGGCCCCGTGAAATTTCGCAAAGGAAAAATAATGCTTCGTGGTGCCGAATTGGTTTTTACATATTTAAGGATTTTAGAAATTCTTCGCTCGCCGCGGCTCGGACCTTTTGGGTTGAACAATGCACCGGAAACTAAAGGAAAACTTTTGGCAGCGAAATGCATTTTTGCGGTCCATTATGCGACCGCAGAATCACTTTGCGGGCCGCATAATGGCCGGAGAAGTGAGGCAGGAGAGGGTCATTTGGATGCCATTCTGTGGTCGACTGACCGTAGAACTATTCTGCGGTTCATTATGCGATCGTAGAACAGGTCTGCGGGCCTCATAATGACCGCAGACACAAACAGATTTTTGCCGGTTATGGACACCAATTATGCGACCAATATGCAGTCCGCATATTGATTATGCGATCGCAGACCTTGTTCCGGAGCTCCATTTTGAGTTTTTAAAACCCGGCCCTACTTCGTTATATACACATTTTGGGCTATTTTTGAGCAATAATCTGACATTTTAGAGTGTGAGAGAGTGCCCTAGAGTGAGAAGGTGTTCCTCAATAATTGTTCTTCAATTATTGCTCAAATTTTGGATGAATAAGAAGGAAAAACTCACTAGGTCTTCATCCTAAAGGTAAGATTCTACACCCTAACTCTCAATTTTGAATTTTGTCTAGAAATGGGTAATTAGCAAGATAATATTTGGGCATGAGAGTTGTTTATTTTACATGCATGTGTTATCAAAGGGTGTAGGAAGATTGTTGAGTGTAAAGATTGGGTTGTGGGACGATGGAATCCTCCATTAAAGGACCTTGAAACCTTAATTCACACCTAGCGTTTGATAAAATACTCAAATAAGCTAGAACCATGAGCATCTTCCTAATTTTGATTCGATTTGTTATATTTCTATAATAGATTGAAGTTGCTAAGAATTCAGGAATATTTTAGAGTTTAAGGAAGCTCGATTGAGGTATGTTGGCTAAACTCTTCTCTTAGAATTGAATCCCACGATATTCATGTAAATTATGTAAGTCCCGAGTGGTTCATTATAAAATTGGCTATTCCGAGTAAGATTGGGTTGAAAGATATATGTTCAACAAGTATCCCAAATGCTTTATTTATGTTATGTTATCAATTGAGGATGTGTTAAAATATGGGTTGTGCATTAATAATGTTTCGACTTCAAGTCAAGTTCAACTGAAGGCTATTATGCCAAATTTTGTGAAAATCTCTAGGTGCCATAGATCCTTAATTGCTCACATATGTACTACATGCCTTGATTTGAAATGTTATTGTTGTTGTTGATGATGTTGATGTTAGCAAGTTAAAAGGTGAGCATTAAACACTAAATACGGCCAATGTGCCAAGAATGATTATATAATTATGGCCATTAGTGCCAATGAAATGTAAAGATGTGAAAGAAGTATGAAATGCGATGATTGATATAAAAAAGTTAATGTCTCGAATAAGACAGCCTAGCCGATCGGGTCGTGATCGGACACCATGCCGCACACATGATAGTAATTATGCTGGAAAGTGTAATTGAAATGGTAATTATGGTTGATGTCCCTAATGGATAGCCTAGCCGATCGGGTCGTGATCGGACTCCGTGTTAAAGATGGTGGTATTGACATTGAAAGTAATTGTGGTTGATGTCTCTAATGAGATAGCCTAGCCGACCGGGTCATGATCGGACTCCGTGCTGAGAGTACGGTGGTATTGGTATTGTGAATAATGATATTGTGAACAATTGGTATATCGATACTAAAAATCTCCCAATGTGAGATATGGAAATTAATTTGAACAATGTCTTGATTCTAAATTGAGGTTTGATGTTGATTAAGGCTTCCATTGACATTATGATAATCTTGTTTGTATTATTTGTCATTCTATTGAGAGGGTATTTAGTTATACATACTAGTGCTATTCGACAGTACTAACGTCCCTTTTGCTGGGGGCGCTGCATCTTTAAATAGATGCAGGTGGTTCCACAGAAGGAGATATTGATCAGTGATAGCAGTACACCTTCTTCGCGGCTGACTTGGTGAGCCCCACTTTATCCCAGGATCATGAATCTTTTGTAATTTGTGTATTCTATTTGAGGTATAGCCGGGGCCTTGTTGCCGGCATTATCATTGTACTCTTCTTTATCTATAGAGGCTCCGTAGACATAGTGTGGGTTTTATATTGGTGTTGGGGATGTCAAACTCGTTGTGTTGTGTTTGAATTACTATTTCCACTTCAGATTATGAAAAATGTGTGTGAAATTGAGACTTTAAATGAAGTAACTAATGGTAAGAAATTGGTATTGCAGACGTGATCACTTTATTGTTTGATTAACGAAGAGATATATATATATATTCTCTTTATTCATGAATGAGTTTGGGTAGAAAGAAATCTAATAGGCTTGCTCGGCCGGGTTCACTCGGTTGAGCACCGGTCGCGCTCCTCGGCTTTGGGGTGTGACACTTATCAATACCCAAAATCCCACCAAAGGCCATGATGGCACCTAACCTGCTTGCTAGGCAAACCAACACTTAACAACAATAGTAGAAACCAACTATTAAGCCTTAAACAGAGTTATGATAATAATATGAAATCGGAAATAGTCTCAAAACCCATAAAATAAAAACAAATGTCTAAGACAGGGTCTAAACACATCCACAACTGTCCAGCAATGCCGAAAACTCGATGTCACAATATCACAAGTATCTAAGAAAGAGTAAATTGTATCAACCAATCTACAACATCTGTCTGGAAAGCGTAAATAGACAGAGATAGATAAACAAGGGAGGGGGACTCCATATGATGCGGATCAAACAAATAGGGTATCTCACCACGAAGTCTCGGCTGCAAGCTCCTTGTGACTGGATGGCTATAACTAGTACCAGCTTCTAAATCTGCACAAAAATGTGAAGAAGTGTAGTGTGAGTACAAAACCACGATACTCAGTAAGTATCAAGGCTATCCTCGTAGAAGTGGTAACGATGGGTCGACATTGACACCTACTAATAGACCAATAAACAGTGAAAGCATAAGTAGAACAACAAATAAGGTATGGTATCATCAAATAAGCACAAAAGGATAAGGGCATAGTAGAACTAGAATTTAAGCATGCTTTCAGGAAAAAGAGATAAATCACAAAGTCAAATACCTCAATTCTTTTCATAGTCATGATATGAGTCAACCAACGCTTATATAAAAGCTATTGCATGCTCATAATCCACTCTCAATACCTCACAGCACAAATTCATATGTCTGACACTGGCCAATTATCCAAACTAAGCACCAATCTGGGTGCCTGCGCTCATAGGGCCCAAAGTAACATGGGTAATCACCTGACTCCGAAGGAACGAATCCATATCCAAGCGTTGTTGCAGCATGCAACCCGATCCAGTCATAATCAATAATATAATCCATAATCCATATCCATATCCGCTCAAAATGTCTGTAGTGCCAAAATCCTCAACTTTCCTCAATAACCAACTCTCCAACTTATGTATGTGCATATGAGAGGATGTGATAAAGATGTACCCGGACATAATAATGAAATACAAATGAATAATAACATGGATAATATATGGTTATGGTTAATCATGTAATTCAACTTTTCATAACAGTTCAATATGTTCATCTAATATTCTTAAGTCCGATCATGATATCAAACATGAGAAACAACAACCAATAATCACCAAATCGTAAGTCCAGTAAGGCTAGATCACGAATATGACCAAATCAACAAGCCAAACACTAAGCGCGATTTCTATTCCTAAATAAGTTTCATCAAAAAATTATAGAATCAATGAAACATGAATGAACAATTCATAAAGAACAAATAAGGCAAATCATAAGCCTAACTCTGTTCCGCTAAGGTCATAACTCAGATACGCATATATTGTCTCGACCCAAAATTTGACTAGTTGTCACGCCTCAAAATCGAGGAGCGCGACCAGCGCTCAACCGAGTGAACCAGACCGAGCAAGCCTGTTAGATTTCCTTCTACCCAAACTCATCCACGAATGGAGATAATACATATTTTTATTAATTAGACAAAAGGTGTTCACGTCTACAATACCAATTCATTTCCAATAGTTTCATCATTTTTAAAGTCTCAAATGGATAAGTAATAAAACCACAACATAATATATTTTGACTTTTCTAGCACCAATACACAACCCACACTATGTCTACGGAGCCTCTATAGATAAAAAAAAAGTACAATGATAATGCCGACAACAAGGCACCGGCTATACCTCAAACAGAATACACAAAGTACAAAAGATTCATGACCCCGGAATGAAGTGGGGCTCACCAAGTCAGTTGGGAAGAAGGTGTACTGCTATCACTGATCAATATCTCCTGCAGTGGAACCACCTGCATCCATTGAAAAATGCAGCGCCCCCGGCAAAAGGGACGTTAGTACTGTCGAATAGCACTAGTATGTATAACTAAACACCCTCTCAATAGAATGACAAAAAATACAAACACGATTATCATAATATCAATGAAATCCTTAATCAACACCAAACCTCAATTTAGGATCAAGACGGTATTCAAATTAATTTTCATATATCACATTAGGATATTTTTAGTATCGATATACCATTGCCCACAATACCATTATTCACAATACCAGTACCACTGTATTTTCAGTACGGAGTCCGATCACGACCCGATCGGCTAGGCTATCTTATTAGAGACATCAACCACAATTACTCTCAATATCAATACCATCGTCTTTAACACGGAGTCCGATCATGACCTGATCGGCTAGGCTATCCATTAGGGACATCGACCACGATCATAATTTCAATTATAATTTCCAGCACAATCATCACCATGTGTGCGGCATGGTGTCCGATCCCGACCCGATCGGCTAGGCTGTCTTATTTGAGACATCGACCTTTTTATATCAATCATCACATTTCATATTACTTTCACATCTTTTCATTTTATTGGCACTAGTGGCAATAATTATAAGATCATTCTTGGCACGTTGGGCATATTCAGTATTTCATGCTCACCTTATCAATTTCAAATATCATCCTCATCATTAACAACAAATACAATTCAAATCAAGGTGTGTAGTACACATGTGAGCAATTTAGAGTCTAATGCACATAGAGATATTTCACAAAATTTGGCATAATAGCCTTCATTTGAACTTGACTTAAAGTCGAAACATTATTAATGCACAACCCATATTTTAACGCATCCTCAATTGGTAACATATCATGAATAAAGAATTTGGGATGCTTGTTGAACATATATCTTTCAACCCAATCTTACTCGGAATAGCCAATTTCATAATGAAACACTCGGGACTTACATAATTTACATGAATATCGTGGGATTTAATTCTAAGAGAAGATTTTAGCCAACATACCTCACTTGAGCTTCCTCACACTCTAAATGTTCCGGAATTCTTAGCAACTTCAATCTATTTTTGAAATATAACAAATTGCACCAAAGTTAGGAAGATGATCATAGTTCTAGCTCACTTGAGTATTTTATCAAACACTAGGTATGCATAAGATTTCAAGGTCCTTTTTATGAAGGATACCATCATCCCTCAACCCAATCTTTACCATTGTTAGCTCAACAATCTTCTTACACCCTTTGATAACACATGCATGTAAAATAAACAACCCTCATGCCGAAAAATTATTTTGCTAATTATCCATTCTTACACAAAATTCGAAATTGAGGGTTAGGGTGTAGAATCTTACCTCTAGGATGAAGACCTAGTGAGTTTCCCTCCTTAATCTTCCAAAACTTGAGCAAGAATTGAAGAACAATTATTGAAGAACACCTTCTCACTCTAGGGCACTCTCTCTCACTCTAAAGTGTCAGATTATTGCTCAAAAATGGCCCAAAAAGTGTATTTAATGAAATAGGGTCGGGTTTTAAAAACCCAAAAATGGAGCTCCAGAACGGTTCTGCGGTCGCATATGCGACCGCATAATGGATATGCAGACCGCATATCGGTCGCATAATTGCTAACAAAAATGATCAAAAATATGTCTGTGTATGCGGTCCGCATAACTGCTTCTAGAATGGCCCTCTCCTGCTCACTTCTGCGGCCATTATGCAGCCCGCAGAGTGATTATGCGGTCGCATAATGGACCGCATAAACACGCTTTTCTGCCAAAAAATTTTCTTTACTTTCCGGTGCATTGTTCAACCCTAAAAGTCACGTAAGCCTAGTCTGGCACCATAAAATATTATTTTCTTTGCAAAATTTACCGGGCTTAACACTTAAGTAATTCGAAATATTTCGAGGTGTTACATTCTCCCCCGGTTAGGATCATTCGTCCTCGAATGAGGGTAAAAATCCGTTATTAGCATCTTATGTAACTTAGTTTGTTTTATACCACAAACTAGCAGCCCCAAATTTGACTAACTCCCAAAATTTCCAAAACGTTCGCCAGAATTTCCTTTGTAATTAGGCCTATCCACCTGTCAGAGAGCCCCATAAACATATCCTAACAACATATACATATTCCAACGACGTAACATAATACAAAACAAAATGTGGCCTCATAAGCAATATATTTCCAGAAAGGAACATCCTTAACGCCAATTGTTCAAACGATACAAAAATTCATTAAAAAGTAAGTCTTATAATTTTCCTAGATCACACTTTATAAATACACGGTCATTCAAACAAATAAGGATATATTTTCTTCATTTCTTCCTCGGCCTCCCAAGTAGCCTCTTCAACCTGTTGGTTTTGCCACAATACTTTCACGGAGGCAATTTCTTTATTCCTCAATTTTTGGACATGGCAATCAATAATAGAAACCGGAATCTCTTCGTAAGTCAATTTCTCATTTACCTCAATAGACTCAACCGGAACAATAAGTGTCAGGTCTCCAACTACTTTCTTCAACGTAGACACATGAAACACCGGGTGTACTAATGACATCTTCGGTGGTAGCTCAAGCTTGTATGCTACCTCACCGATCCTCTGAATGATTTTGTACGGTCCGACATACCTCGGACTCAATTTCCCTTTTTACCAAATCGCATTACACCCTTCATGGGAGAAACTTTCAAGAACATCCAATTATCTTCTTTGAACTCCAAATCCCTACGACGAACATCCAAATAGGATTTCTGACGACTCTGAGCAGTCTTCAACTGCTCGTTAATGATTTTAACTTTTTTCATAGCCTGATGCACGAGGTCTGGCCCTATCAACTCTGCTTCCCCAATTTCGAACCACCCAATGGGAGATCTACATCTCCTACTATATAAAGCATCGAATGGTGCCATTTGAATGCTAGCATGATAGCTATTGTTGTATGCAAATTCTATGAGTGGTAAATGATCATCACAGCTACCTTTGAAGTCTAGAACACAAGAACGCAACATATCCTCAAGAGTTTGAATAGTCTGCTCTGCCTGCCCGTCAGTCTACGGGTGAAAGGCTGTACAAAGATTCACCTAAATACTCAAACCTTGCTGAAATTTCTTCCAAAGGTTAGCAGTGAATTGTGCTCCCCGATCAAAAATGATGGAAACTGGGGTGCCATGCAACCTGACTATTTCTTTGATATACAACTGAGCATACTGCTCCACTGTGTCGATAGACTTAACCGGCAAAAAGTGTGTTGATTTCGTGAATCTATCCACAATCACCCAAATTGAGTCAAACTTTTGTGGGGTGTGTGGTAATCCAACCACAAAATCCATATTAATTATTTCCCACTTCCACATTAGAATTTCTATGTTCTGTGCCAACCCATCGGGCCTTTGGTGTTCTGCCTTCACTTGCTGACAATTCGGACATCTTTCCACAAAGTCTGTCACATTCCACTTCATATTATTCCACCAATAGACTTCCTTAAGATCATAATACATGGTGCACGGAATATCTAGAAGTGTGAGCTTCAGTCAAAATTCTTTCACGGAGACCATCCACATTTGGAACACATAGTCGCCCTTGGTGCCTTAGTGTACCATCATCCATGCCATGAGAAAAGGCCATGGTCTTATGTTTATGAATTCCCTCTTTCAATTGCACCAACAATGGATCATTGTATTGCTTCTTTTTGACTTCCACAACAAGCGATGATTCAGCCCTATTCGACACAATTACCCCTCCTTCACTAGAGTCCGTAAGACAAACTCCCAAACTAGCCAATCGATGAACTTCCTTGGACAATGGCCTTTGGTATGCCTCCAAGTGTGCTAAACTACCCATAGATTTTTGGCTAAGAGCATCTACCACAACATTAGCTTTCCCCGGATGGTATAAAATATCAATGTCATAATCCTTGAGTAATTCAAGCCATCTTCTATGCCTCAGATTCAATTCCTTCTGTTTGAAAATATATTGAAGTCTCTTATGGTACGTGAATATATCCACATGGACCCCATATAAATAATGACGCCAAATTTTCAATGCAAATACAACTGCTACAAGTTCTAAATCATGTGTTGGATAATTCTTTTCATGATTCTTGAGTTGCCTAGAAGCATAAGCTATCACCTTCCCATGTTGCATTAATACACACCAAAGACCGATTCTTGAAGCATCACAATATACCACAAATCCATCTATACCCTCTGGTAGAGTCAACACCGGTGCCGTAGTCAATCTTGCTTTCAATTCCTGGAAACTCTTTTCACAAGCATCTGACCATTGGAACTTAATTGCTTTCTACGTCAATTTAGTCAATGGAGAGGAAAGAGTAGAAAACCCCTCCATGAACTTTCTGTAATATCCAGCTAAGCCTAAGAAACTGCGAATCTCTGTTGGAGTTGTAGGCCTCGGCCAATTCTTCACAGCTGCAATTTTCTGAGGATCAATCTTAATTCCTTCATTAGAGACAACATGACCCAAGAATATAACCGACTCGAGCCAAAATTCACATTTTGAAAACTTTGCATATAATTTGTGATGATGCAGGGTTTGTAGAACTACCCTGAGATGGTCAGCATGATCCTCCTGACTTCGTGAATATACAAGAATATCGTCAATGAACACTATCACAAAGGAGTCAAGGAATGGCTTAAAAACGCGATTCATAAGATCCATGAAGGTTGTTGGGGCATTTGTTAGCCCAAAAGACATCACCAGAAATTCAAAATGCCCATACCGGGTCCTAAAAGTTGTTTTCAAAATATCCCGCTCCTTGATCTTCAATTGGTGATACCCGGATCTTAAATCAATTTTGGAGAAGTACCTAGCACCTTACAATTGGTCAAACAAGTCATCTATCATTGGCAGTGGGTACTTATTTTTGACTGTTACCTTATTAAGCTGCCGATAGTCAATACACATTCTCAGTGACCCATCTTTCTTTCTTACAAAAAGGACCGGTGCTCCCCAAGGCGACACACTCGGCCGGATGAAACCCTTTTCTAACAAATCTCTTAATTGTTCCTTTAGCTCCTTCAATTCTGTCGGTGCCATTCTATAGGGTGGAATAGATATAGGATATGTGTCTGGCATCACATGAATCCCAAAATCAATCTCCATGTCTGGTGGGATCCCAGGGAGTTCATCCGGAAAGACTCCCGGAAATTCATTCACAACAGGCACGAACTCAAGTGTAGGTGCCTCAGCATTGCTGTCCGTAACCCGGACCAAATGGTAAATACATCCCTTGTTGATCATCTTTGCGGCCTTAAGGTAAGAAATAAACCTACCCTTCGGCACTACATCATCACCCTTCCACTCAATAATTGGCTCATTTGGAAATTCGAACCTAACAGTTCTGGTTCGGCAATCAAGCTTGGCAAAACATGAATAAAGCCAATCCATCTCCATTACCACATCAAAATAGACCATTCTCAATTCAATAAGATCGGCCACGGTGTTCCGACCACGCAATGTGACAACACAATCCCTATAAACCCGCATGGCCAAAATAGACTCACCAACCGGAGTAGATACAGAGAACGGATCATAAAGTTGTTCTGGTTCTATCCCAAATTCCATAGCAACATAAGGTGTGAAATATGACAAAGTGGAATCGGGATCAATAAGAGCATATACATCATGAGATTGGACAGTCAATATACATGTGACAACATCTGGAGAAGCCTTTGAATTCTGGCGACCCCTCATAGCATAGAAACGGCTGGATCCTCCCGAACTCTATGCTCCACCCCTAGCTGCACCACGCCCTATGGGTGTTGGAGTGCCTCGAGCTGGAGGAGGTGTTGCGTATGTAGTAGCTACAGAATTGACTGGTTGTGCCATGCCCCTGCCCGCACCCTGGCGGGATGAACGACAATTCCTCTAAATGTGACCCCTCAATCCGCATTCGTAGCATATGGGTAAGTCCATGTAGCATATTCCTAGGTGCATCTTTCCAAAACGAGGACATGGGGACCTCCTCTGCTGCTAGAATCTACCACCATGACGACCCTGCTGATATGAGCCCATGTTGCCTTGACTAGGCCTGAAACGGCTCCACTGCTGCTGCTGACTAGGCCCTGATGGTGGTGCACTAGCCGAAGACTAGGCAAAAGACTGTGATGGCCCTGATGACCCTCCTCTGAATGTTGACTTGCCACCACCCGAAGAACCACCAAAGTTGCCCATAGACCGGGCCTTATTACTACTCTCTCGCTCCATTCTGCTCCTTAATTTGCGGGCCTATGTGGCTTGAGCGAATGCCACTATCTTTCCATAGTTCATATCAGAATTCAAGGCAGTTGTAGCAGCCTTATTAATTACCAAGGGACTAAGGCCCTGTACAAATCGGTGCACTCTAGCCTCCATAGTGGGCAGCATGTAAATAGCATACTTAGACAGGTACGCGAATCTCATATGGTAATCCCACACACTTAGGCTACCTTGCCTCAAGTTCTCAAACTCAGCAGCACGGGCTGTCTTAATCTCAGCAGGCAAGAAATGATCAATGAAGGCATCGGCAAACTCACCCCACCTCGCCGGAGGGCTCCCTTCTTCACGGGACTCCTCCCATAGTTCAAACCAAGAATATGCCACCTCCTTCAGGCAGTAGGAGGCCAATTCCATTGCCTCTGTTTCAGTAGCACGCATAACTCTAAGAGTCTTGTGCATCTCATCAATAAAATCCTAGGGATCTTCCTCTAGGTTAGTACCTGTGAACACTGGAGGATCCAACTGGAGAAACTTGTTCACCCTGGAACCAGTAGAATCCCCTGGTTGACTGGAAGAAGTGGGTGCAACATTTGACCTCTTGGTCTAGGAAGCCACTATTTGAGCCAACATCTGTATGGCTCCCCTAAGATAAACATCAGAAACACCAGAACCGGAAGCTGGATCTGGAGGTGGAATTGGTATATTAGTTGGAGGAATTGTTGCACCTTCAGTAAGTGTAGGGACAGGTGCGGTCTGATCAGTTGTAGTAGAGTCAGGCAGTGTAGTAACTGGAGGAATATCCTCACTCCTTGGGTGCTCACCCGCATCATCAATTATACGATCAACTGTCACTCCTGGGGTGACATTGGCTCCTTGGCCAGTTCTTGCCTTCTTCTTAGGTGTCATGTACTGAAAATTAGAGCAACTTAGAAGTTATAAGAGGAACAATCTTACAACCAGCTTTATCACACGATCAAGAACATGAAAGAAGGGTATTATTCCTAAATGCCCATGTAGCATCCTAATTATAGATGTGGTCGACAACACACCGATAATAAGGACTCTACTAGACACGGCTCCGAGACATCCTAGGACATATTAAAACCTTATGCTCTGATACCAAGTTTGTCACGCCCCAAAACCGAGGAGCGCGACCGCCGCTCAACCGAGTGAACCCGACCGATCAAGCCGGTTAGATTTCCTTCTACCCAAACTCATCCACGAATGGAGATAATACATATTTTCATTAATTAGACAAAAGGTGTTCACGTCTACAATACCAATTCATTTCCAATAGTTTCATCATTTTTAAAGTCTCAAATGGACAAGTAATACAACCATAACATAATATATTTTGACTTTTCCAGCACCAATACACAACCCACACTATGTCTACGGAGCCTCTATAGATAAAAAAGAGTACAATGATAATGCCGGCAACAAGGCCCCGTCTATACCTCAAACAGAATACACAAAGTACAAAAGATTTATGACCCCGGAATGAAGTGGGGCTCACCAAATCAGCTAGGAAGAAGGTGTACTGCTATCACTAATCAATATCACCTTCAGTGGAACCACCTGCATCCATTGAAAGATGCACCGCCCCCGGCAAAAGGGACGTTAGTACCGTCGAATAGCACTAGTATGTATAACTAAACACCCTCTTAATAGAATGACAAAAAATAGAAACAATATTATCATAATATCAATTAAAGCCTTAATCAACATCAAACCTCAATTTAGGATCAAGACAGTGTTCAAATTAATTTTCATATCTCAAATTGGGAGATTTTTAGTATCGATATACCATTGCCCACAATACCATTATTCACAATACCAGTACCACCGTATTCTCAGTACAGAGTCCGATCAAGACCCGATCGGCTAGGCTATCTCATTAGAGACATCAACCACAATTACTCTAAATATCAATACCACCGTCTTTAACACAGAGTCCGATCACGACCCGATCGGCTAGGCTATCCATTAGGGACATCGACCACGATCATAATTTCAATTATAATTTCCGGCACAATCACTACCATGTGTGCGGCATGGTGTCCGATCATGACCCGACTAGCTAGGCTGTCTTATTTGAGACATCAACCTTTTTATATCAATCATCGCATTTTATATTACCTTCATATCTTTACATTTCATTGGCACTAGTAGCCATAATTATAAGATCATTCTTGGCCCGTTGGCCATATTCAGTATTTCATGATCACCTTATCAATTTCAAATATCATCCTCGCTATCAACAACAAATACAATTCAAATCAAGATGTGTAGTACACATGTGAGCAATTTAGAGTCTAATGCACATAGAGATATTTCACAAAATTTGGCATAATAGCCTTCATTTGAACTTGACTTAAAGTCAAAACATTATTAATGCACAACCCATATTTTAACACATCCTCAATTGGTAACATATCATGAATAGAGAATTTGGGATGCTTGTTGAACATATATCTTTCAACCCAATCTTACTCGGAATAGCCAATTTCATAATGAATCACTCGGGACTTACATAATTTACATGAATATCGTGGGATTTAATTCTAAGAGAAGAGTTTAGCCAACATACCTCACTTGAGCTTCCTCACACTCTAAATGTTTCGGAATTCTTAGCAACTTCAATCTATTTTAGAAATATAACAAATTGCACCAAAATTAAGCAGATGATCATGGTTCTATCTCACTTGAGCATTTTATTAAACACTAGGTGTGCATAAGGTTTGAAGGTCCTTTTTATTAAGGATTACATCATCCCACAATCCAATCTTTACCATTGTTAGCTCAACAATCTTCCTACACTCTTTGATAACACATGCATGTAAAATAAACAACCCTCATGCCCAAAGGTTATCTTGCTAATTATCCATTCTTACACAAAATTGAAGACCTAGTGAGTTTCCCTCCTTAATCTTCCAAAACTTGAGCAAGAATTGAAGAACACCTTCTCACTCTAGGGCACTCTCTCTCACTCTAAAGTGTCAGATTATTGCTCAAAAATAGCCCAAAAAGTGTATTTAACAAAATAGGGTTGGGTTTTAAAAACCCAAAAATGGAGCTCAGGAACGGTTCTGCGGTCGCATATGTGACCGCATAATGGATATGTGGACCGCATATCGGTCGCATAGTTGCTGACAAAAATGATCAAAAATTTGTCTGTGTATGCGGTAGGCATAGTCGACCGCATAGCTGCTTCCAGAATGGCCCTCTCCTGCTCACTTTTGCGGCCATTATGCGGCCCGCAGAGTGATTATGCGGTCGCATAATGGACCGCATAAGCGCGCTTTTCTGCCAAAAAATTTTCTTTACTTTGCGGTGCATTGTTCAACCCAAACACGTAAGCCTAGTCCGGCACCATAAAATATTATTTTCTTTGCAAAATTTACCGGGCTTTATACTTAAGTACTTCTAAATTTTCCGAGGTGTTACACTAGTCATGATGGCACCTGACCCAACCCGCTAGGTAAGCCAACTAACAGTCAACACAACTCAAATGAGAACAATAAAAATTAATAAATGAAATAACTGAATTTCTATACAACAACCCAAGGATATAAGTAATGAGCCACTAAGACTTAGATTTACAAAGCTGGTATAAAATAGTTACAATATCTGTTTGGAATATACATGAACATATTATAAATCTAAAACTACCAAGAACAAGTGGTAGTTAAATTCGGAAGGCATGTACATCTTCAAAGCCAGCTCCCGTCATCTACAGAATCTTAGCTCCAAGATTTGCACGCAAGGTGCAGATGTGTAGTATAAGTACAACTGACCCCATGTACTTAATAAGTAACAAACCTAACCTCAGGTTAAAAGCAATGACAAGCTCGGAAGAAGGTCAATGTTCGACATCAATAATCAATAAAAACATGAGATATGATAATGCCGGCAACAGTAAATAACTCAAAAATATCATGATCAGCTTGTTCACAAGTAAGGGAAATTAGACATGTTTTTCAAGTATAACAAATAAAGTCCAAATCTCACACCGAAATCATTAAAATATGAGTTTATCAGAGAATTGTGATTTTTCCCAACTTTCAACTACAGATAAGATTTTTTATTTACCAGTTAGCATGAGGAAAATACATCTTTATGCCTACATGTCAAGTATACATGTCAATTCAATAACACCATACTGACATCTAGCATGAGGAAATTACATCATTATGACTACATGTCAAGTATACAAGTAAATTCAATAACACCATACGACCATCTAGCATGAGGAAAATAATTAAATAATTTCACAGTGATATCATCAAGTACACTCACTCTCAGCACACTCAAGGTGCCTGGCTCAAATGCCTACTTCATCACACACACAACCACTCAGCATTGTACGGGAGCCTGGCATCCATACCCCTCGCCAAAGCACGTTTATATATATATCATCATGCTTACGCTCACTGTAAATATCAGACTCCAAAGGGGCGGATCCTGGCCTAAGCACTAATCAATATGACATAGCCCAATCGTGGGGCTTGGTGCACGCGTAGCGTAACCTCAAAATTAGTACTGCTTAGGCTAATATGGGGCCTGGCGTACACGTTACCTCAATACCAATATAATTATTGTGGTGTTCAACCCAATCCAACATAACTCACCACATGGCTCTACGGCCCACATTAGTCATCAATCCGCTCAGGTCCCCATATGTCAGCATCTCACAAAAACATAATCCAATTATATAACACTGAGTATCACAATGTGCCTCAAATACATCTCAAACTCGTGCCACATACAAGGACACTAACAACATGTGAGATAACATATCGAAAGTGAAGAGACATGGATATAACATGCGGATGTAACTATCATGACTATGCAATATGACGATGGATAAGGCAAATAGATCAACATGGCAAAAATAGCCCTATCATGTCTTAAACAATTAAGCAAGTGGGCTAGACATGATTTCTAGCATGAATAATATCTCATGTAGTCATATTAACGGAGAAAACATGATATTAAAGAAGCATGATAGCAAAACAAGGCACATAATAGCCTAAGAACTACCTGGTTTATGAATACCTCGGTGAACGCATACATGCCAGTCACCAAGCACGTGCGTCACCCCCAAACCATCTCAAATATCATAGTTCTCAAGGATATTTACCCTCAAATCCAAGTTTAGATATGTTACTTACCTTGAACAAGCCAAACCAATACCGAGCAAGCCAAAATAATATTTTAGAAATGCCATCCTACGCGAATCGACCTTCGAACGGCTTGAAACTAGCCAAAAGCAACTCAAAAACATCAAATAATGCCATAGGAAATAAACCCAAACGATAAAGGTCAAATCTTTCATCAAATACTCAAAGTCAACCAAATATTCAACTCGTGCCTGCACCTCAGAACCCGACAAAACTCACAAATTCCGACAACACATTCGAATACGAGTCCAACCATATATTTCACTCAAATTCGACTCCAAATAGATGTTCAAATCTCAAATATTCACTTCAGAAAAGTTTAGACAAAACCCCACAGTTTTTCTTTTAAAATTCACCAATCAATTGCCAAAAACGAAGATCGAATTACGTAATATAATAAAATCCTAGTCAAAAATACTTACCCCAATCCACGTGGTGAAACTTTTCTCCAAAATCGCCCAAGACCGAACTCCAAATCTCCAAATGTGATCAAATGAACAAACCCTCAAACTAAATAGAATCTGCTAGTGAATCCGCTTTTGTGGTCACTCAGTAGCATCTGCGACAGCTGCTTCAGCGGTCCCATTCTCACATTTGCGAACCAGTTGAAACTGAGCACTTCTCTCATTTGCGGATCCAAAATCGCATTTGCGGCTATGCAAGTGTGCTCCAAACCACGGGGAAGCTCGCTCGCATCAGCGCCAAAATTTCCGCAAAAGCGAAACTCCTCTGGGCACCTCCCCTTTGCAGAAGTGAGTCTCCCCTAGCATAAGCAGGAACGCACCGGCGCAGGTGCAAAAAACCAGAACCAGAACTGCCATCAAGACAAAAATAATTTGAAACTCATTCGAACTCATCCAAGCCCCTCGAGACCCCGTCTGAATATACCGATAAGTCCCAAAAGATAATACGGACCTACTCGAGGCTTCAAATAACACATAACAACATCAAAACCATGAATTGTACCTCAAATCAAGCTTAAAGAACAGTTTCAAATTTCCAAATTCCAAACTTACGCCGAACGCGTGTAAACAACTTGAATCATCTCAAATTTTGCACACAAGTTCCATATGACATAAAAAAACATATTCCAACTCCCGGAATAATAATCTGAAACCAATAACATCGAAGTCAACTTCCGGTCAAACCTTTGAACTTTCCAAACATTCAAATTTCCAACTTTTGCCAATTAGAGCCAAAAGCTTCTAGAAATATCCAAATGCAAATCCGGGCATACGCCCAAGTCCAAAATCACAAGCCGGACCTAACGAAAGCATCAAAACTTGGATCTGAGGTCAAATACACAAAAGTCAAACTTGGTCAACTCTTCCAGCTTAAACCTTTCAAATTGAGAAGTATTCTTCCAAATCGATCCCGAACCACTCAAAAATAAAAAATCGACGATACACACAAGTCATAATATATCATATGAAGCTACTCGTGACCTCAAACCACCGAACTGAATGTAAATGCACAAAATGACCAGTCGGGTCGCTACATTCTCTCTATTTAAACATATGTTCGTCCTCGAACATGACAAGAGTCATTCCTAAGCCATCACATAATTGTATATACTCATCATGCACATACCCATGGGTAATACCATGACGAGCATAAAACACACTTAAATGATACTCGCTAATCAAATATAGTATAGTATAATATCGTATCCAGAGGGATTTGATTTAAAAAGTATTCTCATAGTTTATAGCTTGGTTGCTATCCAAGATGATCAACAATTGAGATTTATAAGATGTCTAACTAAAATTAACTAAGAATCTAAAGTTATTGACTAATGACAATCAAAACAAGGAATAAGCAAAGAAGGTTATCAATGGGAGAAGAAAGGGTTTTGATAGGATAGGTGCAAGATAATTGTTCGGGATCTAACTCTAGATAATTCACTTCTAATAATGAGTCTCTCGAATTCACTCAATTATTAGTTCAAACGTTCAGCAAAAACTCCTCTCTCGATTAAGTCTTAACCTCACAAGATGAACCAATTTAAGCACGTAAAGATATGCAAGAATGCATAATAGATTGGTCTTTAGGAAAACCTCATTCGATTATTCTCCTAACTAGGTTTAATCAATGATTCAATGAGCCTCTTTATATTAATTAGAAGAATCTATAAATTCAAGCAACAATATAATGCAAAGATATTACAAGTTATGCCTATCTCGATTACATGAACTAGTGAATATAGATGTAACAATCAAATCATCCAAAAATGCTTCAATACATAAAACTAGAGTTATAATCCACAAACAACCAACAATACGCCAAATCCATCAAACCCTAAGGAGAACTACTCCATAGATATGGACCAATTCATCATAAATATAATTAAAGTATAGAAAAACATAAATTCAATCCAAATTCGGGTCTTGAGTGAGGAAAGAATGATGAAATCCTTGTGCTTGTGTTCTTCCAACTCCTCCTTAGCCTCCTTAGGTCCAAAGTATGTCAAAAGTCCATAAAAATAACGTTTTTCCATGTATTTATACCAAGTAGGGTCGGGCCCAGACGAAACCACCTTCTCCTAGCCGAAATAGGACATTGGATCTATAAAAATTACACAGGCACGCCGCACGAGGCGACACGCCATGCAGGGCGTTAGTGGGAAAATCCAGAGAGCTCAACAATTGACAGGAAATAGGATTTGATCAGCTGCGGTTCACCACACGTCGCCACACGCACCGTGGTTGTGGAGTTTTTTCAGAGTACGAATTTTTGCTTGATTTTTGACGTCCAGACTTGGTCCTCGACCTCCTAACATGATCCCGGCTTAATACCTTGGGCCATTACTCAGACTTTAAAGCTCCAAATAGCTCAAATTAGCTCCATAATATCTACATAGCTCGGAATCACTCCTACAAGGCATAAAACACACAATAAGTGCAAAACACTACCAATTAAAGCTCAAACACAAATAAAGTGCAGTAAATTAGAGTACAATAAGCAAATAAAACACGAGATTATAGCCTACCATCAACAACTCACACGTAAACCATTGCTCGTCCTCGAGCAATCAAACTACACTTCATATAAACACAACTTATTTTAACAACTCTCATAACTCATCACACCAAGAATATTTGTAACAGATTAAGTACAATATCGTAACATCCTCACCTCAAGATTTGACTCAAAATCACTACGCATTTTTTACAACTCGCTCACTTACTCTAACATAGAGGTCAACGACATTACCTTTCCTTCATGAATCAAGTGCCCTCACACAATAATAGAGATTAGTTTCACACACATTAAAATTTAAGAACAATTAAGAACTCACAATAGAAAGAATTCACTCACTCTCAGAAGTAACCTTCATATGCCACAAAAGACGTACCATAGGCTTTCCCGTAGTGTACTACTCTACTAATTGAGCTCATTCAGTCAAGGATCAAGTAGGACTTTAATTGGTTGTAATGTAGGCTACATAATGGGTAGTTTACATTTAGATATAAGAGTGACTACACCTCCCTAAGCACTTTAATACATACAATTAACCAGTCAAAACCCCACACTTATGTCAAACCATAACTCCACCTTCACATCAACTTATTTTCTTTTTCCTTTCCTTTTCAATTCAAGTGGCTCTTACTTTTTCAAAACAGTGCACCTTTCTCCTTAGTTCAATAGTTCCACTCAAAAGCCAAACCAACCACCCCACACTTCAACTTTTACAAAGTTCATAATAAATTCAAGTGCTCACGAGAGGTACAAGGTTCAAATAGATGGTCCATTCAAACAAATGGGTAGGGCTTGTAATATGGTTGCCAAATAAATAGGATTACAGGCTCAAAGGGGTTAACTAAGATACATAACAATTATGTGGGTAAAAGCATATATCTGGCTCAACAAAGAAATTCCTATATCACTTCCAAGACTGAATAAAACTACTATTTTGCTTTGCAAACACACGAGGCAAGTTGTAGACATCAAATGCAATGCACAGAATAACACAAGACCTCACACACACATGGCACATAACTTACTAAGGATCGGACTATCAAAATACTCTAGTCAAAGCAGTTAAGCAAAGTTAAGATCATACACTTTAAGGTACTTATACAAGAGTCAAACACTGAGCTGAAGCATCACAACTAAAGCACTCACTATTCTCAAGGCATAATAAAGTCAAGAGATATTGCTTTCAATTCAAATCATAGGAAAGGTTTTCTGCTCCTAAAAAAAGCTAACTACACCCCGGTTCAAACAAAACCCTTGGAAAAGAACCGCGGCACAAAGAAAGACCAAGGGGGAATTATTACACTACCTAACAAAAGAAAATCTTTTTGTCTTTTTCCTTTAGACTTTAATCCCTCAAGAAACATGTCGATGATATCCATCATCGGGAAAAATCAAAAAATATAAAAAATTTATCATTTTGTTTTCAACAAAAGTTTTTCTATCTCTACTAACTACAACTAACAAAAAGAAAACTACTATACATACAAACAAATATCCCCCACCACACACTTTAAATTTTGGCATGTCCCCATGACACACAATTAAAAGCATAAGGTAAAGGAAACTTTCCTGAACATCTAGTCAGGGTCTGAGTCAAAGTTGGGCTCCATTCCTCGTGCCCGAACTAATGCACACATCCATGCAGACAGCTTCTTCTCAACCTTTTTTGGGTACACCCTACACTTATCTTTCTCGCTCACTGCAGCCTTTTCATTCGAGCCCTTCACTTTCTACTCAAGACTTGCAGCTGATTTTCCTTTTTGCACCTCCTTTTCTACATCTATCTTGAAAGTCACAGTCTCCTCACCCACTCTAAGCATGAGTTTTCTCTCATGTATATCTAGTATATCTCTTCCCGTCGCTAAGAATAGTCTTCCTAGGATGAGGGGGACCTCCTTGTTTTCTTCCATATTCACCACTATAAAATCCACAGGAAATACGAACTTATCCACCCGAACTAACACATCTTCCACTATCCCCTCGGATATTAAAGTCGTTTGGTCTGCCAACTGCAATGATAATAGTGTAGACCTTATCTCTCCAATCTCTTTCTCCAGTTTCCTGTAAATAGATAGAGGCATTAAATTAATTGAGGCACCAGAATCACTAAAGACTTATAAAAATTAATAGTTCCTAAAGAGCAAGGTATAGTAAAACTCCCTGGATCTCCACACTTTTGTGGGAGTTTATTTTGCAATATCGCGTTACAATGCTCTGTGAGCTTGACCACTGAGGTCTCTTCTATTTTTCTCTACTTAGTAAGGATCTCTTTCAAGAATTTAGCAATGCAAGTATTTGTGAGAGCACTTCTGTAAATGGTAAGTTTACATGAACATGTTTCAGCATAACCAAAAATCTCTCAAACTGCTTGTCCAGCTTTTCTCTATATAGCTTTTGAGGGAAAGGTAGCGCAGGCATATGCTTGCTCTCATCATGTTCCTCCCTTCTCAAAGTTTCTCCCTTCTTCTTTTTCTCAGCTTTCATTGGGCCTTTCTTCCTCTTGTCCTCATCACTCTTTAGCTGCTTCTCACTTTCTTTTTCAAGTATCACATCTTTTTGGATCGAGGTAGGTTCTTTCAACACTTGCCCACTTCTCAAGGTTACAACATTCACTGTTTCTTTGCGATTTCTTTCAGTATCCGCAGGGAGAGTGCATGAACCCTCTCCGATAATATTGTTTCAATTTGTCCCACTTGCTTCTCTAAATTTTGAATTGCTGCCCCTTGTACTTCAAATCTTTCATTAGTTTTCACAATGAAGGCCTTCATGAGATCTTCTAGACAAGGCTGATTGGGTTGTTAAGACTAAAACTGATGCCTCAGCTGATTCATAAAACCAGGAGCTCCTTCTCCCTAAAATCTGGGGTTGTTTTGTTGCCATGTTTTAGCAGTACCCTCAGGTGAACTCCATGAAAAAACGGGGTGCTTCTGACCCATTGCATTAAAATTATAATTTCCCACGGCATTCACTTCCTTAGTTGAGGCTTGACACTCATGAGTAGGGTGTCATCTTCCACATATATCACAAGCTGCATGAAGCTCACTTTGTATTGTAGCCAAGGTCAGATTCCTTATTTCTTTAGCCATAGCATCAAGTTGTACCTACACAGATGTAGTAGCATCAACTTGGTGAACATCAATTGATCTTCTTCTTTCAGCACTCTCAGAGGGCCACTGATTAACATATTTAGATAACTTATTAAGAATTGTAACTATCTCCTCTAGAGTCTTCTTCATCAAGGGCCACCAACTATATTGCTCAATGTTCTACGCGAGGCCAGTGTCAATACATCCCAAAAGTCCTGGAGTTGCATTCAGAGTTCAATTCCACTTTGTTGACACTTTCTAACTATCTCCTTAAACCTCTCACATGCTTCAAAAATAGTCTCGGTCTCTTTCTCGCAGAAGTTATGGATTTCTCTTCTAAACTGGCCCGTCTTAGCTGATGAGAAATATTTATCAAGAAATTTCCCGGTCATCTCATCCCATGTTCTTATCGACCCTGTGGGCAAGCCTCGAAGTCAATGCTTTGCGTCATCTTTTAGTGTGAAGGGGTATGCCCTTAAGTACACTACATCTAGTGACACACCATTGTATTGTAAGGAGTTCATAATCTCCTCCAAATCCATTAGATATGTGTTTGGATCTTCATTCATCTTGCCTCTGAAGATATAGTAATTATGAAGGGTTTGAAGCAACCCTTGCTTCAATTCGTAATTGTTAGCTGCAATCGGAAGTGGTCTCACACTTGATAATCCTTGGTTGTAGACTGATATAGAATAATCGCCCAGTGATCTCCCAGGCATGGGAGCTATATTTCCGAACCGGTCTGCACCCAATGGTTGATTTTGAGCAATTCTACGACCCCTCTCTTCTTCGTAGATAATCTGTGCATCTCTAATAGCTGCTTCCTCAGCATCCCATGCAGCTTGTTCTCTTCGTTGGGCTGCTTCTCTCGCAGCCAAATCTATATTATCCTCACCGTTTCCAGCCATAGTTTCTTTGGTTGAGGATTGCCCAACCTTTTCTAATGTCTCAGTGAGATTTCTTTCCTTCCTCAGATGTCGCAGTTGTTTTTCTATCTCGGGCTCATATGGTAGCACTTCTTTTGCAGAAGCTCGAGTCATGCACCAACCTCAACTTGTAACCTGCGCACAGTCAAAGAACACCAAACGTAAAAAGGGAAAAATAAAATTAAATAAAAAGAAAATATCCTGAATTAACATTACAAACTATTTCAAACACTATTGATTACCAATCCTCGGCAATGGCGCCAAAATTTGACTAGCTCAAAACACACACTTAAATTATGCTCGCTAATCAAATATAGTATAATATAATATCGTATCCACATGGATTGGATTTAAACAGTATTCTCATAGTTTCTAGCTTGATCTCTATCCAAGAGAATCAATAATTGAGGTTTATATGATTTTTAACTAAAATTAACTAAGAATCTAAAGCTATTGACTAATGACAATCGAAACAAATATAAGCAAGGAAGTTATCAATGGGAGAAAATAGGGGTTGATAGGATAGGTGCAAGATAATTATTTGGGATCTAACTCTAGATAATTCACTTCTAATGTTCAAGTGAGTCTCTCGAATTCACTCAATTATTAGTTCAAACGTTCAATAAAATCTCCTCTCTCGATTAAGTATTAACGTCACAAGATGAACCAATTTAAGCACTTGAAGATATGCAAGAATGCGTAATGGATTGGTCTTTAGGAAAACCTCTTTCAATTATTCTCCTAACTATGTTTAGTCAATGATTCAACTAGCCTTTTTTGATTACTTAGAAGAATCTATAAACTCAAGCAATAACATAATGCAAAGATATCACAAGTTATGCCTCTCTCGATTACATGAACTAGTGAATATAGATGTAACAATTAAATCATCCAAAAATACTTCAATACATAAAACTAGAGTTATAATACACAAACAACCATCAATACGCCAAATCCATCAAACCCTAAGGAGAACTACTCCATAGATATGGACCAATTCATTACAAATATAATTAAAGTATAGGAAAACATAAATTCAATCCAAACTCGGGTCAGAGTGAGGAAAGAATGATGAAATCCGTGTGCTTGTGTTCTTCCAACTCCTCCTTATAGCCTCCTTAGGGCCAAAGTATGTCAAAAGTCCCAAAAAATAACATGTTTCCATGTATTTATACCAAGTAGGGTCGGGCCCAGACGAAACCACCTTCTCCTAGCCGAAATAGGACATTGGCTCTGTAAAAATTACACATGCGCGCCGCATGGGGCGACGCACCATGCGAGGCATTAGTGGGGAAATCCATAGAGCTCAACAATTGATAGGCAACAGGATTTGGGCAGCCTCGGCGCCACACGCGCCGCGGTTCTGGAGTTTTCTCATAGTACGGATTTTTGCTTGATTTTTGACGTCCAAACTTGGTCCTCGACCCCCGAACACGATTCCGGCAAAATTCTTCGGGCCTTTACTCAAACTTCTAATCTCCAAATAGCTCGAATTAGCTCCATAACATCTACATAGCTCGGAATCACTCCTACAAGACATAAAACACACAATAAGTGCAAAACACTACCAATTAAAGCTCAAACACAAATAAAGTGCAGTGAATTAGAGTGCAATAAGCGACTGAAATGCGAGATTATAGCCTATCATCATACCACGTCACCCAATCTATATAAGCATAACAACACAGCCTAACTGAAGATCCTATCTTCGACCTTAGTCCATAAACCTTAGAACCCAATCCCCAACATCCTGAATTCATCATAAGACCCGAATCTCACACCTATACATTGTATTAGTCTGAACAAGTTGTATCAAGCCATAACCATAACCCAATATATAATCACATAATGTACCGCATAACTTAGATACCCATAACAATAACTTCTGACCACAATATCTGCCCAATAACACACTCGGTACAGGTAACAAACCTCATATCAAATATAACCTTATTCTAAACCTTTGTGCACTTCCAATGATGAAAGAAACACGCAAAAACTTATAACCACCCATCAGATCAACAAGTCGTGGGCTCTCACGCTCGACAAGAACCATAACCAAATTCTGAGATGACTAATAACGTTATTCATCCCACCATACCTTAATCAATTCTGATAGCACTCATTTCAGGTCCAATAATCTCATCTTATCCAGTACAAGTTGCTCGACCAGCATGCCACACTAGCACCACCTCGAGCCATATCTCGTGTAATTCGTGCACCAAACGTGCAACAACTCGAATGTAACCCATGATGAAAGAAGAACCAAATGGGAAAACTTTTCCGCAAGCTCAACGATACCATCACAAAGCATAAAGCTATGAACCCATCTCACGGAGGAGAAACAAAACACACGAAATAAGCACGAAGGATCATATCCCAACATAACTCTAATGCGATGTGTGACCCAATCCAATCACTGGCCCGCATAGAATACCTCGAGCCATGATGCTCATAATCATCAACCATATGTATATAAAAACAAAACACGCGAAGTGCTTGACCATAACGATGGAGAAACGAATATCACAATATACCACCAACAATAAGACCATAACCAAGGCAAAATCGACCATCCAACACCCCAAGAGCCATATCGCTCGAATTTTGCCACAAGGCCCAAATAGAACTGCATCATGTGTGCAATTAGTCAACAGTCTCACAACCCATCATAGCATAGAAGAGTAACACATGGAACATATCAGACACGAATAGGATCAACTCTAACCGAACATATCATTCTCATTAGGCCTACCAGTAGCCTCCAAATCAATTTGATCCTCCCAAAATTGATAGATAACCTCCAAAAAGTCCATAGTAACCTATCCATAACACATACAATCATCTGTCAACCTCTTAACATACTTTCACCTCCATAACCAACGAAACATCTGCATCTGAGAACCATACTAGTCTTCAAATCCAAGAATACAAGAATATCCATGTCTGATCCCAACTCCACCACTCAAATGACTGACACATCCCTCACACGCATTCATCCTATGAGAAATAATTCCATAATTCTTTCATGCCACATAGAAAAATTAGAGCATCAGCAGGCGATCAACCAGGCGGTTACCGTAATACCAGTCAAGCATCTGCATGTCCAAACACAGTGCGGACCCTTCTTAGGTTATACCAGATAGTGCCAGCATTCTTCTAAATATCATAAACCGTCCATGCTATCTAGAATTCATGACCTTTCTGTTGAAACAAAACCACAACCTTGTACATGCCAACCTCGAATCCACAGGTCACACTGCATCTATCATTCCATTATATGACAATACGAGAACCCTATTATCAAATTTGAAGCACAAGCATGATACATATTCCATCAGCCAAAACCTTCCACTTGACCCTATCCAGGAGAAAATCACAACACGCAACATACCCCTCATGCCTATCGAAAATATATATCCATAATTGTGCCGAAATCATCAAGGACTCTTCGAAACCCATTTGCACATAACCAAGGAATCATAATTGAATCTCTAACTCAACCAAGTTACGCAGATCACCAAACCTAGGAGTATTGCCATAAATCACCAGCAAAGCCTCACCACACTAAGAGAACCAAAAGAACCGATCATATCCATTACTATGTTGATCCAACCTACTACCATGCTGTCCTATTTCTTGAATTCTCCTCGACATACCTTCAAGTTAACACTTCTCCTAGACAGTACACTACGATCCTTAACTCAAAGCTCACCACAAGAGATCTTAACATGAAACCACGTCGTCTTAAGGCCCATAAGCCAATGTATTCCCTCCTAAGCATCCAATAGTACCATAACCAAAATGCCCACTCAGAAGAGACATTCTATGAATCTGAAGTTGTTTTCCTAACCTCTCTGATACTAAAATGTAGAATCCATAATGATACCGAAATATCGCGAGTCTTAATATCTTCCAATGCAAATTTCATATCTTAGCCACATATAAATCCGGAAAATCCTCAATACCACATATGAAGCTTGAACTTATTAGAACCTTCTCGAAAGTCATCCACTCTGTTCTAATCTCCAATGCACCACCCAAATGAGCTGAATGACCTGTGCTCCATCAGTACACCAACACCTAAGAAGTAACCCCCACCTTAACGCAACCGAATGAATCCCTTCCCTTAGCACCCTACATCCACAATGAATAACAGACCTTAATCATTCCAAGATTTCCATATATCCATAAGGTGTAATACATCATGCATCCAGAAATTTCCTTACCCGAGTCACACTGCAAATCAACCACTTCAAGTCACAATCGATCCACAAGTATGCCTCAGACCCAAACTAACATAACACATGACCATGCAATCTCATCATCGACAGCAAACTCCCCCCCCCCACTTGGCTCAAAGCAATAAATCAAAACATCCGATAACCCTCAATACCCTTACTCCATAACTAACATGATCTCGTACTGTAATTCAGTTGAATCTTTTACAACTCATGTAGCACAAATCATAAAATACCTCAAATCATCTGCTAAGCACATATCCATCCCCGTGATACTTATACGAACTTCCTCAAATGACCCAAACTCAAATTGCGGCACATACACATCCCACTGGTAGAAAAACCCTCTTCACAAAAACATCATAGGGATTACACAATCCAAGAACATCCCGCAGGAGATAACCCACATGTTAGCCTCAATATGGCATCTCATTACGCCCTATCATGTACAACCACCATGCAATCTCTAAATCATCCTGAGTCTAAACTCATCAACAAGACATAACAATCTACTCTATTCCACAAATGGACAACATGAAAGACCCCTCAATATGCTCATAACTCAAGGCTGCACAACACATCAAGACCGAAATCCAACATCCATAGTTCCTTTACGCCCCAAGCAGACCCTTCTCATCACATCCAAACCATCTAAGCACATCTCGTAGTCACATCATACACATCATATAACTATCCAACCACTCATTGAGCCATCAATCCACTCCTAGGAACACTAGCGGACATATAAGTCCAAAAACACATACTCACACAACTGAAACCATCGAGCCCAAGCTGCGATCTGAACCTGGCCTCATGTCCTCCAGACTGGCCTAACTCCACAACACAGAGAACACATCTCGCACCCATCCATGACATCATAAGTCATGGATGCATAGCTAAAACTGAATGCTCAACATCAGGTATGAGTGAGTGGAAGGAATTCAAAGAGATATGTTTCAAGTTGAATCAATGTCGCACGATAAGGAAAGAAAGATGGGAAGTTTATTTTAGATGCCCTGTAGCCTCTCGAAGATAGATATGGATGTTGTCATATCAATCTGCAAGACTCTACTAGGCACTTGCTCATGACTCGTAAAACCTATGAACTTAGAACTCTGATACCAACTTGTCACGGACCCAAAATCTGACTAGTCATGATGGCAACCTAACCCAACCTGCTAGGTAAGACAACTAACAATCAACACAACTCAAATGAGAACAATAAGAATTAATAAATGAAATAACTGAATTTCTATACAACAACCCAAGGATTTGGTAGTACAAGTCATGAGCTACTAAGATTTAGATTTACAAAGCCGGTATAAAATAGTTACAACATCTGTTTGGAATATACATGCATAGACTACAAATCTAAAACTACCAAGAACAAGTGGTAGCAAAATACGAAAGGCAAGTACATCTTCAGAGCTAGCTCCCGCCATCCACAACATCTCAACTCCAAGATATGCACACAAGGTGCAGAAGTGTAGTATGAGTACAACTGACCCCATGTACTCAATAAGTAACAAACCTAACCTCAGGTTGAAAGCAGTGATGTGCTCGGAAGAAGGTCAGTGTCCAACATCAATAATAAATAACAACATGAGATACGATAATGCCGGCAACAGTAAATAACTCAAAAAATATCATGATCACCTCAATCACAAGTACGGAAAATTAGACATGATATTCAAGTATAACAGATAAAGTGCAAATCTCACACCGAAATCATTAATATATAAATTTATCAGAGAACTATGATTTTTCCCAACTTTCAACAACGGGTAAGATTTTTCATTTACCAATTAGCATGAGGAAAATACAGCATGCTTACATGTCAAGTATACATATCAATTCAATAACACCATATTGCCATCTAGCATGACATAAGTATATTTCTATGCCTACATGTCAAGTATATATGTCAAGTCAATAACACTATATGGCCATCTAGCATGAGAAAAATACATATCTATACCTACATGTCAAATGTACATGTCAAGTAAATAATTTCATAGTGATATCATCAAGTACACTCACTCTCAGTACACTCAAGGTGCCTGGCCCAAATGCCCACTTCATCACACACATAATGACTCACCACTGTACGGGTTCCTGACATCAATTTCCCTCACCAAAGTACGTGTATATATATATATATATCACTGTAAATATCAGACTCCGGAGGGGCAAATCCCTGGCCCAAACAATAATCAATATCACATAGTCCAATCGTGAGGCCTTGTGCACGCGTAGCCTCAAGATCAGTACTACTTAGACCAATGTGGGGCCTGGCATACGCGTCACCTCAATACCAATATAATTATTGCGGTGTGCAACCCCATCCAACATAACTCACTATACGGCTCTACGGCCCACATCTGTTATCAGTCTGGTCAATTATCCATATGCCAACATCTCACAGAAACATAATCCAATTATATAACACGGAATATCACAATGTGCTTTAATACAGCTCAAACTCGTGCCACGTACAAGGACACTAATAACATGTGAGAGAACATATTGAAAGTGCACGGAGACAGGGATATAACATGCGTATGTAACTATCATGACTGTACAATATGACTACGGCTAAGGCAAATAGCTCAACATGGCAAAAATAGCCCTATCATGTCTCAAACAATTAAGCAAGTGGTCTAGACATGATTTCTAGTATGAATAATATCTCACATGGTCATATAAATGGAGAAAACATGATATCAAAGAAGCATGATAGCAAATAAAGGCACATAATAGCCTAAGAACTACTCGGGTCATGAATACCTCGGTGCATGCACACACGCCCGTCACCTAGCATATGCGTCACCCCCAACCCATCTCAAATATCATAGTTCTCAGGGATATTTACCCTCAAATCCAAGTTTAGATATGTTACTTACTTTGAACAAGCCAAACTAATACCGAGCAAGCCAAAATAATACTCTAAAAATGTCATCCCACGTGAATCAACCTCCGAACAGCTCGAAACTAGCCAAAAGCAACTCAAAAATATCAAATAATGCCATATGAAACAAACCCAAATAATAAAGGTCGAATCTTTAATTAAATACTCCAAGTCAACCAAATGGTCAACTCGGGCTCGCACTTCGGAACTTGGCAAAACTCACAAATGCTGACAACTCATTCGAATATGAGTCCAATGATACTAATTTCACTTAAGTCTGACTCTGAATTGATGTTCAAATCCTAAATATTCACATAAGAAATGTTTAGACAAAAACCCTCAGTTTCTCTTTTAAAATTCACCAATCAATTGCCGAAAACGAAGATGGAATTACATAATATAATCAAATCCGAGTCAAAAATATTTACCCCAATCCATATGGTGAAAAAATCCCCTCCAAAATTGCCTAAAATCGAGCTCCAAATCTCAAAATGTGATTAAATGAACAAACCCTCGAGCTAAATACAATCTATCGATGAATCCGCTCTTGCGGTCACTTGGTTGCATCTGCGATAGCCGCTTCTGTGATCTCATTCTCACATTTGCAAACTAGCTGAAACTGAGCACTTCTTGCATCTGCAGATCCAAAATCGTATTTGCGGCTATGCAAGTGCGCTCCAAACCATGCAGAAGCGCGCCCGCATCTGCGCCAAAATCTGCACAAAAGAGGAACTCCCATGAGCATCTCCTCTTCGTAGAAGCGATATCTCCCCTCGCATAAGCGGACCCGCACATGCGACCACACCTGCGCAGGTGCGATAAACCACAACCAGAACTGCCATCAAGACCAAAATAAACTGAAACTCATTTGAAACTCACTTGAGCCCTTCGAGACCCCGTCGGAACATACCAACGAGTCCCAAAATATAACATGAACCTACTTGAGACTTCAAATCACACATAACAACATCAATACTATGAATCGTACCTCAAATCAAGCTTAAAGAACTATTTCAAAATTCCAAATTCAAAACTTATGTCGAACGCGTCTAAACAACTCGGAATCACCTAAATATTTGCTCACAAGTTCCATATTACATAACGAGCCTATTAAAACTCCTGGAACAACAATACGAACCCGATAACATCGAAGTCAATTCCCAGTCAAACCTATGAACTTTCAAAACCTTCAAATTGCCAACATTTTTCAAATAGAGCCAAAAGCTTATACCGAAGGATGTCTGTGCAGAGGAAAACAAAATTTGTACATCGCCATCACGTGGCTTATTGGTCGCGATCGGGATGAAGAAAATGATACTAGAATATTTTTTAATAGCGAACGCGTGGCTAGTGACTACGATCACGAAGAAGGAGGCCCGACAGGGTAATTAAACATCCAATTTTGGGATTTTGAATTTATTTCCTCACTTTTATGTTCTTGAAGCACAAATAGAGCGATTTGACATGATTCTTGAACAGCGGTTTCTCCATTTATCATAAGGTAAGTTATTCCAACTTGTTGTGAGACAAATACATGGATTCTATATGGAATTTAACATGAAAATCGGTAGAATTGTGAAATTTGGAAGAAAATCTAGAAATAATATTTTTAAGTTTTGACCACGAAATTGGACATGGAATTATTAATAAATTATATATTTGAGTTCGTGGTGCTATGGGTAGTATTTATCTTCAAGAATTTTCGGAATCCGGGTACGCGGGCCTAGGTTAACTTTGTTGAATTTTTGTGTGGAGTTGAGAATTGTTTATGACTGTTAAATTACGCATTTTTAAGTATGTGTTTGATTGGTTTGTAAGATATTTGACTAGTTTCGGATCGTTTGGCATTGATTTGAGGTAGTAGAGAGGCGTGGAGCCGATTATCGGATTTTGGAGTAAGGTAAGTCTCCTGTCTAATCTTATAAGAGGAAATTTACCCTGTAGGTGCTATGTTGCTACGTGCTACATATTATGCAGGCTACGTATGTATGAAGTGACGAGAGTCTGTGCGTATGCTTAGATTCTTGATTTTTCCGGGTAGACTTAGACTCACACCATGTTGTAATTATACTACTTGAGCTATTCTTTCCTGTTTAAATGCTTTATATTATGTTTTAGCCTGAGACTAGACTTGCGTAGAGTATTGAACTTTGCTATTCTAGAAACTTGACGCGCTACTTGATTAGCCGCAGAATTTATACTTTCTCGTACCATTATGGGATCGGGTCGTTCGCCTCGGCATTATTATGAAATGCATTTATACATCGAGTCGTATGACCTCAGCAAAATAATGTAACACACTCTCATAGGAGCGGGTCGTTCACCTCTGTAGGAGTATGAGATACATTTATGGAATTGGGTCGTTCGCCTCGGCAGTTTTATGAAACACAATTCTTATAAGATCGGGTCGTTCGCCTTGGCAGACTCGTGTGTAGCATTCGATAGGGAGTCAGAGTACATATGAGTTTTCCTGACTTGAGAATTTGACATTGTATTTGATATTGGTTATCTTTGTTTCCTTCGAGGCAGCTTATGGTATTTGATGATTACGTAATTACTATTATCTTGAGAATCATGATATACATATTTACCTATTTCGTTGCTTTTATTTTCTATGCTCCATACATGTCTACTATTATAATACCTTGATTATTGGACCACTAGTAAGTGTCGATGTCAAACCCTCGCCACTACTTCTTCGAGGTTAGACTAGATACGTATTGGGTACGTGTTGCTTTACGTACTCATAGTAAACTTTTGCTCTAATTGTGCAGGTACTGAGACAGGTACATTTGGCGGTCACATAGGCACGTATGCGCAACTACTGAGGAGACTTTGTGGTGAGCTGCTCTCTATGTTATGATCCGCAGCACACGGAGTCTCATTCCTATTTATTTACTATATTCTGTCTATTTTTATTCCACACATTTGTTGTAGTACCAATGTATATTCTAGTAGATACTTATGCACTTGTGATACCGGGTTTTGGGGATTTAGATTTTGTTCATAGTTGCATTTGGTATGATATTCGGATCTATATTTTGACCAAGTTTGAACATTTAAGATAATATCAATACTTTTCTATAAAAACGAAGAAATTCTGCTTATTTATTTCATTACTTGTACTAAAATATGTTATGGACTATCGATCGGCGTGTTGATTAATTGTTGGCTTACCTAACGGTTGCGTTGGGTGCCATCACGGCCTATGGTAGAAATTGGGCCGTGACAACTTTATATCAGAGCACTAGTTTCACTTAGGTCTCATGAGTTAGGAGAAAGTCTAGTAGATTCTTGTGGATCAGTACGGAGACGTTTGTACTTGTCTTCGAGAGGCTACAAGACTGTTAGGAAAACTTCCCTTTATTGATTCCCTGTCATGCGACTAGATTTCAGTTGAAGCTTATGTCTTCAGTTCTTTCCTACTCATTCATACCCGGTGTTGAGCACTAGGTATTAGTCGAGCACCGACGAGTCGTGGTGATGCTACAGATATGGTGTAGGATGTTTTTCCCTATGTTATTATGGCGGACTACTATCAACGCCTTGTGGAGGGGTGTTCAGTCATTTCAGCCCAATGTGGTGTTTCCCACAGGTTCAGGGTTATACACAATGTATTGTGATATTTCACGCATTGTTATCACGCAGTATTGGTGTAAATGGTAGGGTATTTTTTATGTGTCACGGTATTGAATACTTCGGGAGGAGGATTATTCGGTTCATGATTGGGAGTTTGGTATTTTTTCCTAGTTCAAGAGAGGCATTTGGGCTATGGATGTCCGAACTGTGGGCGACGAAGTTGCGAGATTTGGGATATTTCCTAACTAGGTAGAGTTTTTGCTTGTGTTGTTGTGAAGTCGTCCTTGTTTGAGTGTACTAAATCTTGTCGGCATGATGGTCTTCATTTGTTTGTATTTGGGGTCACGATGTTGCAAAGGGGAACTTAAGAAGTGGTTATCAGAGACGACAATGTGTTGCAACTTCAGGGTTGAACTTGTGTTCCAGTATTGATGGTTCCGAGAGATTATCCTCGAGAAGGCTCAGAGTTTGTGGCATATTATTTGCCCGGGTGCTATGGAGATGGATCATGATTTGAGGCGGTATACCGGAGTAGAAGTGGGAGCGTATCATTATGGATTTTGTGGTAGGGTAGCCACAGGTTTGAAGAAGCTTGGTGTGGTTTGGGTTATTATGGGCAAATGACCAAGTAGGAGTATTTCATTTGAGATGGTGGTTTTTATACTTAGAAAGTTCGAATGTGATGAAGTTGTTTGGAATGCAGAGGGAATGTGAATGCGTGATTATCATTTTGGGATGCAATATAGCTTCGAGTTTTGAACGTGTGGTTGAACCTTCAGTTGATGCCGATGGAATGAACAGATTCTTACAACTGGTGGACGGGTGTGGACTCGGGAGGATTAACATATTTCTTAATGGATATACCCATGGCGAGGTCGTTAGAGGATGTCGATATGAGGTTACACAGGCGGGCTATCTCCTATGTGAAGGTTAGGGGTTATGTGATTTCTTATGAGGTTCCTATGAAGAGTTTTACCTTCTATCCAACAGAAGGCATGTACTACGATGTGGGTCTGGATCGCTTGAAGAAGATGGCGTGACTGTCATAAGATTGAGTGTGCATTTGGGGCTGATAATTCGGGATGTGTTATGATTAGTGCAACAAGAACATATGAGAAATTTAGCTGAGTAACAGTGCAAGATCATGGTAACAAAGGAGGAGAAGTCTTTGTGGGTTTTTGGGCTATGTGATTGTGGCTAAAAGCCAAGTAAGGGAGTCCGTCGTCGATGATTGGGTCACATGGTCATGTGTTTTTATAGTTTCTGGATTTCGATGCGTTGGCAAATTAGTTATGACTTAAGTAAAAAGACATCTGGGATAACTCGTGCAAGGAATTTGATGGATGTGTGTTACATTTCACCATATCGATTTATGGAGGTTGTAGGATGACTCAGATATAATATTCCATTGTGGATGTGATGTGCAAGGTAAATGATTCATTTGATTACTTGTTTCCGAGTATTCATGTGCTAACAGAGCACTAGTCATTTTGGCTTGTTTGGCTATGTATTCGGGACTAGTTCAGAGTGGGCGAATCTCAAGGATGGTTTTGGTGGGTTCAAGATTTAAGGTGTGATGTATAAGGATTTTCATCTTTGTTGTGTGGCTAAGGATTGAGTTTTGTAGCGGATTAAAAAGAATTGGAGTATTTCTATATCATTATCGGGTCTGCATGTAGTGTTAGAGAGATGGAAGAAACAACTTCGGATTCATAGAAGGTCTCTTCAGAATGTGTGTATCAGTTAGGAGGTACTATTGAGTGCATGAGAGGGTATAAAATGGCTTATGGGTATTGAGATGACGTGGTCTTGTGATTTGGGATCACTCGGGAAGAGTGTTGATTAAGATCCATTGTTTGGTGGTAAAGAGAGGTGTTATTTTGAAGGCAAGTCAAGAGGAAATCTGAAGAAGTGGGGTCATTTTAGCAGTGGCTTGGATCAACATAGTATGGGAAATGATCGGTTCCTTTGGTATGACAAGACCATACAGGTGTTTCATGGTAATACTTGCGGGCTTGGTAGTTTGTGTAATTTGGTTAATGTAGAGGAGTCGGTTCTGATGGCTCGATTATGTGCAAACGGGTCTCGAAGAGTTTATGACAGTTTCGATCACGGCTTGAGATTTGTGTATTCTTTGGTTATGGGAAGTTTGTTGCGTGTTGAGATTTTTCTTCTGGGATGAGTTAAGTGAAAGGTTTCTAACCGATGGAGTGCTTATATTACTGTGATTAAAAATATATGATGAAATTCTTGTACTCTCACGTAACAGCATGATATATGCAGTGAGATGTGTGGGATTAGGATTGAAGGGTCAAGTATTGGTTTAGTTTGGACAGGAATGTCATGAGTTCGAGGTAGCGAGGGAGATTTCAGATGTTCATAGTATGTTGGCACTATTTTAGTGTTGCTTGGAATGGTGTGTTTTGTGAAGAGACATTGTGTATTGATTTGCGGATACTTGACTAGCACTACAGAAATAGCATGGTTTGTAGCTATCGATGTTCAAATTTTGTTACTTGGTGCGGAAGGTTATGGGAGTATCTCCCATGAGATAATTGCGTAGGTGCAATGTGTCAGTCATTTAAGTGGGAGAGATTAAGATCAGGTATGGATGGAGATTATGGTACTGTCGCAAATTGGAGAGTTCATTTCTGAGAGGCGGACTATTTCTCTAGTTGCGGACTATGGAAGTTTGTTTAGAATTTGACAGTTGATTGTATGTGTTATGGACAGGGTCACTATGGACTTTTGGGAGGTTATTGGCCTATTTTTGTATGTTCAGAATCGGTTTGGAGGCCCATTAGTAGGCCTAAGGTGATGGTGTATTCTACTATAGCTCGAATCTATTCATTCAACGGCATTTGTCAATGAAGGAGTCATCAGGTATAATGGATGTTATTCATTCCATCATCTATTTCATGTGTTAATCTTTTATGCTATGTGGGTTGTGAGGCGACTTGATTATTCTCATGCGTGTTGTGGTCCTATGTAGGCTTTGTGGTGTTATATGAGCGAGGTGGCTCTCGAGATGCTGATTTGTTTATTGCACCTTAGTCATGCTTGGCTTTTTCCATAACACTTTATGCAAACTGTCTCCCTAGGTCTATGTGTATTTACTTGACATACTTGTTATTGATGTACGTGTATCTAGTTAGTATGAGCATTTTTGGCTCAGTGGGTACGATGTTCGAATCAAGTTACACGCCGTAACGGTACTATGTGTGGATCGGATTGCACGCCGAAATGGTAAGATTTTGGGTATGATTCCTTATACTTATTTTTGTGTTTTGCTCCTCTGTGGGATAGGTTCATAGCATTTGTTTGGTTGTTTTCTTCGTTACATGGGCCGGATAGTTCTGTACTTGGGTTCCATTTCCGTATTGGTCATATTAGAGTTATGGCTTGTTTGGCATACGGATCGCGTAATTTAGATGATGTTTGATGTGGTTTGTTGTCTGAGCAACCTGTACTGGGTGGGACGAGGTTGTTGGACCTGGAATTAGCACAATCGGATTGGTATAATGTATGTTTGGAGGAGAAATGTCACTAATCAGTTCAGAACGCGACAATGGTTCTTGTTGAGCGGAAGAACTCCATGATTTATTGATTTGACAAGTGGTTATGGGTTTCTACACATCTCTTTCGTCGTTGCAGTATTGCGAGGTTTGGAACTGGATTTTTATATATCATGAGGTATATTACCGATAACGGGTTTGATAATGAACATTTATTGCGGTCGAAAGATATTGCCATGGCATATGAGTTATGTGGTACATCGTGCGGTTACAACTCAAGTGTATAATTACGCTTTGGTACAACTTGTTGAGATTGATCCAGTGTACATATATAAGAATCGGATCTTTGGGGGGATCCAGAAGTTAGAATTTGGTTCTAAAGATTTCAAGCTAAGGTTGAAGGAAGAATTCTCAATCACGATTGTGTCGATGGGATCATATAGATGGAGGTAATGTGCGATCACCCATGGATATGTGTATGTTAAGTTATTTAGTGTTTTTGCCAACTTTGGAACGATTTCTAGCACGTACGAGGATGAACGTATGTTTAAATAGGCGAGAATGTAATGACCCAACCAGTTATTTTGAGCTTTAGCATGTCGTCAGACAGTTTGAGACCTTGAGTAGCCTCACTTTAGGCCTTATGACTTGCATCTGTAGTTGGTTTAGGTTTTCGTGAAGTTCGGAGTTGATTTGCAAGAATAATTCTCAATTGAGAAGCTTTAAGTTGGAAGAGTTGACCAAGGTTTGACTTTTGAGTAAAAGACCTCGGAATCAAGATTTGAAGGTTCCTATAGGTTCGTAAGGTGATTCCGAACTTGGAGGTATGTTCGGGTTGAGTATCGGGTGGTCCGGGAGCGATTCCGTGCTTGTTGTGGGAAGTTTGCATTTTGAAGGTTTTTGGATTTGCTAAGTTTAACTTGGAGTGAGTTTGGTATTATCGTACTCCGGGTGGTGTTCGGGGACCATGGATAGGTTCATTTAGTTGATCGGAACTTGTGTGTGAAGTTTGTCGAATTAAAAAATTGAGTTTGCATTTAATTCTTGGTTTCGATGTTGTAATTCGTGTTCTGAGCCTTTGGAAAAGCTTACACAGGGTATACAAACTTGTTAGATTGATTTGACGGGGTTCCTCGGACCTCATTTGAGTTTTGGGGTGGTTTTGGACCACTTTTAGGCCGTTTGAGTTACTGATAACTGATCATAAGAGTGTAAATCGAGATCGTGGAGGTTTGGGCCGTGATCGCGAAGAGAAAAGTGCATTTTAGGTCTTGTGAATCGCAATCATGGAAAGTAAGGTCGCAATAGTGTAGAAGGAAATTTCTGATGTTAGTGGTCTGACTTCAAGAGCTTATATCTTGCAATCTATAAGGATTTTGAGGATGATCCAAAAATAAAAGTTGTACCTCTTTGAATATAGTTTCGAAATAATCAAACCGTTTGTTATTTGGAATTTTTTACAAAATGTTATGGCCATTACACCAAAGCATGTCTGTGTAGAGGAAAACAAAATTTGTACAACGCGATCGTGTGGCTTCTTGATCGCGATTGCGATGAAGAAAATGATGCTGGAACATTTGTTACTGCGATTGCGTGGTTAGTGACCACGATCATGAAGAAGGAGGCCTGGTAGGGTAATTAAACATCCTATTTCGGTATTTTGAGTTCATTTCTTCATCTTTATGTTCTTGGAGCACAAGTAGGGCGATTTGGGGTAACTTATTACAACTTGTTGTGATCTAAATACATGGATTATATATAGAATTTAACATGGAAATTGATAGAAATTGTGAAATTTAGGAAGAAAACCTAGAAATGATATTTTTGAGTTTTGACCACGAAATTGGACATAGAATTGGAAATAAATTATATATTTGAGCTCGTGGTGCTGCGGGTAATATTTATCTTCGAGAATTTTTAGAATCCGGGCATGCGAGCCCAAGGGGTTGACTTTGTTGACTTTTTGTTTGGAGTTGAGAATTGTTTCTAATTCTTAAGTTACGTGTTTTTTAGTATGTTTTTTATTGGTTTGTATGTTATTTGATTAGTTTCGGATCGTTTGGCATTTATTTGGGGTGTTAGAGAGGAGTGGAGCCGATTATGGGATTTCGGAGCAAGGTAATTCTCATGTCTAGCCGGAATTTACCCTGTAGGTATTATGTTTTCTACGTGTTATGTGTTATTGGAGCTACGCACGTATGAGGTGATGACTTGTGTATGCTAGATTATTGATTTGTCTAGTACACTTAGACTCACAACATGTTGTAATTGTACTACTTGAGTTATTTTTGCCTGTTTAAATGCTTTAATTTATATTTTAGACTAAAACTAGACTTGTGCAGAGTATCGAATTTTGCTATTCTAGAAACTTGATGCGCTACTTGATTATCCGCGAAATTTATACTTTTTCGTACGAATTTCTCTCGCAGTGTACATATTTGTCCGAAAGTTTCTTGATTTCATAACTCGCACATATATTCACGAGTTGGGTTGATGACCCATCCAAAGTTTCACTATTTTTATGGGATCAGGTTGAACGTCTTAGCAGTACCATTATGGGACCGGGTCGTTCGCCTCGGCAGTATTATGAGATGTATCTATGCATCGGGCAATACGACCTCAGCATTATAATACAACACACTCTCATGGGAGCGGGCCGTTCACCGTGAAAAGATTATGAGATACATTTATGGAATCGGGCTGTTCGCCTCGGCAGCTCTATGAAACACTATTCTTATGGGATCGGGCCATTCGCTTCGGCAGACTCGTGCGTAATATTCGATAGGGAGACAGCATACAAATGAGTTTTCCTAACTTAAGATTTGGCATTGTATTTGATGTTGGTTATCTTTGTTTTCTTCGAGGCAGCTTATGGTATTTGGTGATTTCGTAATTACTATTATGTTGAGAATCATGTTATGCATATTTATTTGTTTTGTTGCTTTTATTTGCTATGATCCATACCTGTCTACTATTATTGTACTTTCATTATTGGACCACTAGTAAGTGTCTATGTCTATCCCTCGCTACAACCTTTTTGAGGTTAGACTATATACTTATTGGGTACGTGTTACTTTACGTACTCATAGTACACTTTTGCACTAATTGTGCAGGTGCTGAGATGGGTGTATTTGGTGGTCACACAGGCACGTATGCGCAACTACTGAGGAGACATTGTGGTGAGTTGCTCTCTATGTTACGATCTGCAGCACACAGATTCCTATTCCTATTCATTTATTGTATTCTGTCTATTTTTATTCCACATAGTTGTTGTAGTACCGTTGTATATTTTAGTGGATGCATATGCACTTGTGACACTGGGTTTTGGGGATTTAGATTTTGTTCTTAGTTGCATTTGTTATGATATTCGGATTTATATTTCCACCACGTTCGAACATTTAAGATAATATCAATACTTTTCTATAAAAACAGAGAAATTATGCTTATTTATTTCATTACTTATACTAAAATATGTTATGGACTATCGATCGGTGTGTTGATTAATTGTTGGCTTGCCTAACGACTCCATTGGGCGCCATTATGGCCTATGTTGGGAATTGGGTCGTGACAGCCTCGTTTCGAGATAATAGACACATGTACACTATGCAGGCGAACAATCTCTCTAAATTCGAGCCAACTTCTTTGAAGTGTAGGAAGTCTTGACCGAAATGAAATGTGCAGACTTGGTGAATCTGTCCACAATGACCCAAACAACGTTAAATCTCCTCAATGTCCTTGGCGGCCCAACCACAAAATCCATATTTACATGCTCCCACTTCCACTCCGGTATATCTAACCTCTGAAGCAAGCCACCCGGTCTCTGATGCTCATACTTAACCGGCTGACAGTTCAAACACAGTGCACATGCTCAACAATGTCCTTCATCATCCTTCTCCATCACTAGTGTTGCTTCAAATCAAGGTACATCATTGTATCACCTGGATGAATGGAATACTGTTAACTATGAGTCTCCTCAAGAATAAAATCCCTCAAGCCATCCATATTAGGAACATAGATCCGACCCTTAAACCTCAATACCCCATCATCACCAATAGCCATCTCCTTAGCATCATCGTGCTGCATCATGTCCCTAAGGGCAAGCAATTGGGAATCATCATACTGACGGTCCTTGATACGCTCAAACAAAGACGACTGAGATACAACACAAGCAAGAACCATGTTAGGCTCTGAAACATCTAACCCCACGAGCCTGTTGGCCAAAGCCTGAACATCCACCTTCCTACTCAAGGCGTCGGCCACCATATCGGCTTTACGTGGATGATAAAGAATGGTGATATCATAGTCCTTCAATAGCTCCAACCACCTTCGTTGCCTCGAGTTCAAATTTTTTTTTCTTGAATAAATGTTGAAGACTCCGGTGATCAGCATACACTTCACAAGATACACCATATAAGTAGTGCCTCTAAATCTTGAGCACGTGTTATAGCTGCTAACTCCAAATTATGCATTGGATAGTTCTTCTCATGGGGCTTCAACTGATGTGAAGCATAGGCAATCACCCTACCATCCTGTATTAACATACACCCAATGCTAACCCGTGAAGCATCACAGTAGACTGTATATGAACCCGATCTCGAAGGCAAAACCAGAATTGGAGTTGTAGTCAAGGCAGTATTGAGATTCTGATAGCTCTCCTCATACACGTTAGACCACCTAAGTGGGGCTACCTTCTGAGTCAACTTAGTCAATGGGGATACTATAGATGAAAACCCCTCCACAAAGCGGCGATAATACCCGGACAACACTAGGAAACTCCAAATCTCTGTAGCGCTAAAAGGTCTGGGACAACTTTGAATAGTCTCAATCGTCTTTGGATCCACCTTATTCCCGTCACTGTACACCACGTGCCCAAGAATGTCACTGAATCTAACCAAAACTCGCACTTGGAAAACTTAGCATATAGCTTCTTCTCCCTCAAATTCTAAAGCACAATCCTCAAATGCTGCTCATGATCCTCCCTACCACGGGAATACACCAATATATCTCCAGTGTTCACCAAATAGTGGACGATCAGTTAGAAAATGATTTGGAACATCCTGAACGCATATTGGAAGAAGTTGATATAAATGAAGTAACAATTATAGAAAATGAGGATAAAGAATCAACTGATGAAGCTCAAACAAATGAGGACGAAGAATTCTCGGACGAGGAATAATACGTCGATAAGGATTAAAAAATTGGTTTTTTAAAGCACTCTAATTTTATAGCTAGTTTCTTATATGTTTCAATCTAAATGTGTATTATATTGTGCAGATGGCAAGCAAGGGTCAAGGTAACAATGACAGGGCCATAGGAGGGTAGAAAATAATAGTCCCTCTTGTCCACCCTTTTCAGAGATGCTTATGTCTTATCCTCCACCACACGGCTGTACTGAGCTGCCACAGCATCATGAGCCGTACACCTTCATTCAGACACCAGGTCTTCCATCACAGGGCCATAGGACTATACGTCCGACATACAGTCCAGCTGCCTCACAGCCATCTGCATCACAGCCATCTACATCACATCCACACGGATCACATCCCTACATATCACAGCCATATGGATCGCATCCATCCATGTAACAGCCACTCGGGTCACAGCCATCAGTATCACATCCACTTGGGTCGCATCCAACTATGTCGCAGTCACAGGGATCGTACCAATGAACACAATGATGAAGGAATCCAGATAAGGCTAAAAGACATTGTTTATCAAGTGCATGAAAGCTGGTGGGACACTGGTTAGCCCAAAAGACATCACCAAGAACTCATAATGCCCATAACGAATCTTGAAGGCCGTCTTAGGAATGTCTAAAGCCCTGATCTTCAACTAATGTACCCCGATCTCAAGTCAATCTTCAAAAATAAACTAGCACCCTGAAGCTGATTAGATACATCATCAATACGCGAAAGTGGATACTTGCTATTGATACTAACCTTGTTCAACTGCCGATAGTCAATACATATTCTCATGGAACTGTCTTTCTTCTTCACAAACAACATCGACGCACCCCAAGGTGAGACACTAGGCCTGATGAAACCTTTATCTAGTAATTCTTGCAACTGTTCCTACAAGTCCTCCATCTCTCTTAGAGCCATGCGATATGGTGGGATAAATATGGGCTGAGTGCCCGGTGCCAAGTCAATACTAAAATCAATATGCCTATCGGGTAGCTTGCCGGTAGGTCTGCAAGGAAAACATCTGAAAGCTCCTGCACCACGGGGACTAAATCAACTGTGGGAATATCAGCACTCATATCTCTAACAAAAGGCTAAGTACACCAGGCACCCCTTATCAACCATCGTTGAGCTTTCAGAAAAAATACCACCCTACTAGGAACTTGACCCAAGAAACCTCTCCATTCCAACCTCGGTAACCCCGGCATAGCCAACGTCACGGTCTGAGCATGACAATCAAGAATACTGTGATATGAAGATAACCAATCCATGCCCAAAATCACATTAAAATCCACTATATTAAACAACAGAAGGTCAACCCTAGTCTCGTAGCCTCCAATAGTGACCAAACAAGAACGATAGACACGGTCCACCATAATATAATCCCCAACGGGTGTAGACGCATAGATAGGAATATCCAAAGAACCATGAGACATATCAAAATATGAAGCAAAGTAGGATAACATATAAAAATAAGTAGAACCCAAATCAAATAAAACTGATGCATCCCAATGATAGACCGGAACAATACTTGTAACGACTGCATCTGATAAAACTGCCTTAGACCTACCAGGGAAAGCATAAGAATGAGCCTGGCCTCCAAATCTAGGATGACTTCTACCCACCTGTCCTCCACCTCTAGCTGGCTATGCAGGTGGAGTAGCAACTGGAGCGGAAACCATAGCTTGAGTACCCTACTAAGGTCCACCCATCTGAAGTCAGGGACAATATCTCACAATATGCCTAGTATCACAACACTGAAAGCAACCTCTCTGGAGGCGTGGCTGCTGGTACTGAGTCTGCCTCGGACAACTAGAATAACCGTTGTAGGAACCCCGTGCAGATGGTGCAGTGAAAGATGGTTGTCTGCTACGAGTGCTCGGAGATCTATGGCTAACTGGAGCACTACGGGAAACCTGAAGTGTGGACTGAACTGGTAGACTGACAAAGCCTCTTACCATGACGGACCTTGCCCCCAGAGTAGGATCCATCAAATCCTCCAAAACCATGAGGCTTCTTAGCCTCCCAATCCTCCCTCTCCTGCCCGCAGATACGCTCTAACCTCCTAGAAATCTCTACAACATGATGAAATGTAGTGTCAGTCTCCAACTCCCATGTCATTCCAAATTTGAGGCTAAAGGCGAGTACCTCAATAAATCTATGGACTCTCTCTATTTATGGAAACCAAGGAAGGGCATGATGAGATAACTCTGTAAACCTCATAGCATACTTGGACACAGTCATACTCCCCTGGTGCAACTGCTCAAACTCGCTGCGCAACTCGTCCATGCAGGTCCGTGGAATAAACTCCCTCAAGAAAAGATCGGAGAAATGGGACCATGTAAGTGGTGCAGCGCCATCTGGTCTATTCGCCTCATAAGTCTACCACCATCTTTATGCCGGTTTCGTCAACCGAAAAGTAGTAAGGTTGACCCCGCTCGACTCCACTAAACCCATAGTACGCAGAATATGATGACACTGATCCAAGAAACCCTGTGCATCCTCAGAAGCCCCTCCACTGAACTAGGGAGGATGAAACTTCTAAAACTTCTCCAAACTCTTGTCCCTCAGCTGACACAACTAGACCTACCTCGGGCTGAACTGCAACCTCTGGTAAGCATAAGCCGGTTGCACTGGTGTACTGGCGGCGGGAGTTTGAGCTCCTCCCCCAGCCCTGTGAAGTAGGTGGTGCAACCAGAATCAACTCTACTTGGGCCAAACTCCCAAACATACTCATGAAGTGCACCAAGGTCTCCTGGAGCCCCGGTGTAACAATAGGCTGCTCAGGTGCATGCTCGGACTCCTTATCCTCAACTGGAGCTACTGGAGGCTCCAAAACTACTGTTCTAGCATGTGCTCTAGTTGTAGAACGTACCCCCTCCTCAGCCTCTACCTCAGTACCGGCCTTTCGCGACTCTGACATGGGGCATGATAAGTGTGGATTTTAACCACTTATTAGTACCTTCTTGCTTTAGTGTTTAGTCCAAAAGTAGTGATTTTTGTTTCTGAATCTAATGAAAATGTGTGAATCGTAGGTGTGCTGGAAAATGAGCTCAACGAAGAAATCTAACTCAAAGGAGAGATGTTCTAGCTCAAAAAGTCAAGATGAGAAGTGCAGAGAATAGAGCGGTCCATAGAATTTATTCTGCAGCCGCAAAAGCAAATGTGACCCGCAAAATCCCTCCAACTGACAAGCACCTACAAGAGCAAAATCCCAAAGTGCATACCGTAGACGTAATTGTGCGGTCGTAGAACCCTCCGAAGGGAATTTTTGTCAGTAGATTTCAGAGCACTATAATAGACGAGAAATACTCTTTTAGGGCAACTTTTGTACTGTAGCAGTTGCTAGCGGTTATATTTATCCACTTAGGGCAATTTGGAGAAACAGTTAGAGAAGACTCATTAATTTTACTCTTTAATTCTAGCTTTATGTCTCAATTACTTTTTCTTTTTATTTTTCTATGTCAATAATTATGAGTAGCTAGATTTTATCTAGGGTTGTGATCCAACCCTAGTGTGTAAACTTATGGGTATTTAATATTAATACTTATTATTGATTGGGTGTATGTTATTTAGCCTTTTTTATGCTTTATATCTAGAATTAATGGTTGCAAATATTGATTCATGCCTATTTGACTTAGTTCTTACTTGAGAAAGAGGAACATAGTCTAGGAAAACTTGGCTAACAGGAAATTAAACTAGTTGAAGTTTTGATTAGTTTAATTAAAGGATTTGAACTAGAGATAGGGATAATCCAACTTGGACTCATATTCAATTGTTTAGATTGCCACCCATTTTGTCTTGAGAAAGCCAATTTGGGCATAATCACTCTTTAACCGAGAGGTATTGAGTGGGTACTTGAGCATTGAGAGTCATAGCAAATCCCAATCTAACAAGCAAGCATAGATTTTACTCTACCCATTAGGTTTACACCTAGATGATGGTTACAACCCTAGGCTTTTCCCTATTTGACAAAAATATCAAAAACAATTCAATCATTATTTGCTTACTAGTTAGTTAAATCTCTTTGTAATTAATTTAGATAACAGTTACCCATCTTTGCTTGAAAGATAAATTTGGTTATTTCAAGTTCTTTTTCTTGAGTGTTTAACTTAACACCACTTTAAACTCCCTATGGACTCGAGCCTGACTCATGTTGAGATTTATAATTGCAACGACCGTTTCATACTCTTTAATTGGGTGTGAATTGGACGTGATCAGGGCGTTGGTGCATGCTCAACAGATCCGACAGAATGTGTCCTCGCCATCTGTGAGAGAATAGAAGAGTAAACATTCAAACTTTAGAATAACAAATCGGCACGACAAAGAATGAAAGAAGGTGATGTTTCCTAATAGCTCGGTAGCCTCTCTAAGATAAGTACAGGTGTCTTTGTACCAATCCGCAAGACCCTACTAAACTTGCTCATGACTCGTAGAACCTATAAACCTAGAGCTCTTACTCCAACTTATCATGACCCAAAATCCTACCCAAGGGGTCGTGATGGAACCTAATCTCTAAGACTAGGTAATCTTATCATTTAACAACATTAACTCAATAAAACATGATATACTAATGTAGAGTTTAATATAAAATTCGAAATAGAGTTAACACAAGCCGAAATAGCTATACTCAATACATCTCCCCAGAACTAGGTAGTACAGAGTCATGAGCTATAACTGAATACATACGGAATATTCAAAATACAATACTGTTCGAATGAAGAAATAACATTATCAGCATAAAGGATGAGACTCCAAGGGACTGCGACAGCATGCAACTCTACCTTGAATTCTCACGAATGATGTAAGCTCTCACTCTCAAGATCCGCAGCCTCCAACACCTGGATCTGCACAAAAATATGCAGAATTGTAGTATGAGTACACTACAGTCGGTACCCGGTAAGTATCAAGACTAACCTCGGTGATGCAGTGATGAGGTTTAAGTCATATGAAACTGAGTAGTCAATAACCTGTGTAATATATCAATAACTAGCAACAGAATATGTAAGGGAAATAATATCAACCATCTCGGAGAACATGTGATAACAACTCATGTAGAAAAATCTATCTTTGTCAACAATCATCAAATAGAAGTGAAGTCATATGATAGCATGTCAAATTCCACTAATAACTCATTAAAAATACAAGACGGAATTTTAAGAAACATACATATGATCAGAATATCAACCCCATTGCAATACATAAACAACATAAAGAAAGACACCCCCAACTCATCACATAACATCATCAACAATGCCACCCTTATTTCGCTGCATGTGCACATAACAATAAAATGCCCTCCTTATTTCGCCACATGCGTATATCACCACACTTATTTCACCACGTGGGCAACCAAGGAAAATGCCACCCTTATTTTGCCCCACGCTCGCAACAAGAATCATAATCGCACGGCAAAGATCTCGTGCTGACACCCCCAATCAATCCACTCAACATGTCCACATGTGCCACAATTATCACAAAATAATAACACCAAAGTTTCATCAAAGATATAAGCTCACAACTTATCAACAAATTGCACAACGACATGACAATAACATAAAATGCAGGTGTTCAACACATAAAGCATGACAATGGCTAAATCAATGGTAGATATCATGATCATGTAGTCACAAGGTGATTTAAGCATGTTTAATATAAAGTACATCATCGAATTAAGGCATATTAATAGCCTGAGGTCTAATCAGGTCATAAGCCACACCTAGCACCCGTGTATACGCTCGTCACCTCGTGTACACGTCGCTTTTCATATAACACGAATAAGCAATTAAGGCCAAATCCTAAGGGGTATTTTCCCACACAAGGTTAGACAAGATACTTATCTCAAAAAAGCCAAATCAATATTCTAAAAAGTTCTTGCCTCTCGAATCGGCCTCCAAACGGGTCAAATCTAGCCAAAAATAACTCAATAATATCAAACATGGCTATAAAAATCGATTCCAATTAATAAAGATGCGATCTTTATCAAATATAAAAAGTTAACCAAAAAGTAAACTTGGGCTCGCTTTCTGGAACCCGACAAAAGTCATAAATCCCGATCACCTATTCGAAAACGAGTCCCAAAATATAATTTTCATCCAAATCCAACTCCGAGTCGTGGTTCAAAACCCTATTTTTTATTTTAGAAAAGTTTTGTCAAAAAACTCAATTTCTCTCTTAGATTCACCAATCAAGTGCTAAAATCAAGGATGGAATCATGAATAATAATCAAATCCGAGTCAAGAACACTTACCCCAATCCAAGTAGTGAAAATAGCCTAAAACATCGTCTCAATCCGAGCTCCCAATCTCAAAATATGATAACATGAGCTCAAAGTCCGAAAATAAGAACATAAAATATCTGCCCAGCGATACCCTTTGTGATCACGGGAACTACTTCGCGATCGCGAAGAACAAAACCTCAACTGCCACCAGATGACCCTACGCTAACACGACCCTTGCCTGCGATCACGCTTCACCAGCACCCAGGTCTACGCGAACGCGAAGGCTAAACCACCTGCCTTCCCCCGGCTTGACGCAAAGCTACGCAAACGTGCCCTATAGTCACGAACGCGAAGCTTCAGCTCCCCTACAGTCTGTGATCGCGACCTCTACTATGCAAACACGAAGAAAAAAAAACACCAGCTACCAAAACATACTCTGCGATCGTGTGACTCCTTCCGCGATCGCGATGAAGGCACCAACACTAGAAACTCAGCAAATTCCAACATGAGAGAAATGGTCTGAAACCCATCTGAAACACAATCGAGACCCCCGGGACCCCATCCAAATACACCAAGAAGTTCTAAAATACAATAGGCCCTACCCGAGGCCCCAAATCACACAAAATAATATCAAAATCATGAATCGACGATCAAGATCAAGCTCTTAGGTTCATAAACTTCAAACTTCAACCAAGCATCCGATTCAAGTCCCAGATGATATAACGAGCCTATTTCAACTCCTGGAATAATAATCTGAACCCTATAATATGAAAGTCAACTCTCGATCAAGCCTATGAACCTTTCAAACTTTTAACTTTCCAACCTTCGCCAATAGAGCCAAATCAATCTAGGAACCTCCAAATCAAAATCTGGACATACGTCTAAGTCCAAAATAACCATATAAACTATTTGGAACCATCAAAATACCATTTTGGGGTCGTTTATACAAAAGCTAAACCCTAGTCAACTCTTATAACTTAAGCTTCCAACCTTGAAACTAAGTGTTCCAATTCAATCCAAAACCTTTCTCAAACTAAACCAACCATCCCCGCTAGTTACATATCAACAAATTAACATATGTGGAGCATCAAATAGGAGAATGGGGCTCAAATACACAAAATGATTGCCCGGGTCATAACATATAATCCCGGTATATGCATCTACACTCGCCACATCGCATATGCGTCACCTTTCCCAAGCATGTAACACATAACACATAAATTTATTTTAGGAAAAATTCCCTTAAGTTGAGATTAGGTAAGATACTTACCTTATCCGTCTAGCCATCAATCTCAAATCACGTGTAAACCTTGTTATTAACCTTCATTCGCGCAAATCTAAGCCAAATATCATCCAAGGAAGTTATTACAATGCTATAGGAAGCGATCCCAATCAATAAAAGGTTCGATCTTTGAAGAATTTCTAAAAAGTCAACAAAAGTCTACCCGGTCTGCATGTCCAAAAGCCAAAACCAATAACAAATCCCGATGACTCATAACCTACCAAGTTCAAATATGTAATTTGATTATAAATCTGAGTTTAAATTAATGTTCAAAATCTCAAAATATACTATCATGAGTTGTAGACAAAAACTCCAAATTTTTTTCTTTAATTTCATGTTTCAGATGTAAAAATCCACGGAAAAACAAGATATATGATCAAAATTAAGTAAAAATTAGTTACCCTTAAGATATGGGTGAATTCTATCTCCAAAATCACCTCTTCACGTTCTCTAAAACTCAAAACAATGAAAAACATGAGCAAAATCCGAAATTGGACAAATTAAATCCCTGACATCGATTCCTTAATCGAGATCGCGACCTCCCAATTACGCAATCGCGATGCATAAATCAACACCGCCTCCAGTCCCTTCTACGCAAACGCAAAAGACACATCGCGATCGCGATAGCCAACTGACCATTTCTCTCTGCGAACGCGGACAAGCTCACATGACCGCGATGTTGTAGCCAACACTTTGTGATCGCGGTCTCTTCATCGCGACCGCGAAGAATAAAACTTCGCCTTCCAAGTTCCTTCTATGCCATCGCGGCACATGCCTCGCTTTTGCGATTCACTTCACTGACACTAGAAATCAAGAATTCCAAAATGGCACAAAATGATCCGAAAAACACACGAGTCCCCAAAGATCTCGTTCAACCATACTAACTAGTCGTGTACCTTCCACGACATATCCAAAGCCTAAAAAAAAAATAACAACATCAAAAGTAAGAACCAAAGATCAATTCAAATGATGAAACTCTCTTAAGTTCATGAATTCAAACTTCATTAGAAGTGCCGAGTCAACCTGAGCCGCCCAAGGTCTGAACCAAACACACTTACAAGTCTAAAATCATCATACGAACCTACAGGAACCTTCAAATCACCAATCCAGAGTCGTCTACACAAAAGTCAAACTTTGGTAAATTCTTCCCCTTAAAGTTTTCAAATTAAGAATTACTCTTCCAAATCGCTCCCGAACCTCTCGAAAATCAAAAACAATCATGCTTGCAAGTCATAATACATTTTATAAAGCTACCCAAGGTCTCAAATCAAAGAAAAGAATGCTAGAACTCAAAACGGCCGGTCGGGTCGTGAGTTATGGACCAAAAGTGTTAATTTTTTTGTATATATAGAAAACTATTTCTTTTAAGTAATATGAACGAAGGACCAATAAAATGTATTTCCACTCTATACATTAAGGGCCACTTTGATTTTTTTTTTTCCCCTAGTTGTTTCAAGTATTTTTGAATATCAGATTTAAAATATATCTTTCAAACGATAAGTAACTCTAAAATGGTCAAATTGAAAATATTTCACGACTGCTGAAGCTCTTCGCTTGAGCCACCATATACCAGAAGCATTACAAGACGAAGGCAGCTGTTCTGGTTCTTCCGACTCCTCTAGTGTTCAGCTTCAGCCCCTTCACCTCAAATGGCGATTCGAGAGCCCTCATCACTGCTTCTCTTTCTATTAACACTTTCAGCACTTTCTCTCTCATCCGAATCTCGCAGTGATACCAATCACGTCTACCCCCCCTGCGCCGATGCGAAGGTGCAGAGATCCGACGGGTTCAGCTTTGGCATCGCATTTGCTCCAAGAAATTCATTCTTCATCAACAGCAGCAGCTCAGTCCAATTATCTCCTTGCGATCGTAGGCTCTCTCTTTCATCAGCCAACTCTCAGCTCGCTCTCTTCCGCCCTAAAGTCGATGAAATCTCCCTCCTCACCATCAACACTTCCAATTTCTTCCCGGTATCCCTCTCTTTATTTACCTTTCTCAAATTTTGTATATTTAGGGAAAATTGAGGGGGTGCTTTGGCAGATATCAGGGTAGATCTGAAATGGGTTTGTTTTGATTTTGAACGGACTAAAAACTTACCCGCATTGGGTGTTTAAACCAACCCGGCACATGTTTTCAGACACACTATTATCACTAAATCATTGTTAATTAATATACATTCTTACTTTAATTTATCATTTAAGCTGTGTATAAGTTTGACTGGTTATTAGTATTTGAATATCGGGTTCCTATAAACTTTCGAATAGGAAAAGTGCTATAACCATTTAGGTTACTTAGATCATAACATGCCAATTTTAACTATACCTTGGTGTCTTTTTCTTCTAATACCAGAAATACATTGGGGAGTTATTAATGGTGCTACTAGCTGGAAACATTAAATGTTGAAAAATCATCATGTTTATCACGTTACAATAACAGATTTGTGGTGTTATAAATAAACTGTAAAACTATATTTCAATTTTTCTATAATTGGTGATATCCTAAAAGTAATGTTAAAATGTTATTGATAGTATTGCCTTCTGTGGTGTATCTATTTTGGCTGATGCAGAAGTTGGTGTTCCAAAATGTTCTAAATTATAGATCAGTGAAGAATATGTTTTTTCAGTCATAAACCATATATGCCTCTGTCAACCAATGTACATAATTATAGATACAGATATTATATGACTATATTCTGATTTCGATTTACAAGCAACTACAGCTGGGAATTTATATAAATTCTCAAGAAAACATGATGAGAAATGGATAGGAAAATACTTTGAACCAAAAAGAAGAAAAGATAAAATAGACACACAAACTAAACAAGAATTTCTTAAGTTAAGAGGAAAAATGATGAAATGTAGAAGACTAGAAGTACTTTACCTTACTCAAAGACAAACATGATACCAGAAAGTTAATGCTACCTCTTGATAGCATGAGTTAATTGAAGATATTAAACAGAAAGATTAGAGTTAGGCTTTGCCAAAGTGCAACATGTCAATTTTCTTGAAGCATTCAACACATTCATGTTCTAGTGTCACCATTGGGTTTGTTTAAGAGTGAACAAGTTTCTTATCTTTCATAAGAATTAGCATTTATGGCCCATCTAGTTGTGAAAGTACTAGGAGAATTCTTTGGTGAAGTCTTGTAGGCACATTTATGGCCCCTCTTTTTATTTTTTTGGGGTGCAAAGTGCGCGTCCTGGCAAGCCTCCCAACGCCTAGCGCCATTGACGGCCCCGTGGTCTTGGCCGCTCCAAGTGACAAGCGCGCATGTGCCTATGTCGCCCCATCAATAGCCCTCGCTAGCGCCCAGCCACATGCAAATGCCAACAGCGCCCCTCGGCAGGCTGCGCCCCAGTGCGCGCCCGTTGTTAGCGCAATCAACCCATGCCCTGCGGCCAGCGCCGCGCGCGCAGACCCTAATGCTAAAGACAAGGTTGCCGCCAACGGACCTGCTTTTACCTTGTAGGAATCTAAGTCCTTTTTGTTGTAAATATAGAGTAGTTTTACTTCCTGTATTTCCATTATGATTCTCTAGATTATTTATGTCAAATCCTATATCTTTGGTTTATTTTTTTAAGCATTATTTGGGGGGATCAAGTAGTCAAACTTTCAAGCAAGCAAACAATTCTCTGTATTGGTGTCTCTCCCTCTCGACACCGTGCTGCCTTTCTGTAATAGCTTTCATTAATGCAATCAAGCTTTCTTTCATTCTCATTCTCTTTTCTGTCCTCTCAATTGATCTTGACATCGGTTTTCTCGTACGGCACTGACAGTCTCGTCTAGCGTACGGAGGGGACCCCAATTGGCGGATAGTAACTGCATGGACATCGGTTGCTTAGCCTTACGTCGCCTTTCCAAGACATTTCAGGAAGGCGGCGCGTAACAGTTTGTATGTAACACTTAAATTTCGTGCTTTTCTGCAAAAATGTACTTCCATTAGAAATGAAGACAATGCCATCATCCCCGTATGGTTCTATTCTTTGACTTAATATCATTTGGTGTCTTAATGCATTTGTTAGAAACACATTGCAGAGATTGGTAAAAATGGGACTGTCCACGAGCAATACTCGACTTTATAAAATACACTTTTAGTTGTGAAAATAACTAGGAGAATCATTTGGTGGTCTGTAAGCACCATTATGTTTTTTTTGGGTGCAAAATTTTGTTTACATTACATTTGAAGTTTGAGCTTTTGTTTCAAAGTCTACATGTATTTAGTTGCAAAAATTACTAGGATAATTGGTTGGAGCTTGGTGAAGTCTTATTCAAACCTTTGTGTTCTTTCGTTTTGGTGCTAAAGTATGTTAACATAAAGTTTGAATTTCCAGCTTCTGTTTGAAAAATTACATCTTTTAGAAGTGTGGACAATGCCAATACACCCTTAGTAGGGTTTATCTTTGACCTTAACCTCATTTGATGTCTTAATACATTTGTAAGTGCATTTTTAAGTGCCAATACACCCCTGCTCCTCTCCAAAAACAAACGTCAGTAATTTGCAACTGTTAGTGCAGCTCAAGTTCCCCATAGCTTCTATAATGCTTGCGTAAATATTTAAATTCAAGCTATTTCTTGCAGAATATGTTAGACTATTTTTTGAACCTTTCCTATGTACATGAAATGTTGTTTACTGTGATAGATTCCTCGAAGTTCTTTTTGGTTTAGTATTTCTCCTTCCTTTTTATACTTTTACATTTAACAAATTATAATCTTAACATGATTATGAAAGCTGCTTTATTTATTTGGTTCAGCTTTGGCTCTCAACTGCCCTTTCTTCCTGCACCTTCTTTTTGCAGCCTTAACATTCTTTTCATTTTTCCGTTGTTTTCCCTCTTATGGAGGTTATAAGGGAGAGGGGTGGGCTAGAGTGGGTTGTGGAGGTAGGCACTGGTGCTTTAATTGGCTATTCTTCTCTGAGTTGAGGTTTTCTGTCAACTGCTGCATCACTTTTTCTCTTACCTCTGTGGCAAAGCAAATTGCATTTATTAACTTGTCATGAGCTTTTAATTGTATTCAATTCACTGGCTTTGTAGATTCGGTGATATTCGTAGATTATTACTCGTATGTTTCATTTAGCATGTTTGGTATATAGAGGGTTTACAGTTCAATACATTTATGCATCCTCTGATCTGTATTGCTTCTACTGCACAACAGGATTCTTATGGAGGATACATGGTAGCGTTTGCTGGTCGGAAGTATGCTGCAAGGTCTTTGCCAGCTTTTGTTGCTAATAGCACATTCACCATAACAAGTTTTACCCTGGTGAGCAAACAAGCTTTCTGCAAGTTCTTGGCAGCACTCTGATCAAATTTTGTGTTAAAGAAATTTACCATGAATCCTGATATTTTTTATACAGGTACTCGAATTCAAAAAGGGTAGGCTGGAGAACTTATACTGGAAAAGAGATGGCTGTGCATCATGCTCAGGCAACTCCAACTTTGTGTGCCTCAACAATCAGGATTGTGCCATCAGGACTAATAACTGTAAGAATAGAGGTGGTAGTGTTGACTGTAGCCTTGGGATACAACTTACCTTTTCCGGCACAGATAAGCATGAAATGGTCTTCAATTCATGGTATGAGGTGAAGAATCTCCGTCAATACTCCCTCTACGGCCTTTATTCCAATCTGAGAAATTCTCTCACAAGTCAATACAACAAATTTTTCTGATTGTAGTTGATGCTTGTTTATAAAGTACATATTTTTACTTCTTGAGAATGCCTTTTTCTTTCTGACTTGATCATTCGCGGTGTTTTCTGTATCTTGATGGCTTTGTAATTTTTATTTACCTGAATCCATCTGGACATCTTTTGTCAACAGAATTTCTCTTCCCTATTTTGCTAATTTTGGCGGTGGTGGAGCGTAATTGAGATTTTACCTTCAAATACACGATTAAGAAGTCAGATGGTGAATTGTCCCCCTAGTTGGTGGATTTTCTTTTTCTTGTTTCTTCCACAGTTTTGACCAACGGTTGGATTACATGCTTTTTTGTGGGTGCTTGATCTACCTCTCTTTTTTTCCTTGTAATTTCTTTTCGTTTTTTGGGTATCACCAAAAGCAGTAGTACTGGTTTAGCTGAAGGAATGGTATCACCATTCCTTTTTCGTAAGATGCCACCCGTAAATGAAGCATAACCGTGGACGTATGGTCTTTGAAAATGCCGATACACTGCATTTCTTTGGAAGAGCAACTGTGATGTGCTTGACGGATATACTTCCTTCTTGAATGGTATACTTACCAACATCATGAACATGGGTAGAGCTAGAATATGAGTTACGGGTTCGGTCTAACTTATTAGCTTTGACCCAAATTTTATATTTATCTTCATGAATTGCTTCTAAAATTAAGCATATTAAAATAATGCTACCTTCTTCAAAAAACTTATTAGCTTTGACCCAAACCTTATCCTCAAAGTTGAAGAATAATAATACTACTAGAGGAAGTTTTTCCCCCACCTGTGGAAGCATAAGCTATTTGAGCACTTAAATAATTCATCAGTTTCGAAACTACTTAAAGAGGCCCAAGTAGACAATGGCCGCCGGACCTCTTAGGGGCATAGTTTTTTTAAAAAAATATTTAATTCATTAGATTAAAAATGACATATACAAAAGTATAATAGAAAATATTTTTTTGATTTTACAATAGATAAAGTTGAATATATTTTGTTACATGTCGTTTCACAATGTATCGATGTATTGTACTGTATTATATTGTATTATATTGTTTGATAGATACAACATTTGAATAGATTGTATCGTTTGCCGTCGTTTGATGATTTCAGGCACCAATAACATGAAGAATAAACTTGCAACATTAGTAAGAAAAACTAGGATATATAGTAGAATTATTAAATAAAAAATGTAGGGTAAAGGATAAAATATGATTATTTAATAATATGGAAGGGCAAGATGAGAGAAAAAAGGTAACAATGCCACCACACCAAATCCGTCGTTACATAAAGTGACACTTTTCGTCGTTATGTAACAACGTTTTAACAATATGATATAATAAAATTAAAGTAACAATCAAAATAAATATTATATGTAAAGTAACAATACGATACAATACAATACATAACAACATCCAAACAAGCTGTTAAGGAGAAGAGATATGGAGAAGGGCCTTTATATCATTTGCTTGATTTATCCCGGGATGGTTAATCGGGAAAAATACCAAAATTGTAGTATAACTAATCTTAGAATTGCTTATATTAGAAATAAAAATCCAACCAAATATGAAATTAAATAATTCTAGATTCAATCGTGGAATTATTTTTTCATTATCCCATGAACTACACGTCCCCTTAGAATGCTCTGAAATACAAAAAAAAAACTCGAGTAAATACTGAAGTACTAGTTATAAGTTGGTTTAAAATCAACAATATAGGGATAAAAAAATATAATAACAACGTATGATTTAGAGATCTAAATTGCTATTTTCCCTAAAACAATTCTTCTAAAACGAATTCCGAAACCAAATTCCAACGTGCACCAAGGTGCAATTCGAAAACAGAACCTTAATTCAAAGAGGAATCAAAATGGAATTATTTTGCAGTTTGTTTCTTTGAACCAAAAAGAGAAGTTTGGAACTTCTTCATCTTGCGTTTCCAGTTTTCCTTGTAGAAAATGCATGTTTCCCCGTGCAATGAGAAAGCTGTGTCGGATAAGCTGCAAGTTTAACTCATCTTGTCCAAAACCCCTCAATGAAAATAGTGCTCAATGTCTTTTCAGACACTTCACAGTCTCATCATCATCTCCACTTGAAGAACACTATCCTAGTATTCCCCGTACCAGAAGAACCCAACGGCACTATTTAAGCAAACTATTATTCTCGCTAGCTAACTCCGCATTACACTACAAAGAAGTCCATAGTCAAGTGATTGTTTCAGGATTTCAAAGCAATATTTTCCTTAACAACATCCTTATCCAGTCGTATTCACAAGCCGGATGCTTGGTATATGCCCGTACCTTGTTCGACAAAATGTCTAAAAGGGATATAATAACTTGGTCTTCAGTGATTACTATGTATACCCAAAGTGGGTATTATGAGGAGGCCTTATTGGTCTTCTCTGACTTTATAAGTAGTTATGAGGAGGACCCAAATGAGTTTCTCTTGGCTAGTGTTGTAAGCTGTTGTGGACGGTTAGGTAGTGCCGTGAAAGGTGCTCAATTGCATTGTTTTGTGCTTAAAGCTGGTTTTGATCAGTTTGTGTATGTTGGTACGTCTTTAATCGACTTTTACTCCAAGGGTGGAGATATAGGTGCGGCAAGACTAATTTTTGATGATTTGTCCGTGAAGAGTACGGCCACTTGGACCGCAATAATTGCAGCGTGTGCAAATGCGGGGAAGAGTGGACTTTCCTTGCAGCTATTGAGAAATATGTTGGAGACTGATGTTGTTCCTGATAATTATATGGTTTCAAGTATCTTGGGTGCTTGTTCGTCGCTTGAGTATCTTGAAGGAGGAAAGGAAATGCATGCATACGTGCTTAGACGAGGCGCAAAGATGGACGTTACAATGACTAATGTTCTTATTGATTTCTATATGAAGTGTGGTAAGGTTAAGACTGCAAGGAAAGTGTTTGATCAAATGGAAGTTATTGACACTATTTCTTGGACAACAATGATCTCTGGGTACATGCAGAATTCTTCTGACTGGGAAGCCATAAGCATGTTTAGAGATATGAACAGTTTAGGTTGGAGTCTAGACAGATTTGCTTGCAGTAGTGTACTTATCTCTTGTGGCTCGCTTGAAACTTTAGATCTGGGAAGACAAGTGCATGCTTATACCGTGAAAGCTAATGTTGATTCTGATGGCTTTGTGAAGAATAGCTTGATCGATATGTACTCAAAATGTGATTCATTTGGTGATGCAAGGAAGGTTTTTGACTGTATGGTTAATCATGATGTAATCTCTTATAATGCCCTTATTGAGGCTTGTTTAACGCAGGATAGGCTGTATGAAGCTTTTGAACTATTTGCTGAAATGAGAGATAATCTGATTCTTCCAAGCCTTTTGACTTTTGTTAGCCTGCTTGGTGCTTCAGCTTCACTCTTTTCCTTGGAGTTGAGTAAGCAACTTCATGCTCTCACCATAAAATTTGGTTTTTCGGCTGGCATGTTTGTTTGTAGCATCCTAATAGATGTTTACTCAAAATTTTCATCTGTTAAAGATGCAAGGCAAGTATTTAATGAGATGAATGAGAAGGATATTGTTGTATGGAATTCTATGTTGTTTGGGTATATACAACAGTGCGAAAATGAAGAGGCTCTAAAGCTCTTCCTAAAATTGCAGCATTGTTTGCAAAAGCCAAATACGTTGACTTTTGTTGCCCTCATTGCTTCTTCTAGTAACCTAGTAAGTCTCCTCCACGGTCTCCAGTTTCATAACCAGATTGTAAAAGTCGGCCTAGATTTTGATCCGCATGTTACAAATGCACTGGTTGATATGTACTCCAAGTGTGGAAGCTTGGAAGAAGCACAGAGGATGTTTGATTCCGCTCTCCAGAGAGATATCACATGTTGGAATTCTATGATATCCACTTATGCACAGCATGGAGAAGCAAAGGAAGCTATTAATATGTTTGAGAAAATGATAAGTGATGGACGTAAACCTAACAATGTCACTTTTGTGGGAGTGCTTTCAGCATGTAGCCATGTAGGGCTTGTCGAAGAAGGATTGCATCACTTCTATTCCATGTCCAGGTATGGTATTGAACCAGAAACAGAGCATTATGTTTGCATTGTTTCTCTCTTGGGTCGGGCTGGTAAACTGGTTGAAGCAATGCAATTCATTGAACAAATGCCCATTCCACCAGCCGCCATTGTGTGGAGGAGTTTGCTTAGTGCATGTAGAGAAGCTGGTCATATAGACCTAGGAAAATATGCAGCATCGATGGCGATATCTATTGATCCAAAAGACAGTGGATCATATATCCTACTTTCAAATATTTTTGCGTCTAAAGGCATGTGGATCAATGTTAAAAAGTTAAGAGAGAAAATGGATAGCAACGGCGTGGTGAAAGAAACAGGGTGTAGTTGGATAGAAATAAATAATGAGGTGCATTTGTTTATTGCAAGGGACCAAAGTCATCACCAAACTGATTCAATATATTCATTTATGGAACTTCTGATTCGGCATATGAAAGGGATGGGGTATCATCCTGAGGAATGAGGATACTACCTTCTCAAATGAGTAACCTCTGTTTGTCAGCTTTGCTGTGGTACGTGAAGAGTCGTTGGTTGAATCTTATTGAGTTATTTTCTAATGGAAGTTTTCCCTATTTTCTTTTTGGTTTTAGTTTTCCCACTGCGTTTTCTTCTGTTGCAATGATCTATCATCCATCATTACGAAATGCCTCTTCTTTGTTTGTACTTTTCTCTAAGAATAATGACATATAGCATCATCATCTCTTCATCATTCTTCCAGAAGTTTGGATTTCGGATTTAGAGATTCTTTCTGTTCTCACACATTTTCTTATTCATGTGTCAGATATGCTATTTTCAAGAACATAAGTGAGCAAGGTGGTCGTAGATGCCCAAAATGACAATTAGAAGCAAGACATTATGTTAGGGTTCTATTGCTGTCGAAGGGTGAGGCACTTAAGTGTTCCAGTGTAATCATTGAATTTAATACATCTCAGCTTCCGATAAATCGAAATCATGGATGTTAGGAATTATAATTGTTAAGCTTTCTTAAATTCCTTATTCTGGAAATAAATAATTTTTTTTAACTTTATCAAAAAGTTTATTATCACTAAACTTTTTGGTTTCACTAAATCTCATATTGCTTCTAGAAACTATACAGTCAAGTTTTGCACCGAACCTTCTTTGCTCAGAGGGTTTCGAATCAAGCAGGCAGAAAGTATGTGTGGTCACCAGCCCCTGCTTTACATGAGTTTACTACGTGTCACATATTCTTATTTTCTGTCAGACACTAACGGGAGTATAAACGTTGTTAACCTTTAAAAGAGACGACCTACTTAGAGTCTGCCCTTAAAAGTAGCTGCCTTTTCTTTTAAGCCATACTTGGACTTTCAAGTAGGTATACATTCTTAATTCTTTCCTTAGTCTTTAAAATTGGTCAGTCCAAAACTTCGGAAGATAAAAAACTGCTTTTGTTTTTTGATCATGCCTTATATCATTTTCTAGTTTTTAATCTCACTCTCTCTCCCCCTCCCTCTCTCTCTAATTTTTTAGTATTGAAGTTAATGGAAGTACGTTAATGGCTAGCCAGTTCTGCAAACAGCAACCAGTGTCATACTAAGATTAGATTCCTGATATAACTGTTGTGAACCATTTCCCAGTCAGTCTCATTTCGGTTTTACTGGATTCTACAGTTTTGGCATGCTAATTTTTTTTTAAGTTCCTTGGCCTATATCTCAGAATTTAATAAAAAAGAAGTGCCAATATACCTATTGATTATGATATTGCAGTGCTTTCCAGTCTGTATGTCTCTGGGCATGCATATATATATATGACTGGTCATACTTGGAGTAATCATATTTTCTTTTATTTGGCAGTTTTCTTTGTTTGGCAGTGCAACTTTTGCTAGTCAGTTCAGCAACAAAACTGAAACTGTGGACCAAAATGAACAGTTGCAACAATGCATCAGCTCTGAATGGAAGATATTGAAGAATCAGGTGTGACTGTTTCCTCATTATTCTTTCTATGTGGAGCTTATCATATTCCCAGATATTTGGCGAAACTATCTGGCTTTTGAGTAAGTTTCCATCTTCATGTGATGATATACTGCACTTGTTTGGAAGTGGACTAGGAAGCAAATATAATCAGAATACTTTTTTGTTTATTTATTTGGAGAAATAACTGGATTTCATTTGATATGCACTAAGGTGTAAAAAGTATGTAATATATGGGTGTATATAATTTTCTTATTCTTCTCTATCCCTACCCAACTGTCTTTATGAAAAGGTCTTTCTTCCTTATATCAAAAGAATATTTAAACTAAAGGTATCTCGTCACTCCCCACATCCCATTCTATATTATAGATCATCTTCTATTCCTCTCACTCCAGATTGTCTAAAAGAGGCCTCCTAATGATGCTATTCTGAATGTTGCTTCTTTCTCTTCCAACCCGCCTGTCTCCACTACTCTTCTCGGAGTATCCCACTAATATTACATATCGAGAAAAGTAAACTCCACATTAGGATAGCAATGATAAAAATGGTTTCTCTTCACCGCACTCCCTACACATACAATAAAAACTGACAATAATCCTCCTCCCCCGTTGATTATCAACCACTAGAATTGCATTTCATGCTACCCACCAAGTGATTCAAGTTACTATGGCGCCTTTGTACTCCATATTCTATTCTATACCTCTTTCTTACCACATCTTCGTGATATAAGCAAGGAAACACGAAAAAAAGATTAGCAATAGAAAAGAGAAAAAGAAGATTGAAGTTAGGCATAAACTTGATTATAATAGCCAATAAATGGTAAAGAGAACCAAATACCTTCTATTATAGAGTCAAAGTAGCAGCTAATTTTATGAAACCCTAAAGAGGAATGATCCGTCAAAAGGAATGATTCCTCAAACAAGCTCCATTGTAGTTTTCAAGCAACAAAGGCATAGCCAATTCTTACAAGAGCGTTCTAATATCATCGAAGTCTAAAAGGCTAAAGACCCTAACAACAACTATATATACTAAGGGTTACATAAGACATAAATAATTACCTAAAATGACCCTTAGACTACAACTTCAATAAAATAAATTAAATGGGCTGGTGTGGCAATAGCCCTATGCTGTCCAGTGATGGTGTGTGATCGCCACTCGCTTGGGGCAGCCCACTTTGCTCTTTGATGCTTGTTCCTTGGAGCTTCGGTCTTGGTCTTCCTTCTTGAATTCCACCTTTGTGCTGTGAAAACTGCAAAAGCAAATTACCTACTGATGTTGGGCATATTTATTTATGTTCTAAAAACTGCAAAAGCATCCTATTTTTACTGTCCTTTGAGTGTTTTTTCTGTTAAATATGCCCAACTATGCTTAATTGTTTGCTTTTGTGGACTTATGAAGTTATTAACGGCAATCCAGGAACAATTTGAACCAAAATGGATAAAAATGAGGTTCCGGGGAAGTTGCGCTCTACGCAATTATCGCCCACAAAGGACCTGGAGCACAAACAGCTTACACTACGGCATAAGTATAGCGAGGAGCACGAATTTTGAAGCCTGGCCAGCATAGTCTCGGTCCATCATGTGAATATCGGGTAAAGGGAGGCCCCCTGCCAAATTCAAGTCACACTATAGCATGATGGCGCGAGCAGCAGCATCTTTGGATGACCTCGAGAAAAAGCGATTACAGGATAATTGAGTTTAAAGCGCAAGTACCTTGTGAAGGTCATTTACATCCTCGCCGTAGTCGAGCAATAATGCAAGTATGGCGTGAAGAAAGAATTATGGGGAAAAAGCTTTGAGTGTGTTATGGTAAAAATGGGATTTTTACCCAATTTAAAAGCTCCTGAGAAGAATGCAGAGGAAGCAAGAGGCGATTTGGAGCTCAACTTGGTTGTAGAGTTCTTTCTTTTTCCTTCCATCTAATGATTTCTGTATTATTTTGGGAACTATTTGAGATTGTTATTATGGCTACGTGTGCTTAGACTCCTAATTTCTAGGGTTATGGGATCTTGACATGAATGTTGAAGTTTGATGTTTTCTTGATGAATTAATTTCAGTTTGGGTTATTTATTCGGTCTTGAGGCTAATTGTTTGATTACTTAATCACCAATACGACACTATATATGCATTTTGATTTTAACTTGAAAAAAGGATCTTTTAATTGCAATAAGATTGAATAGGACAAGTTCATGAACCTAGGCATTAAGACATGATTCACAAATATGATAGAAATATACTAGAAATATACTATCTGTGTGTGTTGCTTAATCATTAATTACATGAATTTATTATGTCGTTCTTATTACGTCTAATCTCGTAGAAACATAGGGTTTTAAATTACTAAAATAGGCGAATAGAGATTGAAAGATTTCTCTGAGTATAACTAAACATGTAAATTGAGAATCTTACGAAAATGTCCAAAATAGGTTCAAATTTACCAACATCTAACCATTAGTCACAAATTTACCGAAATTAGTCAAGCGCTTATAAAAATTGAAAAATCAGATAAAAATAAGGATTTATTTCCTCCGAGAATCATGCACAAACATCTCCTTCCATATTTTTAAGCGTGATCAGTAACATTAGATGCAAGACGGAAAGGAAATTTCATGAATGAGGTAGCAAACAAGGTGATGAAATATAAAGAAAAAGAATATACAACATTCCAATAACCTAAGCAAAAAGGGACCTTTTTAATGGGCAAAATTGAATTTCATTGAAAACAAATAGATGGGTCAATATACAAAATTTGAGAATAATTGGAGGTGATTTGGATTAGTTTCGAGTCACATATCATCTTCTTCCATGTTCATCTTGTTTACTTCGAATTTGGCTCAATTTTCAATTCAAACCACCTAAAATCTCCACTAGATCATCCCAAAATTGGGATTCACACTCCTTAAGATGTACTCAATCTATTCCAACAATACCCACTCGAAATAAATTTCAATTTTGAAAACCCAAATTTTTGAATTCAAACTTAAGCAATCTTCAATGGCTGTCCAGGGCGTTTTCAGTTGAATTCTTCGACCTAATCCAACAAACTAAGGTTTAATAGTGATTTAACAATTGTGTTTGAAATCATGTTAACTATATTGTTCAAAGGTATACATAGTAAAAATAATGGATCCTTTAAAAACTGACATCAAGTGAAAATTGTTTGGATTAAAATGACATTTGAGCCTTTTAAGGTAGATATTTGTTTTGGGCTAGTTTTGGCTGAAATTGTTTATGGACTAACAATTTGGGTAGTTTTTCCTTACACAAGAATCTTATGGAAACGAAATAAGTTTAAATTTACCAACCTCTAGTCATTAGTTACAAACTTACCAAAACTAGCCAAGCGGTTATAAAAATTAAAAACTCAGATAAATAAGAATTCTTTCCCTCCGAGAATCATGCGCAAAGATCTTCTTCCATATTTTAAAGCGTGATCAGTAACATTAGATGCAAGATAAAAAGAAATTTTCATGGATGAGGTAGCAAACAAGGTGATGAAACATAAAGTAAAAGAATATACAACATTCCAAAAACCTAAGCAAAAAAGGACCTTTTTTACTAGGTATAATTGAATTTTATTGAAAATAAATAGATGAGTGAATATACAAAATTTGAGAAAGATTGGAAGTATTTGGACTAGTTTTAAGTCAAAATTCATAGTTGAAATCGAGTTTATGAATCAAACATGTATCTCACATACTACATGGATATACACAAGAGATACATATTTGATATACAAGTGATACACAAATAATACACTAGCGATACACAGTGAGATACACATATCATCATCTTCCATGTTCATCTTGTGCACTTTGAATTTGGCTCAATTTTCAATTCAAACCGCATAAAATCTCCATTAAATCCTCCCAAAATTGGGATTCACATTCCTTATTAAGATGTACCCAATCTATTCCAATAACACCTACTCGAAATTGTCATAACCCGAAATTCTCACCTTCGGACCTTGATTGCGCCTAACATTTCACTTGCTAGGCAAGCCAACGTTAGAATAATATTAACTAATTTTTAAATAATCTTTACATTATTAATAATCAAGAAAACAAAAGCGGAAGCAAAATTTAAAATATAGTGAAATAATCCATAAATGCAACGGTGTCTAAATACCATCCCAGAATTGGTGTCACAAATGCACGAGCTTCTAGAATAAATAAAAATAAAGGTCTGAATAAAATAAAGCTGTCTGGAAATAAACACACAACTAAAGTAAAATAGACGGGGACTTCAGAACTGCGGACGCCATGCAGTTATACCTCAAGTCTCCTCTGGTAGCTGAAATCCGAGCAAGTCTATGGTACGCCGCTGGGACCAACTCCGAAATTTGCACAAGAAGTGCAGAGTATAGTATCAGTACAACCGACCCCATGTACTGGTAAGTGTTAAGCCTAACCTCGACGAAGTAGTGACGAGGCTAAGGCGGTTCATTTACATTAATCTGTACGCAATATTAATAACAACAACAAATAAATAGAAATAAATCAGGTAACCCATTTATAATAATTGAAGCCAACCCAACAGTCATAATTCATTATCATTTCAACCAATTCTGTTGCAGCGTGCAACCCGCTCTCACAATATATTCACATTCAATTCTGTTGCAGCGTGCAACCCGCTCTCCCAATATATATTTCTTTTTATCAAGTCTGTCATATATTTATTTCAATCAAGTATATATATAGACTTTTAAATAAGTCTGTTGCGGCATGCAATCCGATCCCGCAATATTGACTTTTAAATAAGTCTATTGCGGCGTGCAATCCGATCCCCCAATATTAACTTTTAATAAGTCTATTGTGGCGTGCAACCCGATCCTCCAATATGGACTTTTTAATAAGTCTGTTGCGGCGTGCAACCCGATCCTCCAATATTTCCATTTACCAATCCTTATAGAAGAAATTTCCCCAATAAATGCAATAATTAATATAAAATTATAAGACAACAAGCATACAATAATTATGATTTAATTATGAAACAAACAATGAAAAATAGCAGATTATTATGGAAATCAGGGAAAAAATAGGCAGTTTAATATTTAATATGCTAAATGTCAAATAACAATTAAAACACATAATTCAAATAGCATGTAACAATTAATACAGGAATTCAAGAATTAATATTTGACAAAGAATAGGAGAGAAACAATTATTATAATAATTAATTTATGATTTAAAATAATTTATGATTTTTCAAGTAAGCAGACAAACAATTAATTTGACGACGTATAGACACTCGTCACCTCGCCTATACGTCGTTCACATGCATTTCACATAACAAATAATTTTAGGGTTCTATTCCCTTAAGTCAAGGTTAACCACGACACTTACCTCGCTTTGCAACTTCCGATCAATTATTCAACCACATCTTTTCCCTTTTAAATTTGTCTCCGAAAGCTTCAAATCTATTCACAAACAGTTCGATATATTCAATATTAATCATAGGAATTAATTCCATATGAATTTACAAATTTTTCGGATAAAAATATGAAATTCATTAAAATATTTGGCAGTGGAACCCACGTCTCAAATCTCGGAAAAACTCACAAAATCCGAACACCCGTTCCGATACGAGTTCAACCATACAAAGATTGTCCAATTCCAATATCAAATGGACCTTCAAATCTTAATTTTTTATTTTTGGAAGATTTTATAAAAATCTGATTTTTCTTTCATAAATTCAAGGATTTATGATATAAATGAGTATGAAATCATGAAACATAATCCATATAGGATAAGGAACACTTACCCCAATATTTTCTCGTGAAAATCGCCCAAAACTCGCCTTACCCGAGCTCAAAAATTAGATATGGTTGAAAATGGGTCGAAACCCCATTTCTAGAACTTAAGTTTTGTTTTTCATATTTTTATTCATCGCGATTGCGGAAATTCGTTCGCGATCGCGTAGAACAACTTTGCCCAGATTCATTTTACTCTTCGCGATCGCAAAGCACATTTTTGCACAGGCTGCCACTTTGCTCTACGCGAACGCGACATCACACACGCGAACGCGAAGCATAACCCCGCAGACCTACGCGATCGCGGACCGTTTCATGCGAATGCGAAGAACAAATTTGAGTACCCCAACTTCTGCCTCATTTCCTCTTCGCGAATGCGAGGACTCTATCGCGAACGCGAAGCTTTACACTCTGACCCTCGAACGTGTGCCCTCGGTCGCAAACGCGAAGCATAATTGTGCCAGTCCAACTTTCCTCTTCGCGATCACAAGAATGGCTTCGCGATCGCGAAGAACAAAACACCAGATGACAGCAGAAGCTAAAAACTAGATTTTTCTAAGTTCAAAATCATCCCGTAGCCTATCCGAAACTCACCCGAGCCCTCGGGGTTCCAAATCAAACGTGCATACAAGTCCTAAAATATCATACGAACTTGTTCGCGCGATCAAATCGCCAAAATAACACCTAGAATTACGAATCGGACACCGAATCAAATGAAATTTTCAAGAAAGCTTTAAAACATATATTTTTACAATCGGACGTCCGAATCACGTCAAATCAACTCCGATTCTCACCAAATTTGGCAGACAAGTCATAAATTTTATAGTGGACCTATACCGGGCTCCGGAACCAAAATACGAATCCGGGGTCAATAAATTCAATATCAGTAATTTCTTAAAAATCATTAAGCTTTCAAGCTTTTAATTTTTCTTCAAAATTCCATATCTCGAGTTAGGGACCTCGGAATTCGATTCCGGGCATACGCCCAAGTCCCAAATCATGATACGGACCTACCGAAATTGTCAAAACACTGATTAGAAATAGATTAGGATCACTTACCCAAGGTTTATAGGTGAAAATCTCCTCTCCAAGTTGTCTCCTTACCGAGTCTAGGGTTCAAAAATGAGAGAATGAACTAAAAAATCCTGTCCCTCAGCTATTTGTCCAGTCACAGGTGTCTCTTTTCCGAACTGGGGTTCGCAATTGCTGTCGCGACCCAAAATCCACTATAGGCTATGATGGCGCCCAACGTCGCCGTCAGGCAAGCCAACGGTGAATTATCAACTTAATTACTCATTTTGTTATTTTTAAAATCATAAATCCCATTAAATAAATAAAGTGAAATCTGGTACTCATAGAAGCCTATGATTTTCTTTACCAAATCCCATATAAAATACAAAATTACAAGGTGAAATGATAATAGTAACATGAACTACAATAATGAACATCCTCTAGGAACCCCCAAAACCCGATGTCACAAGTGCATGAGCATCTACTAGAAGGTACAATAATTATACAACATCTGTCTGGAGTACAAAATAGACAGGATAATGTAACTAATTAAGATGGAGACTCCGTATGCTGCGAGCCGTAACATGGAATGTAGCTCACCGTGAAGTCCCCGCAATAGCCGCGTCTTTGCACCCCAAAGACCACCAGACATATATATACATGCACAATAAATGCACAAGTGTAGCATGAGTACGTAAATCAACGCGTACCCAGTAAGTATCTAGCCTAACCCCGGTGAAGTAGTGACGAGGGGTCGACATCGATACTTACTAGTGGTCCAATAAATCAAATACAGTAGGAAGTAAACAAATATGAGGCATGGTAAATAAACAGTATAAACAAATATAGGTACGTGGTACAATCCTCCTCTGAACAGTAAACTCAAGCTATCAATTATCGGTCACCTCCTCAACCAGAGTATATATGTAAAATGGTTCCCACCAGATAGGTCGTCACAACTCAAATCAGGAAACCTCAAAGATACGATGGCATCTTGTCAAATATTACACACGACGCTACCGAGGCGAACGGCCCGATCCCATAAGAGTGTTTCATGAAGTTGCCAAGGCGAACGACCTGATCCCATAAGAGTACTTATAAAAATGCCGAGGCGAATGACCCAATCCTATTAGAATATGATACCGCCGAGGACGGACCGATCGCATAAGAGTGTGGTACATAATCCTGTCGAGGCGAACGACCCGATCCCATAAGAGTGTGGTACATAATCCTGTCGAGGCGAACGACCCGATCCCATAAGAGTGTGGTACATAATCATGCTGAGGCTAACTGCCCGATCCCATAAGAGTGTGGTATATAATCCTGCCGAGGCGAACCACCTGATCCTATAAGAATAAGAAGCTTTAACGGGTCCTTGACCCCACTCACAAATATACGTGTGAGTTATGAAATTTAAAGAAGCTTTTCGATGTAAACCCACATCGCGAGAGAAATTCGTAAGGGAAGCACAATTATTCCACGGCTAATCAAGTAGCTCGTCAAAACTTTTACAATAGCGAGTCTATCACTGTACGCAAGCCTTGTCTCAAGTCGTAACACAAAATAAAGGAATTAAACAGGCAAGAATAACTCAAATAGTATAATTAAAGCATGGCGTAAACCTAAGTCTACCTGGATAAATCAGGAATCCTAACATACGCACAGACACTCTTCACCTCATACGTGCGTAGCTCCCACAACATGTAGCACATAAAAATATAACACCTACGGGGTAAATTCCTCCTCACAGAGTTAGACAGGAGACTTACCTCACTCCGAAGTTCTATAACCGGCTCCAATGCCTCTCTAACACCTCGACTCAAAGCCAAATGATCCGAAACTAGTCAAGCAATGTGCAAATCAATCAAAATATACTCCAATGCTTATAATTAATCAATTTATAACAATTCTCAACTCCGCTCGAAAAGTTAATAAAGTCAATCCTTGGGCCCACATGTCCGGATTCCGAAAATTTTCGAAGATAAACTTTACCCATAACATCACGAAGTCAAATACATAATTTATTACAAATTCCATGTCCAATATCATGGTCAAAATCCAAAAATATGATTTTTAGGTTTTTCTTCACAAATCCAACAATTTCCACCAATTCCATGTTAAAATCTGTATATATAATCCATGTAAAAGAGTTGGAAATTGAACAAAATTACTTACCCAAAGATTATAGATAAAAATCCCTCTTCAAAATTGACTCTTACCAAGCTTAGGGTTCCAAAAATGAGAGAATGTCTCCAAAAATCCCGTCTCTCAGCCCTTTTACCAGGTGCAGATGTCGTATTTGTGACACAAGGTTCGCATTTGCGTACCATCGCAATTGCGAATGCTCATAATTGCGGACAAGTGTTCACAATTGTGAACCAAGGCAAAAATCTACAGACTTCGCAATTGCGAACAAATGCTCGCAATTGCGAACCAAGGCAAAAATCTATAGGCTTCGCAATTGCGAACAAATGTTCGCAATTGCGATACTTGAGCACCAACAACCTATTCCGGCACGGAAATGGGCATAACTCTCTCATACGACATCGGAATTCGATGATTCTTATTGCTATGACTCCGTAATTATAATACGGATCTAATGGTTCAATCAAGTCAAAAATCAAAGGTCGTTTTCTCAATATAGTGTCTTTTATACCCAAGAAAACGATGCTGAAACATCAAATAAGAGCACGACACAACCCAAATACATCTGAAACACACCCGAGGCCCCCGTGACCCCGTCCAATTACACAAACCAATCCCAACAACATAACACAAACCTTCTTAAGGAAACGCAGTGTCCCCAGGCAAAAGGGATGTCAGTACAAATAATGTACCGAGTATGTAAGGAATAAAAACCAGTAAATAATAGACATGAGAGAAACATGGAGTAAAAGACTCGACATGTACATCTGCATAGCTCAGTGAATCGTTTCATTTTTTATAATATCATACATATGCGTATAAATGTCATACCATGCATAGGTATATATGTTCATAACATCATCAAGCCTCTGAGGGCATCCCATCATATCATTTCGGCCACTGTGGGCAAATCATCAACGTATACCAGCTGATCAGGTGGCGGTGTGTATATAACGTCGTAATCTTTTCCCATATATATATATATATATATATATATCCCATATACATATAATACACATATATACGCGTATATAACGCCATCTGGTCATGGGTCAATGTATATTTATAAATGCATGAAATGCATAAGAAATACGTTAATAAGATTTTCTCGGAATATTATAAAATTAATATGTGTGTCGGATACATTTTATCAAATACGTATTTTTCTGAGACCCATGAACAGAAGATATAATAATAATTCATATGGGGAGTCAAGAATATAGACACCCCTAATATTTCTATGATTAGTCATTTATGAAAATTGTGCATTTGCTCATTTCGTTCATGTCGTATAGATCATGCCAAAAAGAAAGAAGGGATAGCCTTAACATACCTGAGCCGATTCTCTTGACAATCCCTTTAACATACGTTTTGTGCGAAAATACGTGACGGCAGATTGAAGTAGGAAAAAATTCGTAAGATATTCTTGAAAAAGATTGTATCATGCTCTCTTAGAATTGCAAATCCTGTTGCTATTACGTAGTATAACTTCATACTAATTCCTTTGTTGAAGATTCGATTCTTGGAGATTTTGGTGAATTTGATCAAACTCGTTATGGCTTTCCTTGCTAGAACAGTAACGTTTCCATTCCTATCTTTATGAATTGTTGAAGATGCTTATAAAATCTCACGTTACTTTGAATTGGTGAAGATATTTCGTTGCTTATGTTGATATATGCAGATGCATATTAGAAGGTCTCATGTAGTTTATGTTGGTTATTCATGACTTCTTAAGGTTGAGATGTTTTATGACTTCTTAAGGTTATTCATGACTTCTTAAGGTGGAGAATCTCACGTGGCTTAACCACATACCTTGAATCCTTAATCTTTGCCACATAATCCATAAGATTTAAGAGTCATAAAGCTTGGGTGGCTTGTTGCCACGTGGGGTTCTTCAATTATCCAATAATTTTAATTAATCTCCCACTAAAGATTATTAATTACCCAATTATCCACATAATTAAGAATTATCTTGACTTACTTAAAATATCACTCACTTTTAATACACTTTATACACCTTACTATCATGGCCATGTGGTACCTTGTATGGTACTAGTCCATCAATACTGAGTATTTTAGCTCGGGTCGTATTTTATCCAAAATGTCAAACTTCGACAAAATTCATTTTCTTCGATTTACTTACCCTCTCACTTTCACGAATTTATTCGTCACTTGTTTGAAATAGCATAATGCTTATAATCTCAAAATAATCCCATTCCCGAACTTACATCGATTAACTTACGATGAAACTTTAATGTACGAAAATGTGGGATATAATATCTCATTCCCGAGCTTTCATCAATTTACTTATGGCGTAATTTTACGTACGAAAATATGGGGTGTAACATCATTCCCCCTTTGGAACATTCGTCCTCGAATGTTGACTTATGCACTTATCATTCTCATAACTCATAGCTCTCGCGAATACTTTAATACTCTTCTTGCCATTTAGGCAACTGTTCTTTGAATAAACCCAAAGGCCAGGGCATTCCCCCCTATAGGCCTCTTTCTCACACCACAGTCCGTGGTTGGAATTCTTCCAATCTCGTAACTCTTGCTACCTTCTGTCATGCAGCTTGTATGACTTTTTCCTTGTATGTGCTCCTATGCGACTCTTCTTTCCTTTTTCCTCCAGTTTTTAGCCAATCTCTAGGCCTCACTTTATAAGCATATACAGAGCTTGATAAGATGTCCCTCTGGGCATCTATGGGTATATTGACTTTTGTCATCCTGGAACATCAAGCGAGACATCACATCATCTCTAACTCTTCTTTACTCTCTTAATTAGACCTCTTGATACTTAGAAACCATAGGTTGGAAAATATGCCACTGACGACGTCGCTACCATTCCTGGATACTGAATCCCAGTGCTTCTAACCTTCTATCTGTAGTATGGATTATTCGCAACCTTCTGCATTTGAATATCTCATGCGTTGTTCACCTTTACCTTACTTACCTTAAAATCTCGCATCACATCTTTTATATCTTTCATGACCTTGCTTTAACACAAGTATAATTCATATCCACAACTTGAAGCTCTATTATAATACTTGCACCTCTGGTAAATACACAATCGTGAGAGCTTCATGTTGACTTCTTATGAGGCTGGTACTCTTCTGACTGGCTTTATCGTAGAGCCGTTATAGAATATGGTTGTTGTACTATCTCTCTTGTACCTCTGATATTAAGAGTGATTCTACAACTTCCTCAATCACGATTTCTATAATTTTTTGGATCCAATAATCAGACTCTTAATTTACTTTGTTGATGTAACTCTTTAGTTTCCTCTTCCTTCTGATCAGCCTTTATGTAGGCGTAAGCTATCTTCCGATCTGCGGCTCATGGTATTACTTTAGCCTTCCATGGGCGCTATAGAATATCCATGATACAATCTTCTAACAATTCAATCCTTTGTTTATACTCTGGGCTCAATTCTTTCTTTTAACTTATACCAGAGTCTTCTACGACTGTATGAATGTCAGTATATATGCTTCATGGATAATATTCCGAAATCGTAAGTGTGTTCATGACGTAACTAACTCTGGATCACTAATCGAATAATTCCTTTCGTTCCTTCTCAGCTTTTTTTTAAACATAGGGAATTACTTTTCCTGGTCTTTCTGCCCCCTTGTTGCGTGCATACTTAACTTATCTTAGTGCCCATACATATTGGAATTCCATACCACTCATATGATCTTGAATATCACTTCTGATTTATTTTATTTTTTTACTTTATGTCCGTTAGCCACGGTAGGTGTCACTTTCTTATGGAGTACATACAACGTTGTTGTGAGACTGTTGTTACAAGATCACTTCCTCTTTAGGTCACTGAGCTTAGGTCGAACCCTTCTTCCTTACTTCCTCAGCTAGTCTTTCATTGTAGTACTTAGGGAAGTCCCTTTGACTCTTGTGAAGCTGCGAGCTTATTACATCGTATTCCCGATAGAATTTTTGATGTCTTTCCTCGCCTATAATTATCCATAGTTACTTATTTCCACGCCCTTGTGCTTGTAGGGTTGCTTCTGAACTGATATTTTGACTGTCTTCCCAGTGACATTCTCTTTTATTTCCGTAACACTTATACGGTACCTTTAACTACCCCAACTCCTATCTAAATATTTCTCAAGGATCACGATGTCGTAACTGCGAGACTGAATTCTCCATGTTGGGGTTCACCCTGTTTATCTTGCATGATCTATTGATTTGTCGGTATCCTCTTATCTAGCCATAACTAGGCTCTTCCTGAATCAACTGCTAATTATTCGTTGGTCCATTCTCATATCTATATTCCGCGTAATCTTCTTGGGCTATCTCCTTTATCTTAACTTACGTCTCACACGTGCTCCTTATCTATCAATAACATCTCTAACAGGAACCCTTACTTCCTCTCCTTGACGTCGTGCTTGCATAATATTCTGGAATCATAGCACATCTGTATGATTTGAATAAGTGCAATCTCATCCTCTTTTCATTTTTGTCGCACTCTTCCTTTACCATTCTATAGTTACTAGAATTACTTAATTCCGATTTAATGCCACATAACTCCATATTCCCCCTTTAGGGAAGTACTAAGATTTAGTGCTACGATGATTTACGTATAGATGTTTTACCTCTTCATCTTTGGCATTTTGTTTTCACATCATCGATGATCCTTACTCGCCTCGCGGAAATCCTTCTGTACCAAGGATAACAATTTCCTTACTCGCGAGGGTGACACTTAGTATAACTGGCACATATAATCCCTTAAGCTTAACTTTACTCACCTTGCTTGCTTTAGGGAAGAATCTTCCTGAATGACATTTAAAGGGTATTCTTCTGTCGTCCATTCCATTATCGTCGGGAAGCAAATCTGAAATTCTCATAATGCCGATTATTATCAAATCACTCAGTCCCTAATTCATGTTTAGCTTATCTTGTTTATCAGTCCATGCTGATTTCTTATTACTCTAGGGTCTAGCTTTTCCTTTTGGTAATCACGTTGGACTCACGAACTTATTTCTCGAAATGAGGATATGAATTTACGGCCTATACTCTTTTGTTGTCTCAAGGCCTGTCACCTCTCGTCTTTTCCTTCACTTGACTATAGACTTTGTAATACTGTCATTTGTTTGGTCTACCGTTGTCATCCATGTATCACATCTTACTCATAATGCTTCATTAACTCTCTTCTTATTTCCCTGCTAACGTTTATGTCTATCACATTATTCTGAAAACTTCAACAAGACATTCTTTTGCTTTTAGCTCCCCTTGCTCCATGTACTGGCTCTTTGGGTTTCCTAACATTCTCTCTCTACTAGGGACGGGAGCTACACTAAGGTAATATTTATCCCTTCAAGGCTTCCAGTGTCTGTCATTGTAGTATTCATATCTAGCTGTACTATTTTAGAGTGCACCCTCTTGGTGTCTTACAAGGAGATCTATTAGCACATTTGCAATATCCTTCGGAAATGTCAGCTAACGCTAACAATCCATTCACCATTTTGGGTTACCCTAACCCCAGTTAGATCCTGATATCCTGCCTTCTCTCATACTACTTCTGTTAGCCCCCATAAAGCATAAATGAGATGGGTATGGCCAACTGTACATACCTCTATTATTGTTGAAGGTAACTCAAAAGGCTTATATTCCTCTGCGATAATCTTCATTAGCTGGGTAGCTCGTACCCTTTTTCATCTTGCTTTTTTTACTTGCTGAAACTTGTATCTACCTTCCGATTCTCTTATTACTTTTTACCATAAGAGTGGATAGACATTTTTGCCTTAGGGATCCTTATCAAGAAGTTTTACGCATCTTAGTACCCACATGATCTGCTGAAGACCTCACATTTACTCATCATAAGCATCATGAAAAATTGAGTTCCTCTAACTTAACTCTTCCACAACTATATCACTTACCAACCTTCTTTCTGGATGTAGGTATCATCGTATTATGAATAAGATAGAGTTTAGGAAATTGAGTTCTTACAACTGAGCTCTACCACACGATCTAGAGTAAGAAGAAAGAGTGACAGTCCTAAATGCCATGTAGCCTCATGCTTATAAGTGTGGTGCACAACACACCCATAAATAAGACTCTACTAGACACAGCTTATAGACTCCCTAGGACTGAACTGCTCTGATACCACTTTTATCACGACCCAAACTGATGGGCTGTGATGGGCACCCGGTAGCTTACTCAACCGAGTACCAATGTTACATATCATTCTTATCATACTGTCATTTGAAAATGGGCCAAACGGGCCGTCATGGGTTAACCAGAATAAACATAAGGGAATACTCAGTATAGGACGACCCAATCTGATAAAAAAACTTATACATGTGACAAAGGGCCTATAAGACCAAAATTACATTGAACATAGGCCGACAAGGCCGTACAATCTTTCACATACACGACATATGTCTACAAGCCTCTAAGGATACCTAAATGTCATAAAGGTCGGGACAGAGCCCCGCCATACCAATCAACACATGTCCTAATCATACTGACCAATAACAACTCCGGAGCAAATGGAGCGCACTAATATCTTCCGCTGAGCTAATAACCTACTTGGAGGACTCTCGACATATCTATCGAGACCTGCGGGCATGAAACGCAGTGTCCCCGGGCAAAAGGGACGTCAGTACAAATAATGTACCGAGTATGTAAGGAATGAAAATCAGTAAATAATATACATGAGAGAAACATGGAGTAAAAGACTCGACATGTACGTCTGCATAACTTTGTGAATCATTTCATTTTTTATAATGTCATGCATATGCGTATAAATGTCATACCATACATAGGTATATGTGTTCATAACATCATCAAGCCTCTGAGGGCATCCCATCATATCATTTCGGCCACTGTGGGCAAATCATCAACGTATACCAGCTGATTAGGTGGTGGTGCGTATATAACGCCGTAACCTTTTCCCATATCCCATATACATATATATACATATATACGCGTCTATAACGTTATCTGGTCATGGGTCAATGTATATGTATATGTATGAAATGCATAAGAAATACGTTAATAAGATTTTCTCAGAATGTCATAAAAATAATATGCATGTCGGATAAATTTTATCAAATAGTTATTTTTCTGAGACCCATGAACAGAAGATATAATAATAATTCACATGGGGAATCAAGAATATAGGCACCCCTAATATTTCTATGAATAGTCATTTATGAAAATTGTGCATTTGCTCGTTTCGTTCATGTCGTATAGATCATGCCAAAAAGAAAGAAGGGATAGCCTTAATATACCTTAGCCGATTCTCTTGACAATCCCTTTAACATACATCTTGTGCGAAAATACGTGACGGCGAATTGAAGTAGGGAAAACTTTGTATGATATTCTTGAGAAAGATTGTACCGTGCTTTCTTAGAATTGCAAATCCCGTTGCTATTACGTAGTATAACTTCATACTAATTCCTTTGTTAAAGATCCGATTCTTGGAGATTTTGGTGAATTTGATCAAACTCTTGTATGGCTTTCCTTGCTAGAACAGTAACGTTTCCATTCCTATCTTTATGAATTGTTGAAGATGCTTATAATATCTCACGTTCTTTGAATTGGTGATCTTTCGTTGCTTATGTTGATATATGCAAATGCATATTAGAAGGTCTCATGTAGTTTACGTTGGTTATTCATGACTTCTTAAGGTTGAGATGTTTTATGACTTCTTAAGGTTATTCATGACTTCTTAAGGTGGAGAATCTCACGTGGCTTAACCACATACCTTGAATCCTTAATCTTTGCCACATAATCCATAAGATTTAAGAGTCATAAAGCTTGGGTGGCTTGTTACCACGTGGGGTTCTTCAATTATCCAAGAATTTTAATTAATCTTCTACTAAAAATCATTAATTACCCAATTATCCACATAATTAAGAATTATCTCGACTTACTTAAAATACCACTCACTTTTAATACACTTTATACACCTTACTATCATGGCCATGTGGTACCTTGTATGGCACTAGTCCATAAATACCGGGTATTTTAGCTCGGGTCGTATTTTATCCAAAATGTCAAACTTCGACGAAATTCATTTTCTTCGATTTACTTACCCTCTCACCTTCACGAATTTACTCGTCACTTGTTTGAAATAGCATAATGCTTATAATCTCAAAATAATCTCATTCCCGAACTTACGTCGATTAACTTACGACGAAACTTTAACGTACGAAAATGCGGGATGTAATATCTCATTCCCGAGCTTTCATCAATTTACTTATAGCGTACTTTTACGTACGAAAATATGGGGTGTAACACCTTCACCTGAAATAATATGCCCAAGGAAAGCTACATAATTCAACCAGAATTCACATTTAGAGAATTTTGCATACAACTTTCCTTTTTGTAGAACTCTGAGCACAGTACGCAAATGATTTGCATGCTCAGCATCTGAACGAGAATACACCAATATATCATCCATAAATATAATCACGAACAGATCTAGAAAGGTTCTGAACACACGGTTCATCAAATCCATGAATATTGCTGGGGCATTGGTCAAACCAAATGACATAACACGAAACTCAAAGTGCCCGTATCTGGTCCTGAATGCTGTCTTCGGAATATCATTCTCCTTAACCCTTACTTGATGGTACCCGGACCTCAAGTCTATCTTCGAGAAACACTTGGCACCTTGCAACTGATCAAATAGATCATCAATTATCGGGAACGGGTACTTATTCTTGATCGTCACCTTATTCAACTGTCTATAATCAATACACATCCGCAAGGAATTATCTTTCTTCCTTACAAATAACACAGGTGCTCCCCACGGTGATGTACTAGGTCTGATAAAGCCTTTTTTAAGAAAGTCCCTTAGTTGTTCCTTCAACTCTCTCAGCTCTGCAGGTGCCATTATATAGGGATGAATAGATATTGGCTGAGTATCTGGTAATAAATCAATAGCAAACTCAATTTCTCGCTCTGGCGGAAGACCCGGAAGCTCATCGGGGAAAACATTGGGAAATGCATTAACCACAGGGATAGATTGAATGGTTGGTGACTCAACTTTCACATCATGTACCCGAACTAAGTATAACATCTTTGATCTACAATCAACATTGGAATAACAAGAAGCCAACCAATCCATACCCAGTATAACATCAAATTCTACCATATCTAACTCAATTAGGCCTGCTACTATAGATCGGCTCTGAACTACTACTGTACAATCTCTATATACCCGCCTAGCTATCACTGGATCCACAACAGGTGTGGATACCTCAAAAGGTTTTACAAACTCATGTTTTATTCCAAACTTACTAGCAACCAACGGAGTAATATATGATAAGGTGGAACCTGGGTCAATTAATGCATATACATCATATGAGGAGACTGATAATATACCTATAACAACATCAGGTGACGACTCTTGATCCTCTCGACCTGCTAATGCATAAATGCGGTTCTGAGGACCGCTCGAGCTAGATGCTCCACTCTGCCTCTACCACGACCGATTGGTACTTATGAACCTTGCCTAGGGGGGCGTACTGATGATGACGAACTAGCTACAGATCCCGCTGGCTGAACTATGCTTGCACCACCTCTCGTCGGACAATCTCTCATAACGTGGCCTGGATAACCATAAGTATAACAAACACCCAACCCCATACGACACTGTCCGGCATGCTGCTTACCACACTGAGCACATCGTGGCAAGGGCGGCCTCATCTGACTAAACTCACCCCTATACTGAGAACTTAAGGCCCTAAAATTCTGTCTAGGTCCTGAATATGTGGAACGATCAAATCTCTTACCGGCAAACTGAGGGGGTGCACTAGCCGATGGCTGGACTGGATACCTCGGGTACTGTTATCTCTGACCACCTCGAAACTCACCAGAAGGACCCGAAGACCTCGCTCTCTTATTCTGGGCCCTATCATGCTCACGATCGGCCCTCTGTTTCTGCTTACGCTCCTCTACACCCTGAGCGTATGCCTGTATACGAGAAATATCCATGTTTGCCTGAAGTGAGACCGACATACAATCGTTAAGCAAGTGCGACTCTAACCCCATCACGAACTAGTGAACCCGATCCTCCATCATACAATAGTTGGAGCATACCTAGCCAATGAATCAAACTGAAGGTTGTACTCCCGAACACTCATATTACCCTGCCGAAGGGTCAAAAACCTATAAGCTCTGGCCCTTCTAAGCTTTGGTGGCAGATAATGATGAAGAAAAACCTCTGTAAACTCATGCCATACCGCTAGAGGGGCATTCTCACCTCTGGACAACTCCCAAGACTCGTACCGATTAACTGCAACATCCTGAAGTCTATAGGAGGCTAGCTCAACTTACTCAGTTGCAGTGGCCTCCATTACCCTCAAAGTCCTCTGCATCATATCGATAAATACCTGAGGGTCCTCGTTTGGATCTGCTCCAGTAAATACCGGAGGGTCCAAATTAATCAAATCACGAACCCTCGCACTGATGGCCCTATCTTCATGACCAATACCTACTTCCTGACATCGAGATTGTGCGGCTACTAATCGAGTCAGTAGCTGAATAACATCTCTCATCTCCTGCCCTTATGCATCTGGCTGAGGAGTTGGGTGTACATGGGTAGGCGCTGGAGCTGGTGCCCCTTGAAGCTCCTCTGGAGAGGGCGGGGTATGTGAAGTCTGAGATAGAATCTCACTATGAGACTCTCCCCGAGCCTTGGTAACTCGTGGCGCTCGACTAGTAGTCTCATCAGCCACAGACTTGACCTTCTGGGTGGTTGTAGCCTTCTTAGGCATCACTGAAAATATAACATATCGTTAGAGAAATGAATCCTTATATCGCACGATCTAAGATAAGAAAGGAGGATATCATCCTATATGTCCTTTAGCCTCTTGTATATAAATGTGGTGCACAACACACTCATAAACAAGACTCTACTAGACACGGTCTGTAGACAACCCTAGGACAAAACTACTCCGATACAACTTTTGTCATGACCCCAACCGATGGGCCATGACGAGTGCCCGAGTCCTACCTGTTGAACACCCCTAAGCATGCGTCTAAGATATAAACATGAATAACGTCTGTCAATAAACTGATGAGTCACGTGAATAACATACGTGAGGAAAACATGTCCAAAAGACATATATACATATACATGCGGAATACGGTAAAGCGAGCCAACATGGCTACTATAGATAACTATATATCCAAAACTAGAAGCCGACAAGGCCACATACTATTCAAGGACGGGACTAGGCCCCGTCGTACCCATATCTACATATAAAAATAGTGTACCAAAACTAATAACAGCTCCGGATAAAATGGAGCACACCAACTCTCGCTGATCAAGGATCCTAAAAAGGGGGACCTTCAGCCTGTCTACCTGCACCTGCGGGCATGAAACCCAGGCTCCAGGAAATAGTGGCTTCAGTACGAATAATGTACCAAGTATGTAAGGCATGAAGATTAGTACATAAAAGACATAAAAGAAACATAGAGTAAAGGAATCCACCTGTAAGTCTAAATAACTTTGTGAATCCTGAAATATGTATAAAGCCATGCATGTGCGTATAAATATAGTATCATGCATAGATATATGTGTGCATAACATCATCAAGCCTCTGAGGGCATCCCATCATATCATCTCGGCCTCTGCGGGCGAAATCATCAACGTATACCAACTGATCAGGTGGTGGTGCATATATAACGTTGTAACCTTTTCCCATATCCCATATACATATAATATATGCGTATATAACGCCATCTAGTCGTGGGTCAATGTACATGTATAAATGAATGAAATGCATAAGAAGTAAGTTAATAAGATTTCTCAAAATGTCATAAGATCAATATGCCTTCGGATAAACTTTATCAACTACGTATTTTTCTGAGACCCATGAACATAAGATATAATAATAAAACACATGGGAATTCAAGAACATAGGCACCCCTAGTGCTTCTACGAATAGAGACATTTATGAAAGTTGTGCGTTTTCTAGTTTTGTTTATATCATATGGATCATGCCAAAAGGAAATAAAGGATAGCCTTAACATACCTGAGCCGATTCTCTTGACAATCCCTCTAACACACGTCAATTGCGACAAAACACGTAACGACAGATCGAAGTAGGGAAAATCCGTATGATATTCTTGAGAAAGATTGTACCATGCTCTCTTAGAATTGCATCCCACGCTGATGTAGCATTATAAGGGTTCATATGAACTTTTGGTGAAGCTACATCTGTTACCTTACAAACATATACATTTCCTTTTAATGACATATGTAGGTGTCTTTATCATAGGTGTGGGCCCCACTTTACGTGATGACTTAGCCAACAAATTCCCTAAATATGCCACCTAGCCCTAGCCAAAAGAGTCATTGTTACCTAAATCCCTTGCTGCCACGTTGGGTCTCCAGTAAGCTTGTCCAAAAATTCTAATTACTTTGTTACTCTCCCATTAAAAATCAATAATTAACCAATTATCCACATAATTAAGAATTATCTCAAATTACTTAAAATAGTAATCACCTTTAACACACTTTATATACATTACTATCATAGTCATGTGGTACCTTATATGACACTAGTCCATAAATATCTGATATTATAGCTTTGACCGTATTTTATCCCAAATTGGCAACCTTTAACGAAACTCATTTTATTTGATTTGTTTACCCTCTAACCTTCACGGCATTTACTTATCCCCTGTTATAAATAGCATAAATACTTATAACCTCAAAAATAATCTCATTCTCGAGCTTACGCCGATTAACTTACGACGAAATGTTAACGTGCGAAATGCGGGATGTAACAAAGAGCTAGTAGTGTTGAATTTCGATTGTAGGATGATATGAAGCTTATGCACCCTAAATATTCGATAAAATATCGTAGTGAATCCAATTCTTGGTTTATTGATTTAATTGTGATCTAAACCATTTATACAATGTAGATTATCATTCATAAAGAGTACGGGAACTCGTGAGCTATCGCTAGCCAATCAACAAAGGTATGTTAAAGCTATCCCTTTTTTCCTTTTGGCATGATCCATATGATACAAACGAAACGAGCAAACGCACAACTATCATAAATGCCTCTACTCATAGAAGCACTAGGGGTGCCTATGTTCTTGATTCCCCATGAGTCTTATTATTATATCTTCTGTTCATGGGTCTCAGAAAAATACGTAGTTGATAAAGTTTATCCGAAGGCATATTGATCTTACGGCATACCGAGAAATCTTATTAACTTACTTCTTATGCATTACTTCTTATGTATGTATGTATATGGGGTATGAGGACAGGTTATGGCATTATATACATACCACCACCTGATCAGCTGGTATACGTTGATGATTTTGCGCAATGAGGTCGAGATGATATGATGGGATGCCCTCAGAGGCTTGATGATGTTATGTACGTATATACTTATGCATTTATACGCACATGCATGACATTATAAATGTTTCAGGATTCACAAAGCTATTTAAACTCACAGGTGGAATTCTTTACCCTATGTTTCTTTTATGTCTTTTATGTACATCATTTCATGCCTTACATACTCGGTACATTATTCGTACTAACGCCCCTATTGCTTGGGGCCTGCGTTTCATGCCAGCAGGTGCATGTAGACAGGCTGACGGTCCCCATTCTTAGGATCCTTGCTCAGCGAGAGTTGGTATGTCCCATTTGATCTGGAGCTACTTTTGGGTTTTGGTACGATATGTTTGTATACATATATAGGTATGGCGGGGCCCAGTCTCGTCCCTTACAAAGTTGTACACTCTATTAGAGGTCTGTAGACAGTCATGTATAGTTGGATAGTATGTGGCTTTGTCGGCTTCTAGTTTTGGATATATAGTTGTCTATAGCAGCCTTGTCGGCTCGTCCTATCGTATTTCGCATGTATATGTATATATGTCTTTTGGACATATTTTCCTCACGTATGTTATTCACGTGATTCAGTAGTTTATTGCCAGACGTTATGCATGACCTACACTTATTCCATATTTTATCTTAGACGTATGCTTATGGGTGTTTGATATCTAGGTTCGGGTACTCGTCATGGCTCATCGGTTTAGGTTGTAACATGAGTGAAACAACAATATAAGGGAGTTAATCAACTTATGTATTTTGTAGTTATATTATTTGTACCATAAATATGTAGAATTTTTGTGTTAAACATGTTAATATTTTGTGTTACCATTAACGTATGTACAAAATTTACCCTGATCCAGGATGGTTTGATCATCCTCTCTTCCAATGCAGAAATTCATATCTTGTCCTTTGTTACTATCCGTTTAAGGATACGGGGGATCGAATTGCTAACCATTGTAGCAATATCTATGTTAACTGTAGAGCAGCACTCATACAAGTAGATTTGCATAGCGAGGGAAAAACCTCAAAGAAGATAAAAATGCACAAATGGGGTCAACTTATACCTAACAGACTGAAGAAAATATGTATAAGCATCTATACCCCATGAGAAATTTGCATACTGCCCTGAGTCAACCAAATAGAACCGAAAGTGGTCTATCAAACCATTCTCTTTATTTGAAGGACAGAGGAAGAACTCTATAAGATACAGAATACATAGCTTGACTGCATCCTCATCATTCATCCAACTACGACTACAAATAATTTGTTTCATGTACGACTTCTCAACTTTTTCCTTGTTCGAAAAATAACTCCTCATTGTTTTACTATCATATTTAGGTGTGTACCCAAAGTCTGTTACTTCTGTAACACATTTGAGGCCGGTAATAAGAGCAAACTCCTTCAACCAAAGTTCAGCCACTGACCCTTTAGCTCTGCTGGAAAAAAATATCAGATCCATATGTGTTCAATTCATACTTCATCAGAAGGTGAATTACCTGATTTTGGATACATATTTTGGGCATGCTAAGAAAGTGCCCAAAATATGTCTTCTTAAATAGTTTTTCCCTTATCAGACAATAATACCTTGATTTGCGTAGGAACAACAGGGTATGATAATATTTGAAACCTAGTGAAGTCATAATCACTATCATGTGGTGCAAAACATATCCGATTCTGCATGAAAAGAAAAATAAGTTAATAAAACATGTTTAAAGATTAAAAAAAACATAAGAACAATATTGCTACAATTTATCTACAGACAAAATGACAGTAATACATTGGAGACAATTAAATGACAAATTAAAAATAAATAAAATAATTAAACTATAATGCAACTACAAAAAACTGACAGTCCTCTGTTTACACAAAATGTATTGAACAAGAAAACTACAAAGTAACCTACATTTAGAACAGTGGGGGAAAAATAACTACCAAACATAATAGTTACAATTAATATCTACAAGAGAATAAACGTTAACCAATAAAACAAACTACGTCATGAAATACATACCCTAACAAAATTATTTCAAATATTATACAACAAATCTGTAATTGCAAAAATATTTAGAAAAAATTGTAAACAACAAGATATATACACAACGTAGACAAAATTTCTACAATAAAGGAACAAAAAGAAATAGGTATCAGGATGAGCATGAAAATAACTTTTTTACTAAAACTAAAATACAAATATTGTAACTACTACAATTTTACCTTTTTAAAGACTGTTGGGGTATGTGTTTAGGATATTTATGAACCTTCTTCATTTTTGAAGGTTTTCCAGCAAGAGAAACCTTGGATATGTTTTTGCAGATTTGAGAATCACTTCTTCATCCACTAAATTGTCATCACCAACGATTTCTTTGCCCTTCTGTTTTACTGATTTAGCAAATGACGATCCTTCAGTAGCATCCCTGTCATGTTTTAATTTTTTTTGCGCCTCTAACCTAGCTTCACGAGGGGTAAGCTGGGACTTTCTTTCTGGTGTTGTATGTCGGGATTTCATCATTGTTTTGGGTGAATCTTGAGAGAAAGCACCCATATCAAATGTAGGAATTTCACCATCTCCTGAATCAGTAGATTTTTAGGGCTTTTCGTCAGAGTTCCTTTCTTCTTCATCGAAAGGGAAGAAATTGTTGATGAACTAAGGATTCCGTTTAAGTAATGTCTCTCAACCCTAGAATCTTGAGAGAGAAATCAAAAGTTTTGAGAGAGAAAATGGAAAATCTTTTGAAAAAATATCGAAATAAAGTGTTAATAGAGGTAGAGATGTTCAGAAGCGTGGGGGTATGGGTTAAGAAATGTGTGGGGGGGGGGGAGTGGGATATATACGTTAGATACAGTATAGCGTGAAAAACGGGTGTAATTGATATCTCATTTAATTCTTAAAATGTATATAATTCGTAAATTGTATATGCCCATGTAATTAAGTTAAAACTTGAGTAGGGAGGGTAAAAGGCTTCATATAGTGTATAGCTTGGTAAAAATCCCTAGAATGTTTACCTAAATATGTTTAATTATAAATTTAATACCACTTTTAAAGAGGTTCCTATTTAATTATATATCATAACAATATTTATAATTTGTATACAAATTCATAGTAAAAGATTATCCCTTAATTATAGCTATTAATTGTAGAATAAATGTACCACCCACGCCTACCCCTCTCCTCTCCCATCCCCCACGTCTCTCAGCTAACCCCCATCCCTTTAACCATGTCAATTTAGGGCCCGTTTGGCCATAAATAAATTTTATTTTTTTTGGAATCAGTGTTTGTCCATAAAATTTTCAATTTCACTTGAAGTTGAATTTCGGAATTTTTAAGAAATTTGAAAATCTCCAAAAAAGTTATTTTTCAAAATTTTCATTTCAAACCACTTACAAAAATTCAAAAACAACTCCAAATTGTATTCATGTCCAAACACAACTCTAATTTTCAAATACCATTTTCACTTTTTTTTTTCTTTTACTTTTTTCCAGAATTTTGCAATTCTTATGTCCAAACGTCCACTTAGGGTGTGTTTGGTATGAAGGAAAATATTTTTCGGAAAATATTTTCTAATATTTCCATGTTTGGTTAGCTTAAATGTTTTGGAAAATATTTTCCTCATCAACTCATTTTCCTTTGAAGATTAGGTTTTGCAAAATTATTAATTATTTGAATTTGATATTGTTTTGAACAATTAGGAATATTCTTTGCATTTTATATCTCAATTTTGAGAAAATTTAGTGAAAATTAAAGTTACTTTTGGTTGAACTTCAAATTGATACTCGAAGAGAAAGGAGAACAGTATTGTATAAATAAGTTGTATGCATTTTGTATGTTATTTATATATCCAATGAACATACAATGGCATATACACGACAAATAAAATACATACAATCGACATACACAATACTATAATAACATAATTGTATGCAAGTTGTATGTAAATTGTATATTTTGATTGAATTTTTATATAACAAAGAAATATGTGCAAATTATATACAAGTTGTATGTTTTGATCGGATTCTACAATAAAATTTTTGTATACAAGTTGTTTGAAACCCCAAAAATTATATGTAAAGTTGTATGCAAATTGTATGTTTTGACTGGATTAATTCATCTGGATGGAACTCTTGCCACCATCTGCTCTAACCTAGTACCTCGATCACTAACGGTAAGCATCCTTGTCCAATTTCTAGCTATTCATCCCAAAGGAGGTCAGGTGAAAGAAGCTAGAAAGCAAAAAAAGCTGATTGTTGTTAATTCTAGCTGATTACGACAATTTGATTTAAAGTGTGGTTGATCGATGTTTGATTGATAACTAATTCATGATCCAGCTAGTTAATTTTGACCAATTCCTTGAGACTTTGAACTATGCCTTAAGCTTATTAATTTGGATGTAGCAGAAGAAGACAAAGGTGAAAGGGTAAATGGGGAGAGGAGAAATTTTAATCAGAACTGACGATTCGGTAGATGACGTTTTTAAAGAGAAAAATTAAATTACTAAAGAAAGCCATAAAACTAGGAGTGCTTCACTGCTTTGTGATGAGTTTTCAAGTTCTTGGTAAGAATCACACCTTAGTTTGTTAATTAGAGATAAACAGGGGATATTCTGGGTGCCGAATATCCCCTTGCCTTACTGCCATAATTTTCTTGAATTTTGAACCCCATCTACCTTACCGCCTCGCCTGCCCTGCTCAAATACAGCAATCTCTAAACTCTAAATTAATCATTTCATGCTAAGCCAGGCAAATAGTTAGTATGGACAACATTTGAAGTTGAAGTTAGCAAACAATTATTTGCAAATGAAAAAGTTCGTGCAAATTTTGGTGACCAAAGGTATACACAGTAACTTCATGGAAACAGGAGATAGATTCGGTTATTTTGTCAAACCAAAGGTAGAATTTAAAAATTGCTATGTTTCTAAAGAGAAACGTATTTTGTAACTCAGCGTGGCAGAATCATTTGAGCATGATACAAGATAGAACAAAATAAGTATGTCAAACATTTTCGAACCAACATATACAATTTATAAACACAACATACAACAATGCCATTCACAACTCAATGAAGCATAAAATTTTCAGAGACCCCAAAAGAAAAACCTATATATGAATACAGGACACTAGAAACTCCTTAAAGTGCGTTAACCTTCAACAGTGACTTCAGCTGTAATAACAACAGCGTTTGACGGTTGAACTGCATTTTCGTCTGCTGGATTCATCTCGCACTTTTCATCAGCTGGTTTAACATGCATGTCTTGTGCATTTTCTTCACAAATATTCTCCTCCAAGTTCTTGACTTCAGCAGCTTTTGATTTTGTTCCAACAGCTTTCGCTTTAGTTTTAGCAGTTGAGGAACTTTTCGTCGGCTTCTTGGTTTCAATAGGCTTCCCTTTTGAAACACCAGTAACATTATCACTAGTTGACAGCAAGGCCGTGGGTGACTTTACCTGTTCTTTGACAACTCTTGGACTCAAACACGATCCTCCACTTTCAGAGCTGTTGGTTGTCGATGTGGAGTTCTTATTTCTTCCAAGCTTAGGAGATACAGCACGTGTTGTTGGTATCTGTATGATCAAGAAAATTATCATGTGTGCTACTTTTATAAATTCAAGTTAACAGGAAGAGAACATGATGAGTCATGAAATCTTAAAATGTAACCTGGAAGCTAATATGGGGTAGCCTTAAAACTCTGTTGGCATATACTTAGTAACTAAAGCATTCTATTGCAGGATAAGCACTAGTAAAATGTGGAAAGGGAAAAGGAACACGCCATATCATTAGATGAACACACAACCCTTATCATCCAGCGGGATCTCTCGAATGTCCTTGAAAGAGAAGCAGCAATGGTCATTCAAATGAAGTATCACAATCAAAGAGCGACCTGACATATCAAAAGTATACTAGCCTTTTGTAAATACTTAAGTAGTACCTTCTTAAAACCATCTTTATGACTGGAAACATAAACGAGCGCAATTATACCTCAAACTATGTCAGATTTGAAGAAAAATTGATATGCTTCTTTATTAGATAAATAAGGTTTATACAACAGTTTTCAGGTATTGCAAGTAATGCATTACTACTTATTCATTTATGGCTATCAAAGTCCAATACTATCTACAATTGTCATTTTTAAGGAAAGAAAAATCCATCAGCATAGACCCCATTTTGGTTTTGATATCAAGAAACAATCCCAATCCGCAACATTCGAGTTTTGAACATTATCTCTAAAAGTACAAGTATCTCATGCTAACGAGCAACCATGTTTACAAACTTTGAACTTAAAAAGGAATATGCCACCTTTTTCATCCTTGTAGCATAAACAAATAAGTATTTTAGGAGAAGAGCATTTAGTTAACAGAATTTCAGGCAGTGCCATGCCAGTAAAGTGTTTTCCAAGTCTTGTAATTTCATCATAAACACTGCATAAAAATTGCAGTCATGAAATCAGCATCTTTTTAGCTCTGCTCATTGAACTCAAGAATTTCTATCAATAAAGCGTACTGATGATACTTATCACATTAGTTGGCAGCACATTTATTTTCTTAAGGGGGCGGGGGGTCGCTATTACGTATCCCTGCTCTCTCAAGTTCCCATTCATGAACATGAGATCATTTTTTCCTCAAGCATCCACTAAGATAATGTAGATGCATAAAAATATAGGAAAAGCTGGAACTCAGCATCAAAATCAATGGAAAAAATAACAAAGCAACTGAGACAAGTAACTGGGAACTTGAACATGTAGAAATCCTAGTACAATTCAGCAGTTACGCATCCTATCCATGCGCCTTTACTGCAACGGGTGGATCCCCAGGATGGCCAATGCCTATGCCATCAGTGTGAGGGCATCCTGTCGGGCGAAGTGGGGTGGATCCCCAAGATGGCAAATGTCTACGCCATCAATATGAACTACTATCTTGAAAGGATTTCGAAAGTTAAAACCGCTCTACTAGCAATTACATCTTGTTAATTTCTGAAGTTAAGAAAAACTTTAACATGTCAAGACATGCTGAAGATGAAGGTTTTTCAGGTTAGAGGATGTCAAAACTAACACATTAATGTGTTTTCTGAAAGTTAGGAACCAGTGTGTCAACAAAGAACACCCCTGTTCTCTTTTCGAATTAAGATCAACACTTTACCTTCCTTAGCTCAACTTTTGGAGGGGGTTCCTTGTAAAAGCTTGGCATTGGTGTAGCTTTAAATGTCAAGCTCTTCCTCAGTTGCTTTATCTCCGCCTCTTGGTTTTCCTACATTCAAAACCCAACTTCAATTTTTTTTTAAAAGGCTTGGGAGAGACTAGATCTTAAATAGTTAACCAGAAAAAGTACAGTAATATATTTTGAACCAACCTTGGATTTTGCTTGCATGTTATTCTTTTCCTCTTCCTTTGCCTGTATCTTCTCTTCTATCTTTGCCAAGAACTAACAAAGAAAGAAACTTTGCACTTGAGCTTTGCATAAAAAATCACATTCCCTCATTGGTAAAGAAGAAACAAGTGCGAACTACAAACCTCCTTCCGCTTTTCAGCACGTTCTTCCAACCTGAAAGAAAATCCAGCAATACTGGCCCTTCGTTGTCCACGAGGAGTGGTACTTCTGGTAACCGCAGAAATAAAAGTAGATTTAATTGGCCTAGAACACTAAAGATGATGAACAAACCAATGGAACAACAGAATGACAACAGTGTAAAGAGAAAATCAGTACGAGGAAGTGGTAGAACGAGCATCCTCATCCTCTTTAAGAGGCAGCAATGCAGCTTTAGTAGGTTTTTTGTTTTCGTCATTTGATCTGCAGTAGGAAGAAATAACTTAACTAAAGAAAAGTTCTTCGGCAAAATGAAACATAATATAAAGTAAAAACTTCGATTCTAAAGGCAACAAGTGTAGACCAAAAAAACTTCATAAAAATGCAAGCAACAAATTCACTTACACTTCAGATGTAGCTTTCTTTGCACTTCCACCGGCCGGAAGAGATTTCCCGGACTAATAGACAAAAACAGGTTAGAGACATAGTGAGATAAAGCATCCATTAAACAAGTCAAAGGCAAAATATTATAAGGGTCAATACCATAGACTGACGGAGACTGGGAACGGCTGCAATAGTTGTCCTTCTGCTGGTTGCAACACCTCCATTTGCGTTTGCGTTCTTCAATACTCCAGCTGATATACCCTTCGGATTCAAACTAGAAGCTGATGATCCCTTAGAAAGTGAAGTCTCATTTTTAAACCCCTTTGTTTTCAATTCCTTGGCATCTGATTTCTTTGGGTAGACATCAATGCTCTTCCTCATTACATCGGAACTATTACCTCTTGCAGGGAACGATAGACTTTGTGATATACTTGCCTTTTTCGAACGAGTCAATGCAGCTGTGCCTCTTAAACTAGCCTGATCCTTAGCCATTTTATTGTTCTTTGTAGTTTCATCACTAGCAAGCTTTCTTTGACTTGATGTTTTGCTCTTTGGAACATTCCCAGACAATTCAGTTTTGACATTAGGTGTTACATTAGCCTTCTCCTCATTTGCATTGGTTTTTTCACTCACATTCTCCTTCACACTGACATTCTTTTCAGCCACAACAATCTTTTCCTCTTCAACTGGAACCCCATTTTCGGACTCCATTTATCTAAAATATCTAAAGTAACACACACAAAAATGCACAAGAAATCTGGAATTTTAGGTTGAATCAACAAGGGCAAGACAAACTACACAAGCCTAAATCCAATTTAACCAGCACAAAACTTCCATACTGAAAAAATCTTCCCAAACAAGTCACTTTCTTCCAAAATATCTTCAAATAAAACGACAAAACACATAAATGTGAGAAAAAAGAAAGATTTTCAATTCTTGTTCTCAGATAACCAGAATTTCAACCATCTAGACTCTTTACACTGACAATCAACAAACAATTCAAGAACAACCAAACAGGGCATAAAAGGTAACCAAAAATGAATACCAACCTCGTAAAATCCCATAAAAGTAAGAAAAAGACAAAGATCCAACAGAATTCAAAACAGTAACAAAGAGTGAAAGGCTACAGTCTTGAAAACCAACATAACCAAAGGAATATGATGAGAGGAAGGAGGGTACAGTACCTTTTGTCTGATTGGTGACAAATTGTGCTTCTTGAATAGTACAAACAATTATGATTTGAGAATTCAAATACTACTTTGGAATGAAAAGTTAGTTAGAAATATTAGAAACAGAGGACATACAGACAGAGTAGACGGTGGTGTCCAGTGGAAGTTAAAAAGGTATAGGCAAGTTCTTTTTTCTTTTTCCTTTTTTTCTCCAAAGGGGATGGAATTGTGGATTGATTCAATTGGTAAAATGACCTCTCTTTTTTGTCTTGATCAGAAAAGAAGAAAATAAGGGAGAAGTAGAGAAAGAGAGAGAATGTGAAACCTTTTATAATACTCTTTCCGTTTTATTTTATGTGATACAATTTAATTGGATATGAGTTTAAGAAAAAAATTATAATTTAAAACAAGTCATATATATTTATATAGTTATAAATCATATCATTAGAAATAATATTTAACCTAAAATTTAGCTTTAAATTAATCAATTAAAATTTAGGTCACAAGCAATCGAATTAGACCAATTTAACTTAACTCTTCGATGAATTAGAAATGATTGTAATAGAAGATAAAAGACAATAAAATAGACAATTGCACTTAAAGAAGGGTAAAGAGATTCTTATAAATAAAACAGTGATCAGTGTTAGTGGAACGACCCATTTGTATATACACATTACTCCCTCCGGTCCACAATTAATAATTTTTTGGTATTTTTTTTATGGTCCAAAATATCTGTATTTTTCAGATTTTAAGAATGAATTAATTATTTTTTTCTTACATTGCCCTTGGAGTAAATAGTGTTGGAGTATATGTTATGAGTGTTTATGTGAAGAAATAGTAAATGTTAATATGATCAATTTCATTACTAATTAATGTTAAAATGTGAATTTCTTAATCTGTATGAAAACAACCAAAAAAATTACTTATTGTAAACCGGAGGAGTAATATTTAAGGAAGTAAAATGAGACCAAGGTAGTTTTTGGATAGGCTTGGCTTCATTAATTATATAGATTACTTGTTTTTCCTTACATTAAGAGTTGGAATATCGAAGGGAATATCCATTATCTATTACAGATTAATGAATACAAATACCTGAAATTATTAGACATGAAAATATAAGTTTGATAAAGAGAATCAAGTTCTAATATGGGAGGTAATCATCTGATAAACCTAAATTATTTTTCTGTTATGTTTAAACGTATAAGTGTTATATATGTTCTTTTGTTTGAGTATTCAACATAAATTTTGGTAACTTACTCTTAAAATAGCAATAATAGTATACATGTCATCTCAATAATTAAACCACCAGCTGATTATTGTATCCATTAATGGATAATTTTGTGATTATTATTTAGTCCCAAAGGTCAGCATGTGGAGGACACGTCTGTGATAATCTAATATCCATGTCAAGAAGAGTATAAAAGATTTTTCAAATATAAAAAGAGCTAATAATATTACTAATCAATTAGCCAATGCTTTCATTTTGTTGGACAGGGTCATGCAACTTTTCCAATTATTTAATATCTTGAAATTGTCTTATTATGTGATGACAAAAGAATCCTAAGAAAGCAAGGAATCCGACCTATATCTTACTAATAAATTAAAATCTGACCTGTATAATTATATATCTAAAAGAAGGTAAATGAATGAGAAGTATGGTTTTTGTTTTGTATTTCTTGCTGATTCAATAATGCATGCTTCCAACAACCAAGAGATCTTGTCAACAATATATTTTATTATCTCTTTGCAAGACTTGCACATACTATTAAATAATTCTGACTCTCATCACAATCTTACCTATCGAGGAAGCCAAAGATAATTCAGAATTTAAAATTTATGAATTTCTACAAATTCTTCAATTAATACATAATAATTTTGAGTTTATAATTAATATCTATATATATTTAGTGAATTTTTTTAATATATATATATAGAGAGAGAGTGTGTGTTTGAAAAAAAAAAATTCCCGTAAACTTGTATGAAACACCGGAAGAAGGTAGTACCTTTTCTGTTTGAAAAAGATGGAGCAAAAAATGTTTGACTCGAACATTGCCGAGTTGATAGTTTCTTTTTTTGCAATTTCATAAAAACCATTAATAGATGACAAAATGTTGGGTACCACATCCTATTTAGCAATCAACATCCTTAGTTTTGACGTATTATCATGAAATTTGATTTGTAAACAAAAGAGCGATTTGAGTACAATAATCCGTTCTTTTACTTAGGAGTAAATTCTAAGATTAGAAGTATGATAATCTCACTTCTTTTGTCTCACGACTAATTTCAATGTTAAAACTCTAATGAATTTTTTCAATATTTGGGATAGACATGCTTGAATTGTTCAGTTTTATAAACCGTATCATGGGAAATTTCCAGTAACATGAATTAGTTTCTGAAAAAAACATTTTCCTCGAAATTCAGTGTTTGGTTGGAAGTTGGAATATTTTAAAAAAATTATTTATTAAAGATTAATTATAATGTTAACAAATGGGATATTGCACTCAAAATCTTAGCAGTTCAATTGATTGGCTACATGTACTTTCATGTTGTTAGCTAGAATTCAATTTTCCACCTTGTTATTCCTTCTCTATTTTTTTCTCCCTTATGTATAATAAAAGATTTTTTTTAAAAATGGAATGGTACCCTTATGAAAATTTTTAGTATTAAAAAATAATAATCCCTTTGTCCAAAGATTAAGAAATAAAAATAAATAAAAAATAAATAATTATTTGTGTGATTATAAATCCAAACAAAGAGCAGCCAATGATTCAATGCTAAATTACATCCCTGTAGGAGAACGTGCGTATTGAGTCTGGTTCTGGAATTTGGAGGGGCCTGTCACCTTTGTGCATGCAGCCTACGTGGCACTACCACAGAACGTGATCGGGTCCCACGTTTCTCAATTTCTTCCTTTCATTCGGGGCCCATCCCTAAACGTGTTCCAACAACCGTTTCGCGGCGTGAGTTGTCAGAACGTGCCGGGTCTTGATCCTACGGCGGATTTGTTCGGTGTGAAGGCATCACAGCCGTAGATTTGGAGTCAAATCATTTTCTCCGTTTGGAAAAATTATAAGTGTATGGGATTTTGTGGATGGTACGTTACGTTGTATTCAAGATTTATTAAATATAATTTCTTAATGGAACTATTCAATTAAAAGGAACTTTATAATTTTATACTTTAATTTATATCAAAAGAGGAACAAAGATTCCATTTACATGGAAGATACGAAATATACTAGTACCTCCACTCCTTTTCTCTTTTCCTTTCTACACATCGATCAATTTTACTCAATTATTCTTAGTTTAACATGATTTATTCATACTCGTTTGTTTTGATTTGGTTAGTTAACTTAAATCATTAACCAATCAAATTGAAACAGTAATAATATCATGTTTAATTACCAAAACTTGTAATTGTAAACATGAAGTTTTTTCATTGACTTTCTAATTTTACTTGGATACCATGTCATTTGGCATGCAAAATGATCGGATTGGCTCCTTCATTTGACTCCGCGCTCCACATCATGACACATGTTTTGACCTTTAGGATAAGATGACATCCAATAGTGAGCTCATTATTTATAACCCAAATAAATAGAATAGCCCGATAAATTTAACTTTTAAATAAATTAATATTTATTTATTTGATTTAAATAACCGATTCAATAAAATTTAAATGTCCCCTCGATTCAACAAAATATATCAAATAATTTTGAAGTATTTCTTTAGTTCATGTCTTGCTCTTTAAATATAGTGGTTTATATGGCCTTTGGTCCGCAAAATCAAAATACGGAACATAATTCTCTTGAGAAGTGGTAGATAGCGATACATTTTTATATCCGAGGGTTCAAACACTTTATATTTTCGGATGTGATCCAAACAAGTCTTATTTATGATTTGTGTTTACCCGAAAAACGGATGGAGTTAAATTTATATGTAGTTCTAAGAATACCTGGTATAACTTGATACGAATTGAAAAGATAAGTAAAAATATATCGAATATTGACTGTAAAAATGAATGAATACCAAACCAATTTGAGTAAAGAATGGTTGATAAATGAACAATATGAATCAATGTCCAAAGCCCAAAAAGGGATAATATTTGCTATATGTATGTAAATCTCAATAATCTCTGGATGTGAGGGTGTCTCAATGTATTTCAATGTCCGTTTCACAAATGATAGTCACTCTTCATATAGTAGAGGAACCCTACTTTGGATATAATTAAAAATATATAGTGGGGATCCCCATGATAGATTAGTTAATTAGCTTTTCCTTGATTTCCGCCGAGATTCTCTTCCCTAGTGCAGTTACAACGACTCTTTGTCTCTTGGCTCGATCTCGATCTTGGTCGGTCTCGGTATTGGTCGGTCTCTGGGTCTCGAGCTTGATCAGTCTTTGGGACTCGAGTTTGATATTAATTGGTCTCTGGGTATCGATCTCGATATTGACTCGAGCTCGGTATTGATCGGTCCCTGGATCTTGAGCTCGATAACTCAACTTTACATCACAGCTTGAAATTATAATGTCGACCCTCGGTCCATCATGCTCCCATCTTGACTAATTACATGAATGGCAAACTTGATTTTGACTGTATACAGATAGTCCACTCGTTTCTCGGAAAGAAGGTGGTGAGAAACGATATAATTTTTCAACCTCTGACTAGATACATACTGACGTCTGCGTCGAGCCCGATTGTGACGTATGTGACAAATGTCTCGTCGGTCCAGTTATCAAGGCATTAAATGCGTGTCAGTCGATGGTCGGCCACTACCAATTTTGAACCGTCACTGTGAAATCTATAAATAGCCCCTTCTTCATCATTTCAAACTTTTACCTTCAAATCTCTTCTTATTTTAATCTTCACAGTTCTTCGTCTTCCCCAAAGCTCTTTATTCCCAGGTTTTGGATTTTCTTTACATGTTCTTCTCAAAACACGAAATACCTTACTCTCCCTTCTTCTTTGTTCACAAAAATTTAGATGGCAAAAATATCTAAAACTGTTCCGCAGAAAGAGGCTGCTTCCTCATCTCGGCCGGCCGGCAAAAAAACAACGGTGGAGCCACGCCTTGAAGAACTTGTTCCTAGGGGGTGTGTTATTGATTTCGATTTTAAGGTCGAGAAACCCTCATCGATGGATGGTCGATGTGAGCCGGTATCGAGATATATATACTCGATACCAAAAAACCTTCTTGACCTGGTAAAAAAGGACTGCCATTGGAAAAATAAAGAGGTTGTGATACCAGCACCGGAGGAGGCGATTACTACCCACGTGGAAGGGTACCTTAGTATTTACACTTACCCTTTTACGCTGGATCCCCTCGATCCGATCATCATCAATTTTTGCAAGAAGTACCAGGTGACCTTTTGCCAAATTCATCCTTCTTTCTGGAGGATCGTGATTCTGCTCCATTTCTTTGTGAGCAAAATCGATGGGCTTTCGTTTACCCTCAACCACCTCGTAAGATTATATAGTCCTCAGCTTTATTGAGGTAGGCTGATAAAGCTTCATCGCCGGGCCACCAAGTCTTTTGCCTTGAGCATAGATGAAGACACAGATCGAGGTTGGATGGGCCGGTTTGTTTGGGTGAAGACTTCGGACCTGATCCCAGCTGAGAGTATGCTATTTCTCGAGAAATGGAATATGAAGCGTAAGTATGATCTTCTTTTATATTTTGTTTGTTGTTTTACTTCTTCCCCCTTTCTTATCAGTATTTTTCTCGATGCAGTCGTTGTTTGGATGCCGGGTGCAGTTCCCCATCTTGAGAACTGGGTCACGAGCCTGGTTTCGACGTCAAAATACGTCGAGCGCGCATGGCGTGATTTGTCAAAGGGCCGTTGGGAGGCTCGTACTCACGGTAAGCCTTCAACTTGGATTACCGACTTGCCAATCATTCGAGGCGACATATTTGCCCGAAGCATGAGTTTTTCTTATTTTTCTCCTTTTGCAGGTCTTGAAAAGGATGCAGCTATGAGGCCCCCGTCCGGTAATGAAGAAGTGTTATCGTCGGTCTCGAAATCGGGGAAGGAAAATAAGAGAAAAAAGACCTCGGACTCCGAGGGTTAAAAACCTAAGAAGAGAGTGGCCCGTAAACCCAAGAGGATCACAATCCCACTGTCTATGGAGTCAGTCCAAAGACTAAGGGACGAAGAAGAAGAAGAAGGTGATTCCGGGCTGGTGGCCCGTGCTCAAAATACTCCGGTACCGGTGGGAGCTGATACCGCTCTGTCCAGGCTTGAAGAGGTCGAAGAGGAGATTCTGACCCAAGTTCCCGAGCCGAGGGCGACCGAGGATGTTTTACCTCGGGGTAAAGAGACCGTCGAAGAGGCGGTGAAGGAACCGAGCTTGAGGATTCACAAGACGGAGGCTGCACCCCGAAAAGCTTACTCGGGGCAATAGAGATCGGTGATGCCCCATCGCTTCCTTCGTTTTTGCAGTCGATGATACGTGACGCTCAGGCCATGGAGGCCTATCATGGGGAAGGAGCCCATAAAGAGGAAGACCCTTTCCGTGGTTATTTTATCGGGGTAGAAGATGTCACCGATCTTGGTGACTCGGAAGCTCCAAAGAAGAGCTCGGGCGAGGTGGGAGTGTCATATCTTTCAACGAAGCTCAACAAGACCTGAATCGGGTAATTTTATACTTTGTCTTTGTCAATTTCTACACTTTGTATTTTCTTTCCTTGTATAATTCCTTTTTTTATTCCTGTAGGCTTCTGCGCTTCATCACGAAGCATTCCTCCTATCCCGAGGGGAGCTGAGCCGGTATGAAGCCGAAGTTCAAAGTCTTACTGAGCAGAGAGATGTCTTTAAACTTCTCAGTGAGCGGAGAGAAGGAGAAGCAAAGGGACTTCGGGCTAAGCTAGAAGCAGCTCGGAAAGAAAAGCCGATTTGTCTGAGAAAGTAAAAAGAATTTTTGAAGCTAATGACACTGCCTTAGGCGTGATGGTTAACAGTTCGGTTCCATAGGTCCAACAAAAGTTTGACGTGATCAGGCAACTTCGTGTTGAAGTAGACGTAGTGAGGGCGGAGGCTGAAGAGTGGAAAAAGAACATGGATCGCCTTGACTCAGAAAAGGAGGCCGCCCGAGCTCAACTGGCGTCGACTGAGACCCAACTCCGAAGTTTGAAAGAGAAAACCTCGATGCAGGATAAGAAAGTCGAGGAGTTCCAGTCTCGGTTGGGCTCCGTAATTTCTTATCGAGAGAGACTGACCACAGAACTTGTAGTGGCCAAATCGGAGGTCGAGATAGCCACTGTTAATGTTGACGCAATGGTGGCCGTCTATCGGTCCGATGCCGAAGCTGCTCAAGTCCGAGCAAAAGAGGTTGTTGAAGCTGCTCAGGCTCGGGCAAACTGGGTTGCCGAGCATGTTAAATGCCAATCTCTAAGGGAGACTCTCGAAGAGATTCATGCTCGTGGCTTCGATCTTACAGCCGAGATCGAGAAAGCTAAGGAGCTTGAAGCTAAAACTAGAGTGATGGCTTTTCCCGATGATGATGATGATACCGGGAGTACGAGCGGATCTGAAAGTGAAGGTCGTGCTGGTCTTTTATAGAGAAATTTAATCGGGTCGTGTTGTTCTTGTAAATGATTTTTGACATGTAAAAATAACTTTTTCCCTTTTGTAGCTTCTGAATCTTTCTCCCCTTTTTGTTAATTTATACAAAGGTCAAAAAGTGCCTTAGCATGGAATAATTATTTGAAGGTCCAAGACTGAGATAGTAAGGACTGGTAGCAAGTACTGTGCTTAACCGTTTCTTATAGGTGTTCCCCGAGTGAATGTTCGAATTTGAACTGAGGCGGCTCTTGGGCTTGATAGATTGCCCCCAAGTGAGAATGATTGCTCGAACTCGAGTTAGAGTAGCCCTTAGGCTTTATGGTTGAGTGAGGATTTGCTCAAACTCGAAATAAGGTAGCCCTTGGGCTTTTGCACTCGAGTGAGGATTTGCTCGAACTCGAAGTATTGCAGCCTTTAGGATCTGTAGTCGAGTGAGAATGATTTCTCGAACTCGAAGTAATGGTAGCCCTTGGGCTTTGTAGTCGAGTGAGAATTTGCTCGAACTCGAAGAAAAAATAGCCCTTAGGCTTTATGGTTGAGTGAGTGTTTGCTCAAACTCGAAGTAAAAACAACCTTTAGGCTTTATGGTCGAGTGAGTGTTTGCTCGAACTCGAAGTAAAAAATAGTCTTTAGGCTTTATGGTTGAGTGAGTGTTTGCTCGAACTCGAAGTATTGCAGCCTTTAGGCTTTGAAGTCGAGTGAGAATGATTTCTCGAACTCGAAGTAAAAAATATCCTTTAGGCTTTATGGTCGAGTGAGTGTTTGCTCGAACTCGAAGTAAAAAATAGCCATTAGGCTTTATGGTCGAGTGAGTGTTTGCTCGAACTCGAAGTATTGCAGCTTTTAGGCTTTGTTGTCGAGTGAGAATGACTTCTCGAACTCAAAGTAATGGTATCCCTTGGGATTTGTAGTCGAGTGAGAATTTGCTCAAACTCGAAGAAAAGCAGCCCTTAGGCTTTATGCGTTGTTTCGAACTTGAATCAATGTAGCCCTTGGGCTTTGTATAATTCGATTTCGTTGATTTTTCGGATGATAGTACCCGATTTATGGGGTAATCATTCAAACTCCAGTTATGGTTGGCCCTTAAGCTTGTTTGCATAATAGATCGAGAATATGAAGTAGAAGAACCTTTCTGAGGTATGAGATATCGGTAAAGAAGAAATTTCTCTTTATATGTCATCATACATGTGTACATATTTTGTGTCAGGGCTTGAGCAAACTATGCGGGCATGGTTCATTTGATCATTTGTCCCTTACAAATTTTTCTTGTCGAGACCCTGTTGCCATGAAGTAATTTCCTTGTATTGAACTTGATATATTCGAGGGCAATACCCCCCAGTATTCGAGGTTGATTGTAAAGAGACCTCGGATACTGTTGAATTTCTCTAAGTTAGCACAATCAATGGTCGCCTCATTAAAAACCTCGCCGAAAAACCAATTTGGGACAAAATCGGTCTAAGGGAAAAAGAGTGCAACGCATGCTTTCAGACCTAAAGGCTTCAAGTTGAATAATCCATTCCTGTTTCTGGTCGAACACCTGCAATGGTTAGTTTCGAAATACAAATGAACATGGGAGGGTCGTACCTTAGCAGTAGTATTGCTTCAGGTGCGATATGTTCCAATTGCTCGGTAGTCGTTTGCCGTTTATCATAGCGAGATTGTAGGATCCTTTTTCGATGATTCTGAGAATCTGATACGGTCCTTCCCAGTTCGGACCCAGTTTTCCTTCATTCGGATTTTGGGTGTTGAGGGTGACTTTTCTTAGCACCAAGTCCCCGATTTTAAAATGTTGAAGATTGGTCCTTCGATTGTAGTACCTCTCGATTCGCTATTTTAGAGGCCAATCAGACGATAGCAACTTCTCGTCTTTCATCCAACAATTCTAGGCTCATAATCATGGTCTCGTTATTCGAATCCTCTATTGCATATCAAAACCTGATGCTAGGTTCTCGGACCTCGGCCGGGATCAGGGCTTCGACGCCATAAACCAACGAGAATGGTGTTGCTCCGGTACTGGATTTCGATATTATGATGTATGCCCATAGGACCTCGGGAAGTATTTCTCTCTATTTTCCTTTGGCGTCTGTCAATCTCTTCTTAAGATTTTGGATGATGGTTTTGTTGGTCGATTCGGCTTGTCCGTTCTCGCTGGGATAATACGGTGTTGATAGGATCCTTTTGATCTTGTGATCCTCAAAAAATTTAGTTACTTTGCTTCCGATGAATTGTTTTCCATTATCACATACAATGTCGGATGTCATTCCGAATCGACATATGATGTGATCCCAAATGAAGTTTATCACTTCTTTTTCTCTGACTTTCTCGAAAGCCCGTGCTTCAACCCATTCAGAGAAATAATCAGTCATAAACAAAATAAACTGAGCCTTACCTGGGGCCGATGGGAGGGGGCCAACGATGTCCATTCCCCATTTCATGAAAGGCCATGGAGATAGGACCGAGTGGAGTAGCTCCCCGGGTTGATGAATCATGGGCGCTTGTCTTTGGCATTTGTGGCATTTTCGAATGAACTCCCTTGCATCTTTGCCCATATCGGTCCAATAATACCCTAATCTGATTACTTTGTGGACCATCGAATCAACACCGGAATGATTTCCACAAGTGCCCTCATGAGTTTCCAGTAGGATGTAATCGGTATCTCCCGGTCCTAAACATATTGCCAACGGTCCATCGACTTCTAAATAGTGTTCCATCTTCGTAGAGGGTGAATCGTGCTGCCTTTGTGCGCAGAGCTCTCGATTCCTTCGGATCCGATGGGAGCTTCCCATTCTTAATGTAATCTATGTATTTGTTTCTCCAATCCCAGGTTAAGCTTGTGGAATTTATCTCGGTGTGACCTTCTTCGATTAGCAATCTCATGAGTTGTACGACAGTCCCCGAGTTGAGTTCGTCATCTTCGACCGATGAACCTAAGTTTGCAAGAGCGTCGGCCTCGCTGTTCTGTTCTCGGGATACATGTTGCAAAGTCCATTCCTTAAATCGACGTAGAGTCACCTGTAGTTTATTCAAGTACCTCTGCATTCGGTCTTCTTGGGCTTCGAAAGTCCCGTTAACTTGGTTTACCACGAGGAGGGAATCACACTTAGCTTCTACGACTTTCGCTCCCAAGCTCCTAGCTAGTTCGAGACCTGCAATCATGGCCTCATACTCGGCCTCATTGTTAGTCAATTTTGTAGTTCTGATAGACTGTCTGATTATATTACCTGTGGGTGATTTTATTACAATGCCTAGTCCCGACCTTTTCACGTTCGAGGCACTGTCAGTAAAGAGGGTCCAGACTCCCGAAGAGGTACCTGATTTTATCAATAGCTCTTTTTTAATCTCGGGTAAGAAGGCCGACGTAAAATCAGCCACGAAGTCCGCTAAGATTTGAGATTTGATAGCGGTTCAGGGTCGATACTCAATATCGTACCCGCCGATTTCTGTGGCCCATTTGGCCAATCGAGCCGAAAGCTCAGGTCTGTGGAAAATATTTCGAAGAGGATAAGTTGTTACAACATGTATCAGATGACACTGGAAATATGGTTTTAGTTTCCTAGAGGCGCTTATTAAAGCAAGCGCTAATTTTTCTAAGTGTGGATATCTAGTTTCGGCCTCGCCTAAGGTTCGACTGACATAATAAATAGGGAATTTTGTACCTCATTCTTCTCGAACCAGAACTCCACTTACCCCTATTTCCGAGATAGCTAAGTACAGGTAAAATTGTTCGTCTACTTTCGGGGTATGAAGCAGCGGCGGGCTCGATAAATACCGCTTTGGTTCTTCCAAAGCATGCTGGCATTTCGGAGTCCATGCAAAGTTGCTTTTCTTCTTCAGCAGCGAGAAAAATCGATGGCTCCTATCTGAAGATCTCGAAATGAATCGTCCTAGGGCGGTTATCCGCCCCGTTAGCCTATGCACGACCTTTACATTATCTACTACAGTGATGTCCTCGATAGCTTTGATTTTATCGGGGTTGATCTTGATCCCTCGATTGGACACCATGAAACCAAGAAACTTGCCCGAGCCAACCCCGAATGCACATTTTTCGGGGTTGAGCTTCATATTGTACTCCCTTAGTATGTCGAAAGTTTCCTGCAAATGCTTTAAATGGTCCTCTACTTGCAGGGACTTAACTAGAATGTCATCAATATAAACTTCCATTGATTTTTCTATTTGTTTTTTAAACATTCAATTTACTAGGCGTTGATAAGTTGCACCAGCATTTTTTAGACCGAATGGCATTACGTTATAACAGTATGTACCATACTTAGTGATAAACGAAGTCTTTTCCTGATTCTACGGGTTCATCTGTATCTGGTTGTACCCGGAGTAGGCATCGAGAAAATTGAGAGTCTCATGGCTGGCCGTGGCATCGATCATACGCTTGATATTAGGCAAAGGGAAAGAATCCTTAGGGCATACTTTGTTCAGGTCTTTATAATCTATACACATTCTAAGTTTGTTTCCCTTCTTAGGGACTACCACAACGTTTTCTAGCCATTCGGGGTATTTTTCCTCTCGAATGGATCATATTTTAAGAAGTTTGGTTACCTCGTCCTTGATGAAGGCATGTTTGACTTCGGACTGGGGCCTTCTTTTTTGCTTCACCGGATGGAATTTCGGATCCAAACGTAGTTTATGAGTGGTTATTTCCGGTGGGATCCCTGTCATGTCAAGATGGGACCAAGCAAAACAGTTCATGTTAGCTATAAGAAATTGAATAAGACTCTTCCTGAGCTCAGGATTTAACCTCATGCCCAGGTATACCTTTCATTCGGGCAGATGTTTGATTAACATGATTTTCTCCAGTTCTTCAACCGTTGATTTGGTAGCGTCGGAATCATCGGGGACCATGAAGAATCGAGGGACCCCATAATCATCATCTTCGTCAGTCTTTTGATTCTCTAATTGGGTTGAGGCTAACGTTTGTGATTGCTATTTGGTGTCCCGTTTCTCCTTCGAATCTGATCCATTTGATGATAATGATGATATCAGAATCATTTCATCGACGACAAACATTTCTTCTGCAGCCGGTTGCTCCCCGTAGACCATTTTGATTCCCTCTGGTGTTGGGCATTTTAGAACCTGGTGAAGGGTCGAGGGTATTGCTCTCATGTTGTGGATCCACGGCCTCCCGAACAGGGTGTTATATCTCATGTCACCCTCGATCATGTGGAACTTCATTTCTTGGATGGTTCTTGCCATGTTTACTGGAAAAAGTATCTCGCCCTTAGTAGTTTCACACGCCATATTGAATCTGTTTAGTACCAGGGTTGCGGGCACGACCTGATCCTGTAGACCGAGTTGTTCTACGACCCTCGATCGAATGATGTTGGCTGAACTACCTAGATCAATTAACACACTTTAATTTGAGTTTTATTCATAAGTACAGATATTACCAGTGCATCTTTATGGGGCTACATGATTCCTTCTGCGTCTTCGTCACCAAAGGACAAGGTTCCTTTAGGTATGTAATCCTGAATTCGAATCGCTTCTCTCTTGTAATAGACATCTTAGTGCGTTAAGCACCGACCCCTGGGGGATATCGATTCCTCCGATGATCATGTGGATGATGTGTTGTGGCTCTTCTTGTTCGTTTTGTCTGTTGAACTCTTTGTTTTTGAAATGGTTCTTGGCCCGGTCACTTAAAAACTCTCGAAGGTGCCCTTCATTGAATAACCGGGCTACTTCCTCTCTTAACTGCCTGCAATCGTTTGTTCTGTGGCCATGGGTACCATGATATTTGCACATTTGATTGGGATTTCTCTAGGCTGGATCATACTGTAGAGGTCGAGGCCATTTAGTATCTTTGATACGTTCGATAGCCGATACAATGGCTGATGCATCAATATTGAAGTTATATTCTGATAACCGTGGTGCTTCCTTAGGTCCGGCATGCCTGTCGAACCCACTCTTGTTCATCAGCCCTCGAGACCCTTGGCCTTGATCACTTCTCCTTTCGCCTCGTACGAGGTTATGTCCCGGTTCGCTACCCCTATTATCTTCGTTAAACGGCCGGTATCAGTCCCTGTTCGACCTTGGTTCTCGGTTGATGTCCCTTTTAATAGGGGACCCAAAACCCAACTGGTCGTCTTCGACTCTAATCTTTGATTGATATCGATTGTGTACGTCGGCCCAGGTAACAGTCTGGTGCTCGATCAAGTTATGTTTCAACCGTTGTGAAGCCATCGAACTTCGTTCGTTCAGTCCTTGGGTGAAAGCTTGAACGGCCCAATCGTCCATGACCGGTGGTAGATCTATTCATTCCATTTGAAAACGAGATACGAACTCTCTTAGCATGTCGTTATCTGTTTGTCTTACCTTAAAAAGGTCCGACTTCCTGGTTTCGACCTTTATGGCTCCGACATGTGCTTTTATGAAAGAATCTGCAAGTATAGCAAAAGAATCGATAGAGCTAGGCGGTAAATTATGATACCATACCATCGCTCCCTTTGACATGGTTTCACCGAACTTCTTTAATAATACGGATTCGATCTTGTCATCTTCTAGATCGTTCCCTTTGATGGCATATGTGTAAGAGGTGTCATGTTCGTTGGGGTCGGCCGTTCCATTATATTTAGGAATTTCGGGCCTGCGAAACTTCTTGGGGACCGGTTTTGGAGCCGCGCTCGGGGGGAAAGGCTTTTGTACAAACTTTTTGGAATCCAATCCCTTCAATATTGGTGGTGCCCCCAGATCTGATCAACCCTGGAGTTATAAGTTTCCACTTTTTTGTCGTTTGCTTCAATCTTTCTTTTTCCTGACTCTATTCGTTTTGTCAGTTCCTCAAGCATTTTAATAATTTCGGGATTAGTCCCCGATTCTTATTCATTTGACCTTACTACAGCTGGCCCCGTTTTGTGGGTGACTTCTTGGGGTGGACCGGGCTCGAGCCTACTCGGTGCCTGGGTTTGGCTCTGCAACTGAGCTATCCTACCTGTTGAGCTTGCAACATTTTGAAAATCATACGCATGCTGATCCCGTCTTCTCCAGCATTTTGGGTATTTCAAACTGCAGATCGAGGTCCACCATGAATGTTATTTTCGGGGTCGGAACGTTGGTTCGCCTCAATGGCCACATATGAATTAACGTCAATTGGATCTATGACTCGAGTTCCAACGGGGTCGGCGGGTGGCCTTTCATCCCCGGGCGTCAGGTTGTTATTCTCATCTTGAAGGCCAGCTTCGTTATCGATAGGTAGGGCCATTATTTGGGAGTTCGTCATTTTTAACTTGAAATCAAAGTCACTTTCAAGAGCAAGTGTAAAATAGTGTTTCACAGATATTCATACCAAATAACCACTATTATCCTTAGCCCCACGGTGGGCATCAAACTGTTTACCCAAAAAATGGATTGAGTTGAATTTATACGTAGTTCTAAGAATACATGGTATAACTTGATACGAATTGAAAAGATAAGTAGAAATATATCGAATATTGACTGTAAAAAAGAATGAATATCAAACCAATTTGAGTAAAGAATGGTTGATAAATGAACAATATGAATCAATGTCCAAAGCCCCAAAAGGGATAATATTTGCTATATGTATGTAAATCTCAATAATCTCTGGATGTGAGGGTGTCTCAATGTATTTCAATGTCCGTTTCACAAATGATAGCCACTCTTCATATAGTGGATGAACCCTACTTTGGATATAATTAAAAATACATAGTGGTGATCCCATGATAGATTAGTTAATTAGCTTTCCCTTCATTTCCGCCGAGATTCTCTTCCCTAGTGCGGCTACAACGGCTCTTTGTCTCTTGGATCGATCTAGATCTTGGTCGGTCTCGGTATTGGTCGGTCTCTGTATTGGTCGGTCTCTGGGTCTTGAGCTTAATATTGACTCGAGCTTGATCAGTCTCTAGGACTCGAGCTCGATATTGACTCGAGCTCGATATTGATTCGAGCTTGATATTAATTGGTCTCTAGGTATCGATCTCGATATTGACTCGAGCTCGATATTGATCGGTCCCTGGATCTTGAGCTCGATAACTCAATTTCACATCACAATTTGAAATTATAATGTCGACCCTCAATCCATCATGCTCCCATCTTGACTAATTACACGAAGGGCAAACTTGGTTTTGACCGTATACAGTTTGCATGATCAATTAGATGAAAAATGGTTTATGTCAGTAACTTTCGATGTGTAAAATAAAAAAACATCAACTTCGATGACGATTGAACAAGGTTTATGGTTTGATAAATGCAATTGCTCCTGTTAGTCAAAGTACTTGTTACCCTACAAAGCTGCGCAAAATAATTCGATATTGTTACGACCCAAAATCCCAACCTGTCGTGATGGCGCCTATCTCGATACTAGGTAAGTCGATAATCTCGATAAACCATAATTTCTCTTAAGTTTAAAAATACAATAATTTAACAATACAAAATCCCATAAATACTGACACGAACACTTCCCAAAACCTGGTGTCACTGAGTACATGAGCATCTAATATGAATACAAGTCTGGAAAATATGGTCTATAATAGTCTGAGACCAAATACAGTAAACAAGGAGATAAAAAAGGAGAGACAAGGTCTGCGAAACACGACAACTACCTCAAAATCTCTGGAAAATCAACCGCGCGAAAGGAACAACACCCGCTATGTCCGAAAACACCTAGATCTGCACACGAAGTGCAGGGTGTAGTATGAGTACAACCAACTCAGAAAGTAACAATAATAACTAAGGAACTGAAGATAATGACGAGCTACACAGTTATAGTTCACTTTCAGTAATTCAAGCAAAGAATAGACATGCTTTCAAATCCAGCAGTTTAAGTCAAATCAATTTTATACAGTTCAAGTTCATGTAATCCGAATATAAAATCTTTCAGAGATTTCACAACAATGATATATAGCAACCAAGTGCAACAACAAGTGCAAAGCAAGCACAACCTCTCAGGCAACAATCACTCAACTTATCACTTGGCTCTCAGCCCTCAGCACTCACACTCAATGGGTACCCGCGCTCACTGGGGGTGTACAGACTTCGGAGGGGCTCCTACAGCCCAAGCGCCATAATCTGCACAAACAACTCATGTGCTATAATATCCTGCACGGACAACTCACGTGCCATAATATCCTTACCTCACTGGCAGGCCCTCGGCCTTACTCAGTCCTCAACCTCCCTTGTCTCTCGGGCTCTCAGAAATCACAAAGATTATCCCAAACAAAGATAACATAATGCATCAACAAATATCAAGAAATACTGAGGTATGATACGCAAGTAAAATCATGACTGAGCACAAGATAGCAATTAGCAAATAATTCAACAAGTATGTGACCTCTGTGGGTCACAACAATACTATCACATAGCCTAAGCATGATTTCTAATATGATTTATAGTCAAATTTCTTCAACACATAGAGAGAATATAGCTAACAATAAGTTATTTAACTTTACAGTTTCACGGGACGGACCAAGTCACAAACCCCTCGGTGCACGCCCACATGCCCATCACCTAGCATGTGCGTCACCTCCAAAATATTCACATGACATAAAATTCTGGGGTTTCATACCCTCAGGACCAGATTTATAACTGTTACTTACCTCAAATCGTGAAATTCTTATTTCGCTAAGCCTTTGCCTCGTGAATTGGCCTCCAAACATCTCGAATCTAGCCACAAATAATTCGATTCAGTCAATAAAATTTACTGGAATTAATTCCATAAGAAAATGCTAATTTTCCATAAAAATCCGAAATTTAGCTAAAACATTGCCCGTGGGGCCCACATCTCGGAACCCGACAAAGGTTATAAAATCCGAACACCCATTCCGATACGAGTTCAACCATACCAATTTTATCAAATTCCGATAACAACTCGACCTCCAAATCATAAATTTATGTTTTTGGAAGATTTTGCAAAAATCTTGATTTCTTCCATTTAAATCCAAAATAAATGATGAATATAACCATATAATCATGAAACATAATCATTTTCGGATATAGAACACTTACCCCAATCCATAAGGTAAATATCGCTCAAACATCGCTTCAATCCGAGCTCCATAGCTCCAAATATGTTAAAAATGGCTGAAACTTCGAAATATAGTGCCCAAGTATTTACTCTTCGCGATCGCAAAGCACAAAATTTTTCAGCCCCAAAACTGCTCTTCGCGATAGCGGAAAACCAATCGCGATCGCGAAGAACAAACTCCCCAACATCTTCCAGATAGCCTCTAGTATAATGGTCATAACATTTTGTACAAAACTCCAAATTGCAAATGGTTTACAATATCTGAAAACTAGACATCAAGGGTTACAACTTTCATTTTTGGATCATCTCCAAATTCCTTATACATTGCGAGATATAAGCTTTCAAAGTCGGGTCAGTGCAGTAGGATTTTCCTCTACGCGATCGCAAAAAGGCTTCCACGATCGCGATTCACAGTGTCCAAACAGCAAAATTGCTCTTCACGATCGCAACCATTTGTCCGCGATCGCGATGCATACCTCTGTGGCCGAAAACCAGCAACTAAGAATGGCCTAGAAATGGCCTGAAACCACCCCGAAACTCACCCGAATCCCTCGGGACCTTAACCAAATATACCAACAAGTCCTAAAACATCATACGAACTTAGTCGAAGCCTCGAATCACATCGAAAAAATGCTAAAACTACGAATCGTACCTCAATTCAAGCCTAATGAAATTTGAACTTCCAAATTCTATATCTTGTGCCGAAATACATCAAATCAATCCGGAATGACTTCAAATTTTGCACACAAGTTATAAATGACATAACGAAGCTATTCCAATTTTCAGAATCGGATTCCGACCTCGATATCAAAAAGTCAATCCCCCGGTCAAACTTTCCAAAATTCAACTTTCGGTATTTCAAGACTAATTCCACTACGGAACTTCAAATAATTTTTCGGACACGCTCCTAAGTCCAAAATTACCATACGGAGCTATTGGAATTATCAGAATTAAATTTCGAGGTCGTTTACACATAAGTCAATATCCGGTCAACTATTTCAACTTAAGCTTCCAACATGAAAATTCATTCTTCCAAGCTAACTCCGAAATACCTTAAAACCAAAACCGACAATTCACACAATTCATAATACCTCGTAGGAAGTTATTCAAGACTTCAAATAGTTGAAAGGAATGTAAATGCTCAAAACGATCGGTCGGGTCGTTACAATCTCCCCCACTTAAACATACATTCGTCCTCGAACGTGCCAAGAGTTGTTCTTAACCTTCAAATCTATATTCCACCTTACCACGCACATACCCGGGGGTGATCTCATGTCACCCTATTCTATATAGGCCTGACCACACAACATAACTGAAAATCATTAATTTAACATTAGCCCAAAAACCTTGGAGCCAAATTTCTAACATCCAGAATTCTTTTCAAGAGCCGAATCTCACATTTACACACTGTATAAGCCTGAACAAGCTGTATCAAGCCATAACCATAATCCTAGATATAATCGCATAACATACTACACAACTCGCATACTCGTAACACCATTTCTGATCACAGTAACTACTCAAAACCAACAAAGTACTAGTATAAAACCTCATATCAAGCCAAAACTCGTTCCTAAACCTTCGTACACTGCTGATAATAAAAGAAACATGCAAATATCTCATGACCCCTTATCAGAGCAACAAGTCATGGAGCTCTCTCACCCCAACCAGAACCATAATCACTTTCTAAGCCGACTTTCAATATTATCCTCCCGAATATACCCTAATCAAACCTGATAGTAGCCATTCTAGGTCCAATGACCTTATATAATTAAACACAACTATCCCACAGACACGCCACATCAATATAACTCAAGCCACAACTGCGCAATCCGTGTACCCAAATATGGGAGATGTCTCAAGGAAGAGAATCGTATTGCAAGTTCAACAAGCACCACCACAACCGCAATGTTATAACCAACTCCTCAAATTTCGCAAAGCCGTAGGCGCATGTGCACAATTGTAGAGGAAGGAAATTAATGAATCAGATAAAGTATCATAGAAATAAAATTCCCACACACGACACGGACGACTCACGTGCCAATAATATGAATCGCCCGGCATAGTCACAGGCCCCCAGTCCCAGCATATCATACAAGAATAAGATTCCCATGCTCTTGGACCGGCATAAATAACACTCCATAGTGTAAGCATGTGCAAAGTCTACTATCACACTTCAAATAGGCAATTTAACACAGAAATAGTAACTACCCTGTTTATTCAAGGAAATTGACCTCTTTGTAATCTCAAATGTAGCCAAGATAGTTTTCAACAAAGGTATGAACATGTGAAACGTTATAACTTTATGCTTAACAGTCAACTCTAGGCATATCATAGCCTAAGAATTCTTTCGAGTATGAATACATGCCCTGATGCTCGCACATTGGCTCAAACCTCTCATATATGCACACTTATAGCGCGTAGCTATCACAAATAATTAATGCAACTAGTGCCTCCACTGAGTTTAATGAAAATACTCATCTCAAACAGGTCGCAACCCGAAACAATATACTTCAGAGAACTCCCAGTCTCCAAATTCATCAAACACATGAATCACCGTAACTGATCTCAACTCCAGCACTAGAATGAGTAACACATCTTCCATTCACGATCTTCCCATAAGGAATACTTTCATAATCCTTCTGTGCCACATAGCAATAATTTGAATATCAGCATTCTATCAACCAGGTGAGTACTGCACTACAACATTCGTAAGTCAAAACACAATGCACCTTTTGAAATGCGCACCCTTCTCAGGGATTACTGAGCAGTTGTAATATTTATCTAATTACCTGAAATTGACCATTCTGTCCAAAATTCGTGATCTTCCTTTCAAGAATGAACTGCCACCTTGTACATGTAAATCTTAATCCTGCGCCACATACCACATCTATCATGTCATCATGTGAAAAGCACGAGAATCTCATTATCAACTTTGGGTAACCAGCAAATTACATACCCGGTCATTCAGTAACCTTCATCTTGCTTCCTTCCAGGAGAAATTCATAATACACAACACGTTCCCTACACCGGTAGAATATATCCGGTTTAACCCATGGTAGAAACCATTAAGAACACTTTGAAATCCATTTGCACATAACCAAGCTATCAGAACTAAATCCCTATAACTCCACCAAGCCACACAAGTTGCCAAATCCGAGAGTATTGCCACAAAACACCCGTAAAGCCTCACCTCATCATAAGAACTAAAAGAACCGAGCATACCATTACCATATTGATCCATCATGTTACCCATTTGTCCTATTTTCTCTGAGTTTCTTCTGGATTATCCTCAAGTTGCCATTTCCCTTGTTAGAACAACACTACTTTACCCAAAGCTCACTACAAGACATCCTAACATAAAACTACACTGCCCTAAGGCCCATAAGCCACTGTATTCTTCTTAAGCACCTCCATAAATACCACAACTGTAACACTCACTCTGAAAATACCTTATGCGAATTTAAAATTGTTCCTCTTTCCTTTTTTTATACTGAAATGTAGAATCCCTAGTCAAACAGAATCACCGCACGTCCCGATACCATACAATGTAAGTAACCGATTCTAGTGATATATAAATTCAAAAAATTTTCAATTTTCACATATACAGTTTGAATCCATTAGAACCCTCTCGAGAGTCATTCACTTTGCTCAAATCTAATTTACTCCGCCCCAAACGGGCCAAAAGATATGTGCTCCTTTAGCACGATCAACACTCAAAGAAGTAACCATGCCTTAACACGACCAATCGAATTCATACTTCGTGTGCACCACATCCTTCAAATTAACAACTTAATCATTCCATAATTTTCATATTTTCATAAAGTTTAATATAACTCGTATCCAGGAATTTACTTACCCGAGTCGTCCTCGATCTCCACCTCTGCAAGTCATAACTAACTCACAAGTATGCCTCAAACCAAAACTAAATTTTAACATATATCCATGAAATTGAATTGTCAATAGCAGACTCCTCACTTGGCTCAAAGCCATAGAACAAAACACTCGATAACTCATAATACCCATACTTCATTACTGCCATAATACTGTAGTTAGTTCAATGAAAATGCTTCTCAAGCTTATGCAACACCCACCATAAAATACCTCAATCACCCGCTAAGTTAGCATTTGTTCTCGTGACAATCAAGTCAAATTTTCTCAACCCGATTCAAATTCAAATCTCAACACATACGCCCCGTTGGTAGAAAAGAAACTCTCTATTCACATCATAAGGAATATACCTACATAGATTACTGTGCAGGAAATAACCCACATGCTTAGTCTCAAATTGGCATCTTGTTATACCCTTTCGCAACCACAATTACTATGAAATCACTTAATCTTTCTCAGTCCAAACTCATTAACCAGACACGAGAATTTAATTTGCCCCAAAATTTAACAACGTGAAAGATCTTTCAAAATATTCACACTCGAGATTGTACGTCACATCAAAACAAAAATAAAGCACCCAATGGCCTTCCTTTACATTTCAAGGAAACACTTCTCGTCACATTCAAATCGTCTTAACACATCCTGCAGTTACATCATACTCATCACAAAGCCTTTTCACCGCTCATCGAGCCATAAATTCCACTCGTATGGATATTATCGGACATATGAGTCCAAATGTACAGGTTAAAACTGAAGCTACCGAGCCTAAGCTGCAGTCTAAACCTGGCCTCAAGTCCTCCAGACTAGCCCATCACCAAAACACAGAATACACATCCTGAACCTCGTTCATAGAATCACAAGCCGGTGATGCACAGCTGATACCGAGCACTCATGTGCATATATGAATGCGTGGAAGAAATTCAAAGAGTTATGTTTTAAGATGAATCAATTCCGCATGATAGAATACAAGAAAGTAAAATTTTCCTAAGGGTTCGGCAGCCTCTCGAAGATAAGTACAGACGTCTCCGTATTGATCCGCAAAACTCTACTAAACCCGCCCATGACTTGTGAGACCTATGTAACCTAAAGCTCTAATACCAACTTGTCACGACCCAAAATCCCAACCTGTCGTGATGGCGCCTATCTCGATACTAGGCAAGACGATAATCTCGATAAACCACAATTTCTCTTAAGTTTGAAAATACAATAATTTAATACAATACAAATCCCATAAATACTGACACGAACACTCCCCAAAACCTGGTGTCATTGAGTACATGACCATCTAATATGAATACTAGTTTGGAAAGTACGGTCTATAATAGTCTGAGACCAAATCAGTAAACAAGGAGATAGAGAAGGAGAGACAAGGTCTGCGAAACACAACAGCTACCTCAAAATCTCTTGAAAATCAACCGCGCGAAAGGATCAACACCCGCTATGTCCGGGAACATCTAGATCTACACACGAAGTGTAGAGTGTAGTATGAGTACAACCAACTCAGCAAGTAACAATAATAACTAAGGAACTGAAGATAATGACGAGCTACACAGTTATAGTTCACTTTCAGTAATTCCAGCAAAAAATAGACATGCTTTCAAATCCGGCAGTTTAAGTCAAATAAATTTTATACAGTTCAAGTTCATGTAATCCGGATATAAAATCTTTCAGAGATTTCACAACAATGATATATAGCAACCAAGTGCAACAACAAGTACAAAGCAAGTACATCCTCTCAGGCAACAGTCACTCAACTCATCACTCGGCTCTTAGCCTTCAGCACTCATACTCAATGGGTACCCGCGCTCACTGGGGGTGTACAGACTCCGGAGGGGCTCCTACAGTCCAAGCGCCATAATCTGCACGGACAACTCACGTGCTGTACGGACAACTAACGTGCTATAATATCCTGTACGGGCAACTCACGTGCCATAATATCCTTACCTCACCAACAGGCCCTCGGCCTTACTCAGTCCTCAACCTCCCTAGTCTCTCGGGCTCTCAGAAATCACAAAGATCAACCCAACCAAAGATAACATAATGCATCAACATATATCAAGAAAGACTGAGGTATGATACGCAAGTAAAATCATGACTGAGCACAAGATAGCAATTAGCAAATAATTCAACAAGTATGTGACCTCTGTGGGTCACAACAGTACTATCACATAGCCTAAGCATGATTTCTAACATGATTTACAGTCAAATTTCTTCAACACATATAGAGCATATAGCTAACAACAAGTTATTCAACTTTACAGTTTCACGGGACGGACCAAATCACAATCCCCTCGGCGCACGCCCACACGCCCGTCACTTAGCATGTGCGTCACCTCCAAAATATTCACATGACACAAAATTTCGGGGTTTTATACCCTTATGACCGAATTTATTACTGTTACTTAACTCAAACCGTGAAATTCTTATTCCGTTAAGCCTTTGCCTCGTGAATTGGCCTCCAAACGCCTCGAATCTAGCCACAAATAATTTTATTCTGTCAATAAAATTTATTGGAATTAATTCCATAAGAAAATACTAATTTTCCATAAAAATCCAAAATTTAGCTAAAAAGTCACCCGTGGGGTCCACATCTCGGAACCCGACAAAAGTTACAAAATCCAAACATTCATTCCGATACGAGTTCAACCATACTAATTTTATCAAATTCCGATAACAACTCGACCTCCAAATCTTAAATTTCCATTTTTGGAAGAATTTGCAAAAGTCTTGATTTCTTCCATTTAAGTCCAAAATAAATGATGAATATAACCATATAATCATTAAATATAATCACTTTCAGATATTAAACACTTACCCCAATCCATATGGTAAAGATCGCTTCAATCCGAGCTCCATAGCTCCAAATATGTTATAAATGGCTGAAACTTCGAAATATAGCCACTGCCCAGGTATTTACTCTTCGCAATCGCGAAGCACAGAATTTTTTCAGCCCCAAAATTTCTCTTCGCGATTGCGAAAAACCAATCGCGATCGCGAAGAACAAACTCCCCAACATCTTCCAGACAGCCTCTAGTATAATGGTCATAACATTTTGTAAAAAATTCCAAATTGCAAATGGTTTAATATTTCTGAAACCTAGACATCAATGGCTACAACTTTCATTTTTGGATCATCTCCAAATTCCTTATAGATTGCGAGATATAAGCTTCCAAAGTTGGGTCAGTGTAGCAGGATTTTCCTCTACGCGATCACAAAAATGCTTCTACAATCGCGATTCACAGTGTCCAAACAACAAAATTGCTCTTCGCGATCGCGACCATTTGTCCGCGATCGCGATGCATACCTCTATGGCCCAAAACCAGCAACTAAGAATGGCCTAGAAATGGTCTGAAACCACCCCGAAACTCACCCGAGCCCCTCATGACCGTAACCAAATATACCAACAAGTCCTAAAACATCATACGAACTTAGTCGAAGCCTCGAATCACATAAAAAAATGCTAAAATCACGAATCACACCTCAATTCAAGCCTAATAAACTTTGAACTTTCAAATTCTATATCTTGTGCCGAAATACATCAAATCAATCCGGAATGACTTCAAATTTTGAACACAAGTCATAAATGACATAAAGAAGCTATTTCAATTTTCAGAATCGGATTCCGTCCTCGATATCAAAAAGTCAACCCCCCGGTCAAACTTCCCAAAATTCAACTTTCGGCATTTCAAGCCTAATTCCACTACGGACCTCCAAATAATTTTCCGGACACGCTCCTAAGTCAAAAATCACCATACGAAGCTATTGGAATCATCAGAATTAAATTCTGAGGTCGTTTACACATAAGTCAATATCCGGTCAACTATTTCAACTTAAGCTTCCAACATGAAAATTCATTCTTCCAAGCTAACTCCGAAATACCTTAAAACCAAAACCGACAATTCACATAATTTATAATACCTCGTAGGAAGTTATTCAAGACTTCAAATAGTTGAAAGAAACATAAATGCTCAAAATGACCGGTCGGGTCGTTACAGATATTATGTTATACCGTATTTGATTGACATTTCGTTTTCATTATAAGTAGAACCATTATAATTTTATGTCATAATTTCAATATTTTGTACTTGATTTAACAAGAGATACCTTTTACGGGAATCAACTTAACAGAATAAAATGCCTAAAACACTAAAATAACTTTTATTCATGTATACGGTCAAAACTGAGTTAGCCCTTCGTGTGATTAAGATTGGAGCATGATGGACCGAGGTTTCATTATAATATCGAGCTGTGATGTGAAGTTGGGTTGTCAAGTTCGAGACCCAGAGACCGATCAATACCGATATCGAGTCAAGATCGAGAATGAGTCAAGAGACCGATCAATATCGAGCTCGAGTCGATATCGAGCTCGAGACCCATAAGTTCAATCTATATCGAGCTCAAGTCAATATCGAGCTCGAAACCCAGAGACCGACCAATACCGAGACCAGCTAAGATCGAGATCGAGCCAAGGGACAAAAGAGTCTTTATAGCCGTATTTGGGGAGAGAATCTCGGCAGAAATCAAGGAAAAGATAATTAATTAATCTATCATGGGATCCCCACTCTGTATTTTTTATTATACCCAAAATGGGATTCCCCCACTATATAAAGAGTGATTGTCAATTTGTAAGAGGAGGGAGATTGATACATTCTCACATTCAGATATTATTGAGATTTATAGCATATAGTCGAAGATTATCCTTTTTTGGGCTTACGATATTGACTCATCTTGTTCGTTTATCAATCATTCTCTATTCAATTTGGTTTGTATTCATTCCTTTTTACAGTTATTATTCGATATATTTCTACTCATTTTTCCAACTTGTATCAAGTTATACTACATATCCTTAGAACTACGTATAAATTCAACTCTATCCGTTTTTCGGGTAAACAGTTTGGCGCCCACTGTGGGGCTAAGGATAATAGTGGTTATTTGGTACGAATCTCTGTGAAACACACTATTTTACACTTGCTCTTGGAAGTGTTTTTGATTTCAGGTTAAAAACGACGAACTCCCAATTAATAGCCCTACCTATCGATAACGAAGCTTGACTTCAAGATGAGAATAACAACCTGATGCCCGGGGATGAAAGGCCACTCGTCGACCCCGTTGGAACTCGAGTCGTAGATCCAATTGACGTTAATCCACATGTGGCCATTGAGGCGAACCAACAATCCGATCCCGGAAACAACATTCATGGTGGATCTCGATCTGCAGTTTGAAATACCAAAAATGCTGGAGAAGACGGGATCAGCCTGCGTATGATTTTCGAAATGTTGCAAGCTCAACAGGTAGAGATAGCTTAGTTGCAAAGCCAAACCTAGGCACCGAGCAGGCTCGAGCCCGGTTCACCCTAAGAAGTCACCCACAAAATGGGGCCAGCTCTAGTAAGGTCAAATGAACAAGAATCAGGGACTAATCCCGAAATTATTAAAATGCTTGAGAAACTGACAAAATGAATAGAGTCGGGAGAAAGGACGATTGAAGCAAACGACAAAAAAGTGAAAACTTATAACTCCAGGGCTGATCAGATCCCGGGGGAACCACCAATATTGAAGGGCTTGGACTCCAAAACGTTCGTACAAAAGCCTTTCCCTCTGAGCGCGGCTCCAAAACTGATCCCTAAGAAGTTTCGCATGCCCGAAATTCCTAAATATAATGGAACGACCGACCCCAACAAACATGTCACCTCTTACACATATGCCATCAAAGGGAATGATCTAGAAGATGACGAGATCGAATCCGTATTATTAAAGAAGTTCGGTGAAACCATGTCAAAGGGAGCGATGATATGGTATCATAATTTACCACCTAACTATATCGATTCTTTTGCTATGCTTGCAGATTCTTTCGTAAAAGCACATGCCAGAGCCATAAAGGTCGAAACCAGGAAGTCAGACCTTTTTAAGGTAAGACAAAAAGATAACGAGATTCTAAGAGAGTTCGTATCTCGTTTTCAAATGGAATGAATGGATCTACCACCGGTCACAGACAATTGGGTCGTTCAAGCTTTCACCTAAGGACTGAACGAACGAAGTTCGATGGCTTCACGATGGTTGAAACAGAACTTGATCGAGTACCCGACTGTTACCTGGGCCGACGTACACAATCGATATCAATCAAAGATTAGAGTTAAAGACGACCAGTTAGGTTTTGGGTCCCCTATTAAAAGGGATATCAACCGAGAACCAAGGTCGAACAGGGACCGATACCGGCCGTATAACGAAGATCGTAAGGGTAGCGAACCGGGGCGTAACCTCGTACGAGGCAAAAGGAGAAGTGATCGAGGCCAAGGGTTTCGAGGGCTGATGAACAAGAGTGGGTTCGATAGGTATACCGGACCTAAGGAAGAACCAAGGTTATCAGAATATAACTTCAATATTGATGCATCAGCCATCGTATTGGCTATCGGACGTATCAAAGATACTAAATGGCCTCAACCTCTGCAGTCCAATCCAGCCCAGAGAAATCCTATTCAAATGTGCAAGTATCATAGTACCCATTGCCACAGAACAGAAGATTGCAGGCAGTTGAGAGAGGAGGTAGCCCGGTAATTCAATGAAGGGCACCTTCGAGAGTTTTTAAGTGATCGGGCCAAGAACCATTTCAAAAACAAAGAGTTCAACAGATAAAACGAACAAGAAGAGCCACAACACATTATCCACATGATCATCGGAGGGATCGATGTCCCCAAGGGGTCGGTGCTTAAACGCACTAAGAAGTCGATTACAAGAGAGAAGCGATCTCGAACTCAGGACTACATACCTAAAAGAACCTTGTCCTTTGGTGACGAAGACGCAGAAGGAATCATGCAACCCCATAACGATACACTGGTAATATTTGTTCTTATGAATAAAACTCAAGTTAAATGTGTGTTAATTGATCCAGGTAGTTCGGCCAACATCATTCGATCGAGGGTCGTAGAGCAACTCGGTCTACAAGATCAGCTTGTTCCTGCAACCCTGGTACTAAACGAATTCAATATGGCGTGTGAAACTACTAAGGGAGAGATAATTTTGCTAGTAAACATGGCCGGAACCATCCAAGAAACGAAGTTCCACGTGATCGAGGGCGACATGAGATATAAAGCCCTGTTCGGGAGGCCGTGGATCCACAACATAAGAGCAGTACCCTCGACCCTTCACTAGGTTCTAAAATTCCCAACACTAGAGGGAATCAAAATGGTCTACGGGGAGCAACCGACTGCAAAAGAAATGTTTGTCGTCGATGAAGTTATTCCGATATCATCATTATCATCAAAGGGATCAGATTAGAAGGAGAAATGGGACACCAAATAGCAATCACAAACGTCAGCCTCGACCCAATTAGAGAATCAAAGGACTGATGAAGATGATGATTATGGGGTCCCTCGATCCTTCATGGTCCCCTATGATTCCGACGCTACCAAATCAACGGTCGAAGAACTGGAGAAAATAACGCTAATCGAAAAGCTGCCCCGAACGAAAGGTATACCTGGGCACGGGGTTAAATCCCGAGCTCAGGAAGAAGCTTATTCAATTTCTTATAGCTAACATGAACTATTTCGCTTGGTCCCATCTTGACATGATAGGGATCCCACCGAAAATAACCACTCATAGACTAAGTTTGGATCCGAAATTCCATCCGGTGAAGCAAAAAAGAAGGCCCCAGTCCGAGGCCAAACATGCCTTCATCAAGGACGAGGTAACCAAACTTCTTAAAATAGGATCCATTCGAGAGGTAAAATACCTCGAATGGCTAGCAAACGTGGTGGTAGTCCTTAAGAAGGGAAACAAACTTAGAATGTGTATAGATTATAAAGACCTGAACAAAGCATGCCCTAAGGATTCTTTCCCTTTGCCTAATATCGATCGTATAATCGATGCCACGGCCGGCCACGAGACTCTCAGTTTTCTCGATGCCTACTACGGGTACAACCAGATACAAATAAACCTGGAGGATCAGGAAAAGACTTCGTTTATCACTAAGTACGGTACCTACTGTTATAACATAATGCCATTCGGTCTAAAAAATGCTGGTGCAACATATCAACACCTAGTAAATCGAATGTTTGAAAATCAAATAGGAAAATCAATGGAAGTTTATATTGATGACATGTTATTTAAGTCCCTGCGAGTAGAGGACCATTTAAAGCATTTGCAAGAAACTTTCGACATACTAAGGGAGTACAATATGTAGCTCAACCCCGAAAAATGTGCATTCGTGGTTGGCTCGGGCAAGTTTCTTGGTTTTATGGTGTCCAATCAAGGGATCGAGATCAACCCCGATAAAATCAAAGCTATCGAGGACATCACGGTAGTAGATAATGTAAAGGTCGTGCAGAGGTTAACGGGACGGATAACCGTCGTAGGATGATTCATTTCGAGATCTTCAGATAGGAGCCCCCGATGTTTCTCACTGCTGAAGAAAAAAAGCAACTTTGCATGGACTCCGGAATACCAGCATGCTTTGGAAGAACTAAAGCGGTATTTATCGAGCCCGCCACTGCTTCATACCCCGAAAGTAGACGAACAACTTTACCTGTACTTAGCTGTCTCGGAGATAGCGGTTAGTGGAGTTCTAGTTCAAGAAGAACGAGGTATGCAATTCCCTATTTATTATGTCAGTCGAACCTTAGGCGAGGCCGAAACTAGATATCCACACTTCGAAAAATTAGCGCTTGCTTTAATAAGCGCCTCTAGGAAACTAAAACCATATTTCCAGTGTCATCCGATACATGTTGTAACAACTTATCTTCTTCGAAATATTTTGCACAGACCCGAGCTTTCGGGTCGATTGGCCAAATGAACCATAGAAATCAGCGGGTACGATATTGAGTATCGACCCACTGCTATCAAATCTCAAATCTTAGCGGACTTCGTGGCTGATTTTACATTGGCCTTCGTACCCGAGATTGAAAAAGAACTACTGATAAAATCGGGTATCTCTTCGGGAGTCTGGACCCTTTTTACGGACGGTGCCTCGAACGCGAAGGGATCCGGACTAGGCATTGTACTAAAATCACCCATAGGTAATGTAGTTAGACAGTCTATCAGAACTACAAAATTGACTAACAATGAGGCCGAGTATGAGGCCATGATTGCAAGTCTCGAACTAGCTAGGAGCTTGGGAGCGGAGATTGTGGAAGCTAAGTATGATTCCCTCCTCGTGGTAAACCAAGTTAACGGGACTTTCGAAGCCCGAGAAGACCGAATGCAGAGGTACTTGAATAAACTACAGGTGACTCTACGTCGATTTAAGGAATGGACTTTACAACATGTACCCCGAGAACAGAACAACGAGGCCGACGCTCTTGCAAACTTAGGTTCATTGGTTGAAGATGACAAACTCAACTCGGGGACTATCGTACAACTCACGAGATCGGTAATCGAAGAAGGTCATGCAAAGGTAAATTACACAAGTTTAACCTGGGATTGGAGAAACAAATACATAGATTACTTTAAGAACATGAAGCTTCCATCGAATCCGAAGGAATCGAGAGCTCTGCGCACAAAGGCAGCACGATTCATCCTGTCCGAAGACAGAACACTGTTTAGGAGGGCGTTCGAGGGCACTTGTGAAAATCATTCCAGTGCCGATTCGGTGGTCCACAAAGTAATCAGAGCAGGGTATTATTGGACCGATATGGGCAAAGATGCAAGGGAGTTCGTTCGAAAATGTGACAAATGCCAAAGACATGCGCCCATAATTCATTAACCCGGGGAGCTACTCCATTCGGTCCTATCTCCATGGCCATTCATGAAATGGGGAATGGACATCGTTGGCCCCCTTCTATCAGCCCCAGGTAAGGCTTAGTTTATTTTGTTTATGAGTGATTATTTCTCTAAATGGGTTGAAGCACAGGCTTTCGAGAAAATCAGAGAAAAGGAAGTGATAGACTTCATTTGGGACCACATCATATGTCGATTCGGGATGCCATCCGAGGTTGTATGTGATAATGGAAAATAATTCATCGGCAGCAAAGTAACTAAATTTCTCGAGGATCACAAGATCAAAAGGATCCTATCAACACCTTATCATCCCAACGGGAACGGACAAGTAGAATCGACCAACAAAACCATCATCCAAAATCTTAAGATGAGATTGACCGACGCCAAAGGAAAATGGAGAGAAATACTACCCGAGGTCCTATGGGCATACCGCATAACATCGAAATCCTGTACCAGAGCAATACAATTCCCGTTGGTTTATGGAGACGAAGCTCTTATCCCGATCGAGGTCAGAGAACCTAGCATCAAGTTTCAATATGCAACAGAGGAGTCAAATAACGAGACTATGAATACGAGCCTAGAATTGTTGGACGAAAAATGAGAAGCCGCTCTCGTCTGTTTGGCCGCCCAAAAATAGTGGATCGAAAGGTACTACAATCAAAGAACCAATCTTCGACATTTTAACATCGGGGACTTGGTGCTAAGAAAAGTCACCCTCAACACCCAAAATTCGAATGAAGGGAAACTGGGCCCGAATTGGGAAGGACCATATCAGGTTCTCGAAATCATCGGAAAAGGATCCTACAAGCTCGGTATGATAAACGACAAACAACTACTAAGCAATTGGAACGTATCGCACCTAAAACGATACTATTGCTAAGGTACGACCCTCCCATGTTCATTTGTATTTCAAAATTAACCCTTGCAAGTGTTTGTGCTAACTTAGAACAATTCAACAGTATCCAAGGCCTCTTTACAATCAACCTCGAATACTGGGGGGCATTGCCCTCGAATATCATGTTCGGGCAAGATCGTTACTTTATTTCAACAGGGTTTCGATAGGAAAAATTTGTAAGGGTCAAATGGTCAAACGAACCATGCCCGCATAGTTTGCTCGAGCCCTGGCACAAAACATGTGCGCATGTATAATGACCTATAAAAGAACAATTTCTTCTTTACCGATATATCATACCTCAGAAAGGTTCTTCTACTTCATATTCTCGATCTATTATGCAAACAGGCTTAAGGGTCGACCATGACGGGGGTTCGAATAATTACCCCGTAAATCGGGGACTGCCATCCGATAATCAAAGGGCTATTTTTTACTTCGAGTTCGAGCAAACTCTCACTCGACCATAAAGCCTAAGGTCTGTTTTACACTTCGAGTTCGAGCAAACTCTCACTCGACCATAAAGCCTAAGGTCTGTTTTACACTTCGAGTTCGAGCAAACTCGCACTCGACCATAAAGCCTAAGGGCTGTTTTACACTTCGAGTTCGAGCAAACTCTCACTCGACCATAAAGCCTAAAGGCTATTTTTTACTTCTAGTTTGAGCAAACTCTCACTCGACCATAAAGCCTAAAGGATATTTTTTACTTCGAGTTCGAGCAAACTCTAACTCGATCATAAAGTCTAATGGCTGTTCTACACTTCGAGTTCGAGCAAACTCTCACTCGACCATAAAGCCTAAGGCCTGTTTTTTACAATTTCACAGAAAGGAGGAAAGTTTTTATACATGTCGAGAATCATTTACAAAGGCAGCATGGCCCGATTAAATTCCTTTACAAAAGACCAAAACGTTCTTATAAGAAACATAAAAAATACTAAAGGACTTAATCCTCTCCAGGAGCAGCATCTTCGCCCTCGAGGCCCCCTCTACTTTTAAATCCGCTTGTATTCCCGGTATCATCATCATCGGGAAAAGCCAACACTCTGGTTTCGGCTTCAAGCTCCTTAGCTTTCACGATCTTGGCTGTAAGATCGAAGCCACGAGCATGGATCTCTTCAAGAATCTCCCTTCAAGACTGGCATCTAGCATGCTCGGCAACCCAGTTAGCTTGAGCCTGAGCAGCCTCAACAACCTCCTTTGCTAGAACTTGAGCAACTTCAGCATCAGATCTATAAACGGCCACCATTGCATCAACATTGGCCATGGTTTTCTCGACCTTCGATTTGGCCGCTGCAAGTTCTGTGGCCAGTTTCTCTCGATCAGAATTTGTTGAGCTCAATCGAGACTAGAACTCCTCGATTTTCTTGGCTTCCACCAAGGCTTTCTCTTTCAAGCTTCGGAGTTGGGCCTCAACCGAAGCCAGTTGAGTTCGGGCAGTCTCCTTTTCTGAGGTGAGGCAGTCCATGTTCTTCTTCCATTCCTCGGCCTCCGACTTCACTACGTCCACTTTAACACGAAGCTGCCTGATCACATCGAACTTTTGCTTGACCTGCGGGACCCAACTGTTAGCCACCACTCCCGAGTCAATATCGTTAAATTTAAAGATTCTTTTACCTACTTGGACAACTCAGTTTTTTCTTTTCGAGATGCTTTTAGCTCAGCCCGAAGTCTTTTTACTTCTCCTTCTCTCTGCTCACTGAGAAGCTTGAAGGCATCTTTCTCCTCAGTAAGCCTTCGAACTTCGACTTCGAACCGGTTCAGCTCCCCTCGGGATTGGAGAAATGCCTCATGATGAAGCACAGAGGCCTACAAACATAAAAGGAAGGGATCATACCAGGAAAGAAAATCACAAGTATGAAATTTGGCAAAGAAAGTATGAACTTACCCGATTCAGGGCCTGTTGGGCTTCGTTAAAAAGGCAAGGTGCTCCCACCTCGCTCAAGCTCTTCTTCGAAGCCTCCAAGCCACTCGGACCGATGACATCTTCTACCCTGATAAATTAACCATGGAAAGGATCCTCCTCTCCATTAGCTCCTTCCCCGTAACCAGTCTCCACAGCTTGAGCGTCACGTATCATCGACTGGGAAAATGAAGGAAAAGAGGGGGAATCCTCGATCTCTATTGCCCCGAGTAGGTCTTTTTGGGAGCCGTCTCCGTCTTGGGGAGCTTCAAGATTGGTTCGCACACCAGCATCCATAGCTTCTTCGACGGTCTCTTTGCCTCGAGGTAAAACATCCCCGGTCCCCCTCGGCTCGGGGACTTGGGTCAAAGTCTCCTCCTCGACCACATCAAGCCTGGACGGAGCAGTATCAACTCCCACTGATACCGAAGTATTTTGAGTATCGGTGCTAGCCCGTGTATGGGCCACTAGCCCGGAATCACTTTCTTCTTATTATTCATCCCTTAGACTCAGGACCAACTCCATAGTCAAAGGTATTACGTTCACTTTAGGTTTACGGGCCGCCCTCTTCCTGGGCTTTTGGCCCTCCGAGTCCGAGGCCCTTTTTCTCTTAATCACCTTCTCCGGTTTTGAGATAGGCGGTAAAGCTTCTTCATCACCTGATGGGGGTCTCATAACCGCATTTTTTTCGAGGCCTACAAAAAAAAGAGTAAGTAAAACTTATGCTTGAAAATCTACTCGAACGGTAAGCAAATAGGTAAGCCAAGAAGAAGGTTTACCATGAGTACGAGCCTCCCACCGGCCCTTTGACAAATCGCGCTATGCGCGCTCGGTGTATATTGACGTCGAAACCAGGCTCCTGACCCATCTCTCGAGATGGGGAATCGCACTCAACATTCAAGCAATGATTGTGTCAAGAAAAACACCGATAAGAAAAGATGAAGAAGTAAAAACATCAAAAACTGAAAACGGGATCACACTTACGGTTCATATTCAATTTCTCGGGGAATGGCATACTCTCAGCTGGGATTAGGTCCGAAGTCTTCACTCGAACGAACCGGCTCATCCAACCCTGATCTTTGTCTTCATCTATGCTCGAAGTGAATGCCTTGGTGGCCCGATGTTGAAGCTTTATCAGCCCACCTCAATAAAGCCGAGGACTATATAATCTTACGAGGTGGTCGAGGGTAAAGGGAAGTCCGTCGATTTTGCTCACAAAGAAATGAAGCAGTATCACAATCCTCTAGAAAGAAGGGTGAATTTGACCGAGGGTCACCTGGTACTTCTTGCAAAAATCGATGATGACTGAATCGAGGAGACCCAGCGTGAAAGGATAAGTGTAAACACTTAGGTACCCTTCCACGTGGGTAGTGATCGCCTCCTCTGGTGCCGGTATCACAACCTTTTTATTTTCCCAATTACAGTCTTTTTTCACCAGGTCAAGAAGACTTTTTGGTACCGAGCATATATATCTCGATACCGGCTCGCATCGACCAGTAACCGATGAGGTTTTCTCGACTTTAAAATCGGAATTAATAACGCACCCCCTGGGAACAAGTTTTTCAAGGCGTGGCTCCACCACTGTTTGCTCGCCGGCCGGCCGAGATGAGGAAGCAGCCTCTTTTTGCGGAACAGTTTTAGATATCTTTGTTATCAAAATTTTTATAAACAAAGAATAAGGGAGAGTAAAGTATTTGGTGTTTTGAGAAGAACAAGCGAAGAAATTTCAAAACCTGGAAATAGAGAGCTTTGGGGAAGACGAGGAACTGTGAAGATTGCAATGGAAAGAGATTAGAAAGTAAAAGTTTGAAATAATGAAGAAGGGTGATATTTATAGATTTCACAGTGACGGTTCAAAATTGACAGTGGCCGACCATCGACTGATGCACATTTAATGCCTTGGTAACTGGACCGATGGGACGTTTGTCACATACGTCACTATCGGGCTCGTCGTAGATGTCAGTATTCATCTAGTCGGAGGTTGATAAATCATATCATTTCTCGCTACATTCTTTCCGAGAAACGAGGGGACTATCTGTATACGGTCAAAACCAAGTTGGCCCTTTGTGTGATTAATCAAGATTGGAGCATAATGGACCGAGGTTCGTCATTATAATATCGAGCTATGATATGAAGTTGGGTTGTCAAGTTCGAGACCCAGAGACTGATCAATACCGAGATCGAGTCAAGAGACCGATCAATATCGAGCTCGAGACCCACAAGTTCAATCTATATCGAGCTCGAGTCAATGTCGAGCTCGAAACCCAGAGACCGACCAATACCGAGACCAGCCAAGATCGAGATCGAGCCAAGGGACAAAAGAGCCGTTATAGCCGCATTTGGGAAGAGAATCTCGACGAAAATCAAGAAAAAGCTAATTAATTAATCTATCATAGGATCCCCACTATGTATTTTTAATTATACACAAAATGAGATTCCCCCACTAGATTAAGAGCGGTTGTCATTTGTAAGAGGAGGGAGATTGATACATTCTCACATTCAGATATTATTGAGATTTATAGCATATAGTCGAAGATTATCCATTTTTTGGGCTTACGATATTGACTCATCTTGTTCGTTTATCAGTCATTCTCTATTCAATTTGGGTTTGTATTCATTCCTTTTTACAGTCATTATTCGATATATTTCTACTTATTTTTTCAATTTGTATCAAGTTATACTACATATCCTTAGAACTACGCTTAAATTCAACTCTATCCATTTTTCGGATAAACAATTCATCTTTCTATTTTTAATTTAATTTAAAACAAGGGTAACATCGTAAACTCTTATATTACACATAACATTATCCCATTTTTAAATAATGAACCAAATATTCGTTAGAAATAACTTATGTACTAAATAATTTGATTATTAATAATCCTTATATTACAATTTCTATATAATTCAAACCTCAAACCAGACAACTCCTAAGCACTTTTATTCATCTTTAATTGTACCTGTTTACCCTAAAATTCGAGTAACAATTAAACTTATTTAGTGATTTTAAGGATACGTAATTTAATTCAATACCAATTGATAAACAAGGAATTGAATCGATAATCTGAATAGTAAAATAAATCAAACCAGTGTTCTAGCAGTGCTTTTGACCTCGATTCGAGATGGTTTCGAGGTTGGGTAAAAAGAACAGTAAAGAACAGAAAATAAATAATAATGAACAGTAATGGATAGTAAGTGAAATTGAGAGCATCATTTTTGTATATTCTTATCAGTCAAATCCTCCGCTTCCAACCAAGAGGTTGTGAGTTCGAGTCACCTAAAGAGCAAGGTGGGGAGTTTTTGGAGGGAAGGATGCCGAGGGTCTATTGGAAACAGCCTCTCTACCTCATGGTAGGGGTAAGGTCTGCGTACACACTACCCTCCCCAGACCCCACTAGTGAGATTATACTGGCTTGCTGTTGTTGTTGTTATTATTAGTCAAATCCTGTTTACAAATGAATAGGGTCCCTATTTATATAGTAGATGAATCCTAAATAAGGTACAATTCTAAAAACGGAAACAAATCCCATGATTGGTGTCAATAACCGCTTGATTCGATCTGTTCCGGGATTTTCACCGAGATCTTCGGTCGGTTGATAATATCTCGCCATTCCGTTATTATGCTCGGTCTCGATCTTCAGCGAGCACTTCGATCTTCATGCTCCATACTCTGCCATTGACCTCGAGCCTGATCTATTACGAGCTTACTCTCGAAGCAGCTCCTCGTGCCTATGAAATCAGACATGCCCGATTTCGACCGTATACAATATCAAACAAAAAGACAAAAATGAGCGGTGAGAAAAAAACAAGACAAAAACGAACAAAAGATAATGCTTCCCTCCCAAAAACAAAAGATGTAGGGTGAAAACAAAATATTTTCCATCATGGAAAAAATGAATGGAAAACAGCCAATGGAGGTAAAGCCACATGATAATTTGTCTTCATTCATAATCATAACAAGACTTTCCAAATAATAACGAGAAGAGCTTTGACATCCCTCATGTTCCTGAATCGTTACTACTCCTATTTCTTATTTGTACCTTTATTACTTACTATAATTTGCTAATAACAAATCTTGGAAGCATTGTATTCATTGTTCTCTCTCAATTTCAATGATTCAATATGTTTTTTCTTCTTTATCTTCTCTTCCATATTGTTCATCGTCGTCCACTACTCCATATATAGAGAAACTAATAATACAAACCAATTTATTGATGAGCACCCATCTCTCTTCATGAACTTCAGATTAAAAGTAATTGACCACCCGTAATTTAAAAATTCGTGATCCGCCACTTACTATTCTTTACAACACACTTACAATTTCTAATAAAAAATATTTTGATAGGTCACATTTTTTATTTTTTGATAATGATAGTGTGTGCCAGCATGTGTGATTTTGTACTAATTCATTAACTACGTGTTATCTTCTATCAATATAGGTATTCACAAACCTATCTACGAAGACTTAGACAAATAAGAAATAATCACTTGGCTTTTTTTTTTTTCCAATTGCTTGTCACTAATGGTTAATCCAATTTCATTAACCGTTCGGACATACTCTTGAATGCACTTTGATAAATGATAAGTATTAGTATTTCATCCGATCTTAAGTTTGTAATGTTATTTTGAAATTATAATTTTGTCTACGTTTAAATTACTTACGCAAGAATGACAAACTAGTTGTGATAACTGATACTTAGAGAACATAGGTTGCCAATACGCCACCAAAATGAAGGTTGTCACTTTTAAATTGCAATTACTTTAAATTGTCAGTACTAAAAAATTTCAAAGATGATGACTTTCCTTTTCTCCTAAATTAACTAGGCGGGACCCAACTTTATCATCACAATTTCTTTTAGTTTATCACTTTGATTAGACAGGTTTTGAGCCAACTGTAAGCTAAATTAGGTTGAAAGTACAATTAAAGAAGGATATGTACACCCCACTCGGATTTGCATTATCAAGTTGACTAATTTGCTTAATTTTTATTCTCTAAATTCCTCCAACAAAAACTGGTTCTAACTTGTTATACAGAAAGATCAGTCATTTCCATAATTTAGTCATCTTAATTTCTAAACAGCCTTTACACGGTTATGTATAATAATGACCTTCGAGAGGTGCGAATTATACTACTATTCTTGATTTATCAATAATTAATCAGTTGAGTCCAGCAAGTGGTTAAATAGCTTAGTTTAACAAAAAGCAAATTATGTGGTTATAATTGACATAAAGAGGCTCCACAAATATGGGGAATAAGATAATAATGGAGTATAAAGAAGGTATAAAGTACACTCTGTTGAAGATATTCAATACAACAACAAATAAAAAAAGGGCAAAGGAGAAATGGTAACAGCCATTATCTTGCTTCCTTTGAAATATAATGCAAGACTACATCCTATAGTTTTCAATACTTTATCTTTCGGAGTAAACACTGAACTGGCAAGCAAATAAGCCACAGCTCCAGACTACATGAAAGGGAGCTGGCATTTGCTATGTGCCAGCATCAAATGATACTTAAATCTGCTACACTTCTATACATGTTGAAAATGTGGGATTATTACAAAGAGAATACAAGACAGGAAAAGAAGAATTACAAAAGGTCATGACTGTATCAGCAAACCTCCATTGCTTCCCTAAATCCAATGTTAAAATTATTTGGCAACCGATTCTTACCCAAGTCTGCATTTCCTTTGTGCATCATGGCCACAAACTCATTGTAATCTATCCGACCATCCTGAAAGATTAGAAGATAGTCAGTTGTACTAATAACAGAACAAGAATTAGTGCCAGTAATAAGGACGGAAGTATCAATGTGCGGTCAGTGACGGATTCAAAAATTAGACGCTAAGGGACCTAAATTTTGTGTCTAACTCTATCTATACTTGTTTTCTGGCATATATATAAGGTTCGACCCTGAATACTATGTTATGCTGAACCCACTGTTGGATCCAGCACATGGAGCCTTATAGTCTAGCGAAGCATGAAGGCTCCAAAGCCTGAATACTATGTTATGCATATGTTTTTTATGAACTTTGACTAAGGCCTAATAATCGGCTTCATTGTCTGACTGTCCAGCACTTAGTGTGCTCAATGTGACATCTTTTTGGGCCACCAAACTCTACAACTGGCCCTAAGTCTATGCATAATTTAGAAGCTTACCTATACTGTTTAGTTAGAGTAGTTAATAAACACATTATAAAATGGTCAATAATATTAAATCACAAAGAGAGAAAAAGAATTCGTCCTTTTTCTTATTTTGTGTGGCACAAAATCTGGAGTTTTTCCTTAGACGCGAATTTCTTAACGAAATCTTTTAAATTAGCATCTCCTTAAAAAAAGTCAGGTTTCTGGTTTATGAACTCTCAAGTTACAAGCTAATACAAGTTTCATGTATTGTTAAGCTCTTATGGAGTAAAGAAATGGCAGAGGAGCCAACTTACATTGTCTTGATCAGCTTCTTGAATCATTTCTTCCAAGTGAACATCCTCAATGCCGAATTCTTCACAAGCCTTTTGAAGCTCGTCAGCTGTAATATAACCACTTCCATCTTTGTCGAAGTATGAAAAAGCTGCAAACAAATAATCTTCCTTCTCGATTTTGTTGGCGTGCAGCATTGCAGCTACGAACTCCCCATAGTCAATTGTTCCACTATTGTCAATGTCCGCCTGCATTTTCAGCAGAAGATTGGAGCTAAATATAATGAAAGAGATGTACTATGTTATCTAATGAAGACTACCTACACACACACTTGTGAAATCCTTAGATATTAGCTAAGTTAAACTGCTCATAACAAGCGTGACTACATTTTTGAAGGAAAAGAAAGTCCATTTGTTTCTCATAAAGTCAATAATTTTATATTGCATAACATACTCAAAAACTCATTGACATATAAATTACTCTTACTTTTCAATCTTGAGTTAGGAAGGCACTTTGTACTGATTGACCTCAAGCAGAACTAAGTATGAAAATGTGGGAGTAACCTGATAGATAATGGCAAAGTACAAAAATATTACACCAGCGGTACAGATTTTTTTGAGAGAAAATCGCAAAAGATGTGGAAGACGGAGAATCTCAATTGGCACCTGGTAGACTTAGTCTTCTAAGATTATAGGGGACAAAAGTTGTATGGAACTTGGGAGAAACAGTAAACATATGGGTAGTTGTTAAAAGGAGTATATAATAATTTGAAAATTCACAACTCGGTAGATGGAAGTGCACAAGCTATAAGGATCATCATCATCTTTATAAACTCTAAACTTCTGCATAAGTTTCATCATCTTCAAGATTTATTAAGGAAAACCTGTCACTAAAATTGTTTAAACTGTGTGATGCAGATTTAGAATTCAAACTTTTAGGCTAAAATTTGGTGAATGTCGCTCTTCCTTTTTGAAAGATGAAGAAAAGAACCCTCCAGTATGAAAACAAAATAAGTCGATGACATGACATATAGCACTAGAAGGAAAAAGAGACTTACAGCCTTCATCAAGTCGTGTATCTCTGATTCATTAAGATTAGCTCCAAATTTCTTTAATCCAATCTTTAGTTCATCGAAAGTAATTTGGCCACTGTTATCTGTATCAATCATTTTGAACATCTCTTTCAAGCCAGCGATTTCCTCTTCAGAAAGTTTCTCTGCAATAACCTGCATAAATAAAACTTCATTTTAGAAGACATGGATAACTATAACAATTAGAAGAAGAACAATAACTAAATCAATTTTCCATGTAACTGTGCAAGTTATACTAGCATTTTACCCTGATAGCCATTTTCTTCAACTTGTTCATAGCAGAAAACTGTGTTAAGCGAGTCAATATTGCAGAATCGAGAGGCTTATCTGGGGCCACACCATCAATCTGCACCCAAGGATGACCTGCAAAAGAAAATATAAGAATAACAAAAGGAAAATTTTGAAAGTTCAATGCCAAAGCACCAGCCCTGTATTGGTAATCAGTCAAATGAAAGGGATAACTATTGAACTTTGAAAAGAAAACAAGACTAGTTTAGACGATCTAACTCAAATGACATACAACTAAAACCACTGTATGCAAACAACATTACTGTATTAACTCTTTAGAGTTTATTATTTCACTGCAAGGTGCTTTCAGTCGAATAAACTTGCATATTATAGCCAACTAAAATAACAAACTACCCTATATGACAAGTGGTTTATCATCTTACTTCCATCAGAAAACTTACGTATTCAGTCATATTTGAACTAGACGCAAAAGACACATCATACTTTAAGGACTCGCATTATCAGACAAACAAAGGAGGACTCTAAATATTATATTCTCTCCGCCCTTAGCAAAACAGTTGTCCTGACAAGTTATAGTTAGCCAGATTCTGAATACAAAGATGAAGATAAATGATGACTCACATAAAACTTCATGTGCTGTTAGTCGCTTTCTGGGGTCTCTGACAAGCATTCTCCTAACCAAGTCCTTTGCACCTTGAGAGATTTTAGGCCAAGGATCCAACTCGAAGTCTATATCACCACGTAAAACCTCATCAAATATTTCCTGCTCACTTTCTGTCCAAATATCAAAAGAAGAATGAGAAGCTCATTCTGTACTCCATACAACATAATTGCGAAGTTACGAAAATATGGCATCTCACAAGACAATAAAAGATCAACTTACCACCCCAAAATGGAGGAACGCCACTTAAAAGGATGTAAATTATAACACCCGCACTCCAGATATCAGCCTCTGGACCATAACGCTTACACAGAACTTCTGGAGCAACATAATAGGGGCTTCCAACAACATCATCGAATATTTTCCCTGTGGTTCATAACTTAAATCAATCATCTAGACACTGTAAAACCAACATACATAAGGAAAGAAACCAAGGAAATGCCAGAAAGCATGTCGTACAGATAGTTTTAGAATTGCGTGAAAAATAACTGATACTTGAAATATATATTCCTGATCAAATGATAAGCACACAAGGAAAAAAGTTACAATTTTTAGTCCATAAAACTTCTACGAGCTCTCGAAATCTGCATCACTTTTCCTACTAAAGAATTATGAAGAAGAAAGATCCGTAAAATGAATTTGGAGCTTTCTAAGTTTGTAGATTAGAGTAATATAATCCGTAAAAACTGAAAATTTCGATAAAGTTAGTCACAGTATTGCTCGACTAGAGCAGTGTGATCCCTCACATTCCTACTTTATCTTGGACTTGACAATCATCTACAAATATTGGATTTTTGATTACTCTATGACAACTCGATGATCACTACTTTGTTACATGGCCTCCAGGAGAAAACTTAAACACTTTACTTCTGCATTTGTATCTGGTAACTGGTAAGGAAATAAACTCAGGGGTAGTTGCATTTATCAGCTAATTGGCTTTTATTACATGAAGAGAAGATATCCTCATTTCTCCTTATACATTATTAGCCTTGTGTGACCCCCGTAGATTACCAGAGCTGATCTAAATTCTATGTACTAGCTAAAAATTCTTCTACCGATTTTCCTGATTTTTTTTTTCATTTGAGTAAAGTTTGAGGTGCGTGCTAGCTTTCTCCTCCACAAGAAAGAGTTATTAGATCAACCACCAGGAGAAACCACATATCATCTTGTCAACTAGGAGAACCAAACTAAATGTATCAATGCAGATTAAGTATTAATATACTAGCTTTATTAGAAGGGGAAATTGTACGAACTGAACTACATAATTGTTATCTCAATTCTCCTCGCATGAATCATATCAATTGCTAGTAATATTTCTCCTTCTGTTTCACACTCTTTTCATTCCAATAATTCTCAATAATCAATCTCTTATTCCAACAGAGAGCAGAGCGAAGCTGTGTTCTGAACTCAACTTTTAAGGATAACAACTTTTGTTTCTCAACCAAGAGCATTTCCACTCTTATCCCTAGAGCTTCATTGAAAATGAATTTTACAGTTTTACGCGGATGCCTTCTATGATTTCCCTTCTAAATAAATCATTGACCTCAGAAGTAGGCATAAAATCGTTCTGGTAAATTCTGTCAACAAAATCTGAAACTGTAGATTCAAGCTGAAAGGGAAAATGACAAGTTATGATTTGAAATCTTTTCTCAAAGTACAGAATTTGAAACACGTGAAACATTTCTAATTACTAGCCACTTCAATCTACAACATCGTTGAAGTCCAGCTCTATTTTCAGAAGAAGTGGTAATTCCAATGCAACCAACAATGTGTAGCAATAAAATGAAAGAATATGAAGGGAAATGGACAGATACCTGGCTTGAAGAATACAGACAGCCCAAAATCTATAGTCTTAAGAGGTGAATCCTCTTCCTCATTGACAAATAGAAAATTTTCAGGCTTAAGGTCCCGATGCATGACTCCAAGAGAATGGCAAGCTTCTACCACACCAACTATTGTTCTTGCCAGCTCAGCAGCCTGTCTCTCGGAGTAATGCCCCCTCTTAACAATCCGATCAAAGAGTTCACCTCCGGTACATAATTCCATCACGACATGAACTGCCACAGCATCCTCATAAGCCCCTTTGATTGAAATGACGTTAGGATTCCCTGACAAGTGATGCATGATCTGGATTTCTCTCCTTACATCTTCCACATCTTCATCTGTCAACAGCTTCCTTTTTGCAATAGATTTACAAGCATACTTCTTCCCTGTTGCCTTTTGTACACAGAGGAATGTGGTACCAAATTGGCCATGTCCGAGCTTTCCCCCCAAATTATAGTGCTCCTTTAGATGACCAGTTTTGGTTTTCAATACAGAATCAACCTGGAGTCCTGCACTTTCCATCCTCTTCACATTGTGAGGCTTCCTTGCTTTTGCAGGCTCTGCCGGCTTAGCCTTTTCAGGTCCCCCCAACATTTGTACAGGCTTCAAATCAACTGTTATCTTGATCGTGTCTTCCGGTTTCACCACCCGTGCATCTTTCATCTCATCCTTTACAATGATGATCACCTGCTCGGACGGTGTACTTTCTATCTTCACCATTTCAGGAGGCTTATTTTGAACAGAATTAGGATCTTCAGTCTCTTTCTCTGTAGTAGATGATTGGGAACTGCTTTGCTTTTTCTGATACGTTATCATATCCGGCGATCGTGACCACCAAATGGAGCTGAAGAATCCATCCTTTGAGATCTTTGAATGAACACAATTGTTCCCCATCTATCACTTCTCCACCAGTATCTGCAAATTAATTGCTATTCACACTTGAGCTCAAACATTAAGAACCAAACTCAACCCCATTTCTCTCCTCTCAATTTAAAGCATTTGAAGCAGTAAACCATGAATATGATGCCTTATTCAAAAGTATGACCTACTCAAATCACAGTTAAACAAATGAAGAAAATGAAAGTCAACATCGCTACATGCTTCACACACTTCAAAACTAAAACCTTTGACCCTGTAAAGGTCCTTTTCTTTTTTCGTCTGATCTTGTAAAGTCCAACTCCTAAAATTTGAAGATACCAATTAAGTGTCAACATCGACACATATTTGGCTTAACCTTGACCCTGTAAATTCTCAACTCCAGAAACTTACTAATTCCAAATAAATAGTACAAGTTAATTTCACACAAGGTCACTGAACTTTACTCGTTGCATCAGTAAAATAAAAAATCTATTATTTGTATCATTAAAATCACTGAACTATGTAGTAATCTCTTAGAAAATACAGTTCACCAGGAAAGTCAAATTTCCAGCACCGAAATGACACGTCATCACACTAAAAAAGAGAAAGAAGAGGGAAAGAGAAAGCAGGGTATGAAGGGTGAAGAGAGTCTAGGTATTAACGAACATGACTTATGAAACAGTGTTTAACACAATCAAATCATCAATGGAGCTAATCCCAACAATAAAAAAAAGGTTCTAGCAATGAATAACCAGCAAACAAGTTGGAACAATTTCAGAACAAAAGGTTCAGCATGAATATACATGACTGCAGTCTGCAGCATACCAAACAAACAACATGAATTAATAATGGACAACATACCATGAAATTCCTTCTGAGCTTCTGAGCTATGGTTTCTTTTCAAGAAATGGGGAAGAGGAAGAGCCAAAGATGAATTGAAAACAACTCAATACGTAAAAAGAGGAATATAATGTATTGAAGTATTCAATGAGAAAATTACCAACCCAAATTGAGTAAATAAGAAGAAAACTGGAGCAACCCAGTCTAGGAAGAAAAGAGGAAAAGGGAATTAACGTTTTGAATTTGGAAATGGTCGTTATCTGTGACCCAAGAAGAAGAACTTTTCGCTATCCACTTGTATATAAATGCTACGTAATTTTTTCTTCTTTTTGGAAATGAAAGGTATTGGTTTAGGGTTTTTGCATTGACTAATTTCTTGTTAGAATTGTTTTGGTAAATACTAGGAGAGAATGTCGCGGGACAGAGGGAGAGTGGCAGGTTTTTCAGTTACAAACGCGTCTGGATGAAAATACTATAGTTGCACAAGTAATGCTAAAATAAATGCAAATAATTTCACTCACCCCCGCTTAGGTTTTCGATAGTTCATAATGTTGCCTACTTTTAGTAACAACTAACAACACACAATGCCTTTTAATTATTTCATATACTCACTACTTTTCCTTTACGTTGGGTAATAGAAGTGTATAGAGGATTTATTTGCGAGCGAGATCAAAAGATGGAACCAACGTGAGATATAAAAAAGATCAAGTTTTGTGTTGAGGTGTTTGTTTACCCGAAAAATGGATAGAGTTGAATTTGTACGTAGTTCTAAGGATATGTGGTATAGTTTAATACAAATCGTAAGGATAAATAGAAATATCAAATACGGATTGCAAAGAATGCAAAATAAACAAGGTTGGAAAGAAGATGATTTTTAGGACTAAGCAAGATGAATCAATTTATGAAGGTTAAAAGAATAACTCTTCAATATAGGAGTATATGGTGCTTGAGTTACAATATAAGCAAAGAACTGTCCTTTACAGAAATGTAGCCATCCTTTTTATAGTAGAGGATCCTACTTTTAGATATAATTAAAAATACATAGTGGGAGACCCATGATAAATCAGCTTTTCCATAAATCCTGCCAGGATTCTCTCCTCTAGTGGGATTGCAACGGCTCTTGCCCGTGAGCTCGATCTTGACTCGAGCTCGATTCTGACTCGGAGTCTGGTATCGATTCGGGGTCGGTGTCGGTCGGTCTATGCATCTTAGGCTCGACAATTTCGCCTCGCCCCGTAGTTCGATTTGGATACGAGCTCGATAATGATGCTGAGTTTGTCATTGATCGGTCCTTGAACTCGAAGCTTGATGACTTGACTTCGGACCTCGACCTGGTATTACGAAGCCGCCCTTCGATCAAAGTATCACCATACCGACCAGTCTGTATGATGGACTAATCATTTTTTACCTTATACAGATAGTCCCCGCATTTCTCGGGAAGAATGTAACGAGAAACGATATGATTTTCCAACGGTACGATTAGATATATACTGACGTGTGCATCGAATCCGATTGTGACGTACACGATAGCTGTCCCATCGGTTCAGTTCAGACGGTGGTCGGCCATTACCTATATTGGACCGCCACTGCTCAGCCTATAAATATCCTCTTCTTTCACCATTAATCACTTTTACATCTTCTAATCTCAAAATTTCCTAAGCATTTTCTCATACCTTCTAAATTAAGTGTGAAGTTTTCCTTCTATGGTTTTTACTGCAAAATTTTTCTTTGAAACACCACATCTTCTTTATTTCTTTCTTCTAAATTCAAAAAATGGTGAAAACATCAAAATCGTCCCTAAAAAAAAGAGGCTTCTTCTTCACAGCCCGCCGTCGATAAAACACCGATGGAGCCACGGCCTAAGGAGTTTGTTCCTGGAACGTGTCTTCTCATATTCGATTTTAATATTGATAATGGCTCGTTGGTTCCCAGTCGGTGTGAGCCGGTATCGAGGTATTTGTGCTCGATAACCAAAAAGCAACTTGTACAGTTAAAGACAGATTGCAACTGGGATAACAAGGAAGTGGTAATTCCGGCTCCCGATGAAGATATTACCACCCACGTGGAAGGGTTCCTTAGTGTATATACTTACCCTTTTGACGTTAGGACCTTTCGACCCTGTTATCATCGATTTTTGTCGTCAATACCGAATAACTCTAGGTCAGATTCATCTTTCCTTTTGGCGGATCGTTATCCTGATCCGTTTTTTTGCAAGCAAGATCGAGGGGATGCCTTTCACCCTCGATCATCTTATTAGATTGTATAGTTCCCGCCTCTTTCAAGGTGGACTAATAAAACTTCAACGCCGGGCTACCAAGGTACTGTTCTTGAGCTTAGATGAGGACAAAGATCGAGGTTGGATGGACAGGTTCGTTCGAGTGAAGACTTCAGACCTGATCCCAGCCAAAAGATGCCATTCCCCGAAGAATGGAATATGAAGCGCAAGTGTAATTCTGCTGCTTATTCCCTATCGCCTTGTCTCTTTGTTTCTTTCTTGCTGATATCTCTTTTGTGATGCAACGGTTACTTGGATGCCCGGTGCCGTTCCTGATCTTAAGAGCTAGGTACGGGCCCTGGCTTCGACCTCTACATAAGCCGAACGTTCATGGCGTGATTTGGCAAAGGGCCGATGGGAGGCCAAAAATCATGGTAAGCCTATTTCTCATGCTTTGAGAGTTCGAACGAAATATTTTACACATATGCAACCGATTTTCTTGTATGTAGGCCTGGGTAGAGATGCGGTTTTGAGGCCCCTGCCCGGCGAGGAAGAAGCCTCGGACCCGGTTTCTAAACCGGTGGAGGGAAATAAGAGAAAAAGGGCCCCTGCTCCCGAAAATCCAAAACTGAAGGCAAGGTCGACTCGTAAGTCGAGGAAGAATACCATCCCTTTGACCTTAGAATCGGTTCAGCGTCTAAGGGATGAAGATGAGGAAGAGGAAGACGATGGGTCCGTATTGGTGGCCCGATCGAAGAAGACCACCGATGTTCCACAGGCAGCTAGATCGATGGTGGTTTATAAGGCTCCGCCTCGAACTGAGGATATATCGTAGAAAGATTCGGGTAGAGTCCCCAAGTCATTGGAGATCGAGGATGCTTCCCATCGAAGCCAACGGATGGGGGATATGTCTGAAGGGGCTCTCCCCGAATCTCTTCGAACCGAAGAGAATGCCCCAAGTGACTTACTTGGGGCAGTAGCAATCAAAGACTCGCCCACCTTTCCTGCCTTTTATGAAGGGGCGATTCGGGAGGCCCAAGCTTTAGGGGCCCTCGAACTAGACAGGCCTCATGAGGAAGAGGATCCTTTTTGTGACCTATTTACCGGTGTCGAAGACGCTGCCGTCACTAGTGATGCATCAGAACTTTTTCACGAAGTGCAGCAGGCTTTGAATCAGGTAAGCCTTAAATTATTTTGTTGGTATTATCTCCTATGTATGTTTTTCTTTTTTTAATATGTTTATTCTTTCTTCGTAGGCCGTGGTAGCTCATCGAGAAGCATGTTCTCGATCCCGAGCTAAGCTGCGTCGATACGAGGCTGATCTCTAATGGGCCACGGAGGAGAGGAAGGCCCTTAAACTCCTCTTAGGGCAAAGGGGAAAAACAATCAAGGACCTCCGAGCTGAGTTGGCCAAAGCTCACCAAGATCAGAACGATCTGTCCGAGCAGGTAATGACACTATTAAAATCCTATGGACTCGATATTAGAACGATGGCTAATCTTTCGGTCTTACAGCTACAACAGAAGCTTGAGATGATCGGGAAGCTCCGTGAGGAGGTCGATGTGATAAAGAAAATATGGACCGCTTCGCTGCAGAGAAAGAGGCTGCTCGACCCCAATTATCATTGGACGAAAATCAACTTCAAAGTCTGAAGGAGAAAATCATGGTTCAAGCAAGGAAAACATAGGAGCTAGATATAACACCCTGGAAAATTTTGAAGTACTTAAGCGCTATTAAGAAAGTCGATGTGCGCTAATTATATTATTTTGTATGTAGACAAGGACTATTATATGAATGATATCAATTGATCATGATAATATATGTATGAGGTGCATTAATAATGGTTTATGGTCTAAGAAGGGCCCCAAGGCTAAGTCAAGTTGAAAATTTTATGATGGGATAAAGTTTCAAGTGAGTTCGCACAAGACCTAATTTAAAATGATCATACCTCTCTTTATATGAAGAGTTATATGGTGTATTGTATATCAAACTAAAGCCCTTTGAGTCTACTTTCCAACTCTTTAAACCGTTCGTCATTTGGACATTCCTACAAGAAGTTATGACCAAATTACCAAAGGCTGGAAACATACAATTCTGCGACCAATTCTGCGATCGCAGAACCATTATGCGATCGCAGAAGTAGTTATGTGACCGCAAAATGGTCGCAGACCTATCCAGTGAAGCCCATTTTTGGGCATCAATTTTACGGTGCATTTTTCAATCCGCATACCCATTCTGCGGTCCATTATGCGATCGCAGACCTGCTTTCGGAGGGTTGATTTTTCTATTTTCATAACCCGACCCCATTTTGATAAATAGCCTTTGGGGCTTATTTTGGGGTGTTTTCCTGAGGGTTTTAAAGAGAGGTGAGAGCATTTTAGAGAGAGAAGGAGGGAACCTAACATTATAATCATCCAATCTTTCACCAATCTTCAAGAATCAAAGAAGCTGATCATAAGATCTTCATCTAAGAGGTAAGGTTCCATACCCTAGTTTCCAATTTCGAATTTGGGTAAAGGATGGTTGATTTGGAGTATGATTCTTGGGTATAAGAGCATTATTTATACATGCTTGTACTAATAAGGTTTGTGGAAAGATTGTTGAGCTCAAATAAGTAAAGATTGGGTTGTGGAGTGAAGGAAATCTTGTAGAAGAACCTTGTAGTTAGATTTGCACACCTAGTGTTTGATAAAATGCACAACTGAGCTGAGATCATGAATATATTCCTAATAATGGTTCAATTTTATTATGTCTCAAAATAGATTGGGATTGCTAGAATTTTTGAAACGTTGTAGTAATTTAAGGAAAGCTCAAAGCAAGGTATGTTGGCTAAACTTTCTCTCTTGGAATTGAATTCCATAATGTTTCCGTGAGTTTCAAAGTATGGGTTGCATATTAAAAGGTTATGGCTTTGAGTCGTGTTTCAATGAAAGATAGTATGCCAAATTATGTGAGAAAATCTCAATATTCTTAAGACTTTTAATTGCTCATATGTGTACCTAAAGTCTTGATTTGGAAATATCTTGTTGTTAATAATCTATAAAGATGGTTAGAAATGAAATAATTGAATTGGGGATATAGAGTGTGGCCAACGTGCCAAGAATTTAAGTTAATATTGTGGCTAGTAGTGCAAATGATTTGAGAAGATGCGATAAAGAATATGAAATGAGCCTCGACTCATTTGTTTAAAAATGACTTCGAAGATAGAATTGCCTAAAAGCTTTTGTACTCAATTCATGCCCATTAATGCTTGCTTTAACTAATGCTTTGCTTTATAAATATATCTAGTGTGATTCGAGTTCTATATACTCATTTGTTGAAATTATACATTGTCATTTCTTGGAAAGAGTATTGCAAGAGTAAATGGTGTATTGATTGTTTATGATTTTTCATGTGTGTTTCTATTGTTGGTTGGTATGCCTCATTCTTTGGGAAGAAACCATTTGTGTTTAAAGTTCCCATTTCAAATAGATTGGAAGTATATGATTTCTGAAATTTTCTATATGTTGATATTTGATGGTGATCTTTGAAATTGAAAGAGGTGAAAGTGTGAAATATGAAATACGGCTATCGTGCCAGGAATAAAGAATCTTGTGAATGGCCTAATGAGCCAAGGAAATATTATTGTTGTGAATAACTGAAAATACTAATGAGAATTTATACAATATGAAAGATGTTGAGGTGAGTACAATTGTATTTATGATATTTTTGTTTGCAAATCAAATCAAAAAAATATTTTTGGGAGCATCATTAGCAAAACCGAAGAAGGGTGGGTCATAAGGCCCACACCTGAAACTACACGTGCTGGTGTAAGGATGGATTGTGATTATTCCCCTTATTTGGGATAAAATTGGAACCTTTGGGAAATTGTGATATTATTCCCCTTAATTAGGACGAAACTGGAACCTTTGTGGATTGAAAAAGTCAACTCGCACGGCATATGTGGGAAGGCGACCTAGGTGATCGGGTAGAGATCAGACTCCATATTGCGCATATGGTGGTACTACTCTTGGTAACAACTTTCTTTCGCATCACATGTCAAATCACATTTTTCGTGGGGAGATGTCCTAGCCGATCGGGCGTGATCGGACTTCGTGCTAACAAAGACGGTGGTATATCAATGCTAATGATCTCCCAACCAAAATTATATATGAAGTTCGTATTTTGAAAATTATTATGTTTTAACTGAACATTTGGATATTGTTGATTGTGACTTGTTGTTTCTATGTGTTGCCTTTTCTTATATGGGCATTCTATTTTTAAAAAGGAATTTTAGCTATACATACTAGTGCTATTCGACAGTACTAACGTCCCTTTTTCCGGGAGCGCTGCATTTTTAATAGATGCAAGTGGTTCTACAGCAGGCGGCATTGATCAGTTATAGCAGTACACTCTTTTCAGCTGATTTGGTGAGCCCCACTTCATTTCGGGGTCATGTATCTTTTGTTTCTCATGTATTTTTTTTTTGAGGTATAGCCGGGGCCTTGTTGTCGGCATTTCCATATTACTCCTCTATTGTATTTAGAGGCTCCGTAGACAGGTTGTGGGTTGTGGTTGATGTTGAGGAATTGAACTACAAATGTTAGTATTTGGAAATCATGTTTTTCATTAATTCTATAAACTCATAATATTTTGAAAATTATGAATGAAGCTGCTAATGGAAGTAAAAAGGAAGTTGTTAATAAAATATTTATAGTGTTTGATTAATGGAGTACAAATCCTCTTTATTCATGGATAAATTTGGGTAGAAGGAAATCTAACAGGCTTGCTCGGCCGGGTTCTCTCGGTTGAGCGCCGGTCGCGCTCCCCGAGTTTGGGGCGTGACACTCGAAGCTCGGTTGGCTTCTGAACTTGCCAAGGCTGAAAAGACAAAGGCCGATGCAGAATCATTTGTGGCTGTTTATCGGGCCGATGCTGAGGCCGCTCAGTCGCATGCGAGAGAAGTAGCTGAGACCGCTCGAACTCGAGCACATTGGATTGCCGAATTTGCTAAATGCCAATCTCAGAGGGAAACCCTCGAGGAGATCCATGCTCGAGGCTTCGATCTTACTGAAGAGATAATAAAGGCAAAAGAGCTTGAAGCCGATGCTGGGGCCTTGGTCTCCGATGATGATGATGATGGGAGCAAGAGCGAGTCTAAGAGTAGGGAGGAGCCCGATGGAGAAGAGACCGCCCCCCGGGGATAACCAAGAAACTTAAACCTTAGTTTCCATTTTGGATTTTGCAAACAATCAAGTAAACAATCTTGTAGATATATACAAATATCTTTTCTTTTCCCGTCTTGCCTATGTTTTATTTTCTGTCTTGTGAAGATTTCATTTTATTCATGCCTTATGAATGTTTTCATAAGGCTTTAGGCAATTTGATCGAATTCGGACTTTGTAGCCTTTATATCCGAGTGAGCGTTTTTGAACTCGAAGTGATATAGCCCGTAGGCTTAGTGATTTCAAACTTGAAGTATTGTATCCCGTAGGCTTAGTAGTCGAGTGAGTGATTTCGAACTCGAAGTAATGTAGCCCGTAGGCTTAGTAGTCGAGTGAGTGATTTCGAACTCGAAGTAATGTAGCCCGTAGGCTTAATAGTCGAGTGAGTGATTTCGAACTCGAAGTAATGTAGCCCGTAGGCTTTAGCAGTCGAGTGAGTGATTCGAACTTGAAGCAATGTAGCCTGTAGGCTTAATAGTCGAGTGAGTGATTTTCGAACTCGAAGTAATGTAGCCCGTAAGCTTTAGCAGTCGAGTGAGTGATTTCGAACTCGAAGCAATGTAGCCCGTAGGCTTAATAGTCGAGTGAGTGATTTTCGAACCCGAAGTAATATAGCCCGTAGGCTTAATAGTCGAGTGAGTGATTTCGAACTCGAAGTAATGTAGCTCGTAGGCTTAATAGTCGAGTGAGTGATTTTGAACTCGAATTAATGTAGCCCGTAGGCTTAATAGTCGAGTGAGTGATTTCGAACTCGAAGTAATGTAGCCCGTAGGCTTTAGTAGTCAAGTGAGTGATTTCGAACTCATAGCAATGTAGCGCGTAGGCTTAATAGTCGAGTGAGTGATTTCAAACTCGAAGCAATGTAGCCCGTAGGCTTAGTAGTCGAGCAAGTGATTTCGAACTCGAAGTAATGTAGCCCGTCGGCTTAATAGTCGAGTGGGTGATTTTCGAACTCGAAGTAATGTAGCCCGTAGGCTTAATAGTAGAGTGAGTGATTTCGAACGCAAAGCAATGTAGCCCGTAGGCTTAATAGTCAAGTGAGTGATTTCGAACTCGAAGTAATGTAGCCCGTTGGCTTAATATTCGAGTGAGTGATTTCGAACTCGAAGTAATGTAGCCCGTAGGCTTTAGCAATCGAGTGAGTGATTTCGAACTCGAAGCAATGTATCCCGTAGGCTTAATAGTCGAGTGAGTGATTTCGAACTCGAAGTAATATAGCACGTAGGCTTAATAGTCGAGTGAGTGATTTTGAACTCGAAGTAATGTAGCCTGTAGGCTTTAGCAATCGAGTGAGTGATTTCGAACTCGAAGCAATATAGGCCGTAGGCTTAATAGTCGAGTGAGTGATTTTCGAACTCGAAGTAATGTAGCCCGTAGGCTTAATAGTCGAGTGAGTGATTTCGATCTTGAAGTAATGTAGCCCGTAGGCTTAATAGTCAAGTGAGTGGTTTCGAACTCAAAGTAATGTAGCCCGTAGGCTTAATAGTCAAGTGAGTGATTTCGAACTCGAAGTAATGTAGCCCGTAGGCTTTAGCAGTCGAGTGAGTGATTTCGAATTCGAAGCAATGTAGCCCGTAGGCTTAATAGTCGAGTGAGTGATTTCGAACTCGAAGTAATGTAGACCCTAGGCTTAATAGTCGAGTGAGTGATTTCAAACTCGAAGTAATGTAGCCCGTAGGCTTTAGCAATCGAGTGAGTGATTTCAAACTCAAAGCAATGTAGCCCGTAGGCTTAATAGTCGAGTGAGTGATTTTCGAACTTGAAGTAATGTAGCCCGTAGGCTTAATAGTCGAGTGAGTGATTTCAAACTCAAAGTAATGTAGCCCGTAGGCATAATAGTTGAGCGAGTATTGATCGAACTCGTTGATTTTCCTTTTGCATAATAAATCTCGGAATAGGGGAATCTTTCTTGGATATAAGATATCGGTAAAGAAGAAATATTTCTTTGTAAGTCATTATACATGTGTCCATGTTTCGTGTCAGGGCTTGGGCCAACTACATGAGTATGGTTTGTTTTGACCATTTGGCTCTTACAATTTTTCCTATCGGAACCCTGCATCGAACTTGATATATTTGAGGGCTAATGCCCCCCAGGATTCGAGATCGATTGTAAAGAGGCCTCGGATACTGTCGAATTATTTCTAAGTTAGCACGATCAATTGTTGCCTCATTAAAAACCTTGCCGAAAAACCCATTTGGGATAAAATCGGTCTAAGGGAAAAAGAGTGTAACGCGTGCTTTCAGACCTAGGCCTTTGTATTGAAGGATCCATCCTAGCTCCTGATCGGGCTCCTGCAGGGGTTAGTTTCGAAATATAAACGAATATGGGAGGGTCGTACCTTAGCAGTAGTATCGTTTTAGGTGCGACACATTCCAATTGCATGATAGTTGTTTGCCGTTTATAATACCGAGCTTGTATGATCCTTTTCTGCCGTTTTCGAGAACCTGATACGGTCCTTCCCAGTTCGGTCCTAGTTTTCCTTCGTTTGGATTTCGGGTACTGAGGGTGACTTTCCTTAGCATTAAGTACCCGAGTTAAAAATGGCGAAGCTTGGTTCTTCGATTGTAGTATCTTTCGATTCGCTGCTTTTGGGCGGCCAATTGGACGAGAGCATCTTCTCATTTTTCATCCGATAATTCGAGGCTAGTGTTCATAGCCTCTTTATTTGACTCTTCTGTTGTATATCGAAACCTGGTACTGGGTTTCCCGACTTCGATTGGAATCAAGGCTTCGGAGCCATATACTAAGGAGAACGGGGTTGCCCGCGTACTAGATTTTGATGTTGTTCGATATGCTCAAAGAACTTCGGGTAGGATTTCTCTCCATTTTCCCTTAGCATCGTTCAGCCTTTTCTTTAGATTTTGAATGATAGTTTTGTTCGTTGATTCGGCCTGTCCGTTCCCACTGGGGTGATACGGTGTTGATAATATCCTTTTTATTTTGTGCTCTTCGAGGAATTTTGTCACTTTGCGCTGCCGACAAACTGTTTCCCATTGTCATACACTATTTTTGCGGGTATCCCGAATCGACATACGATATGATCCTAGACAAAATCTATAACCTCTTTCTCTCTTATTTTCATGAACGCCTGTGCTTCAACCCATTTAGAGAAATAGTCAGTCATAAATAAAATGAACTTAGCTTTACCTGGGGATGATGGCAGAGGGCTGGCGATATCCATTCCCCATTTTATGAAAGGCCATGGGGATAGGACTGAGTGAAGCTGCTCTCCGGGATGATGGATCATTGGTGCAAAACTTTGACATTTGTCATATTTTCGAACAAACTCCTTTGCATCTTTGTCCATATCGATCTAATAATACCCTGCCCTGATTATTTTTTGGACTAATGAATCGGCACTAGAGTGATTTCCACAAGTGCCCTCGTGCACCTCACGTAGGACGTAGTCGGTGTCTCCTGGACCTAAGCATACTGCCAATGGTCTATCGAATGTCCTTCTGTATAATGTTCCATCTCCAGTCAATGTGAATCGATCAGCTTTGGTTCGTAGGGCCCTCGAATATTTAGGGTCCGATGGGAGCTTTCCATTCTTTAAGTATTCAATATACTTATTCCTCCAATCCCAGGTTAAGCTTGTAGAATTTATCTCGGCATGACCTTCTTCGATCACGGATCTCGAGAGTTGAATGACAGTCCCCGAGCTTATCTCGCCTTCCTCGACCGATGATCCCAAATTTGCAAGTGCATCGGCCTCACTGTTTTGTTCTCGTGGAACATGCTGTAAAGTCCATTCTCTGAAATGGTGCAAAGTGACCTGCACTTTGTCCAAATACCTTTGCATTCTATCCTCTCGAATTTCGAAGGTTTTGTTTACTTGATTTACCACCAGTAAAGAGTCACATTTGGCTTCAATGACTTCCGCTCCCAAGCTTTTAGCTAGCTCGAGACCTGCAATCATGGCTTCATACTCGGCCTCGTTGTTAGTCAACCTAGTAGTTTTGATAGATTGCCTAATGGTGTTACCCGTGGGCGGCTTTAAAACGATGCCTAGCCCGGACCCTTTTACGTTCGAAGCTCATTCCGTAAAAAGGGTCCATACCCCGATGATGTACCCAATTTCAATAAGAGTTCTTTTTCAACTTCGGGTACGAGGGTCGGCGTGAAATCGGCCACGAAGTTCGCTAAAATTTGAGACTTGACAGATGTACGAGGTTGATATTCGATGTCGTACCCACTGAGTTCAACGGCCCATTTGGCCAATCAGCCTAATAGTTCGGGCTTGTGCAAAACATTACGAAGTGGGTAAGTGGTCAATACGCATATAGGGTGACATTGAAAGTACGGTCGTAACTTTCTAGAGGCACTTATCAGTGCAAGTGCACATTTTTCTAAGTGTGGATATCTAGTTTCTGCTTCTCCTAAGGTTCGACTTACATAATAAACGGGAAATTGCGTACTTTGCTCTTCTCGAACTAGTACACCACTTACCACGATTTTTGATACTGCCAAGTACATGCAAAGTTTTTTGTCTATTTTTGGAGTATGAAGCAGTGGTGGGCTCGATAGATATCACTTTAATTCCTCTAATGCTTGTTGGCATTCCGGGGTCCAAGCGAAATCGTTCTTTTTTTTGAGTAGAGAGAAAAATTTGTGACTTCGATCTGACGACCTTAAAATGAATCGGCCTAAGGCAGCAATTCATCTAGTTAGCCTCTGCACGGCTTTTACACTGTCCACGATGGCGATGTCTTCGATGGCCTTGATTTTATCGGGATTAATCTCAATCCCTCGTTTTGATACCATGAAGCCGAGGAACTTGCCCGAACCTACCCCGAAAGCACATTTCTCAGGGTTGAGCTTCATGTTGTATTTCCTTAAAATCTCGAATGTTTCTTGCAAATGAGCCAAATGGTCCTCTGCGCGCAGGGACTTAACTAGCATGTCATCAATATAAACTTCCATTGATTTACCTATTTGTTCCTCGAACATTTTATTTACTAGGCGTTGGTAAGTAACTCCTACATTTTTTAGCCCGAAAGGCATCACATTATAACAATATGTTCCATACTTGGTGACAAATGAAGTCTTTTCCTGGTCTTCCGGGTTCATTTGGATTTGATTATACCCGGAATAGGCATCGAGAAAAGTAAGGACCTCGTGGCCGGCCGTGGCATCGATCATGCGATCGATGTTGGGCAGCGGAAAAGAATCTTTGGGGCATGCCTTGTTTAAATCCTTGTAATCTACACACATTCTAAGTTTGTTCCCTTTTTAGGGACTACAACTATATTGGCTAACCATTCGGGATATTTCACCTCCCGAATGGACCCTATCTTGAGAAGTTTAGTTACCTCGCCCTTTATGAATGTGTGCTTTACCTCGGACTGGGGTCTTCTCTTTTGCCTTACCGGTTTGAACCTAGGGTCCAGGCTTAGCCGATGCATCGTTATATCCGGTGGGATCCCTGTTATATCTAAATAGGACCAAGCAAAACAATCTATATTATCGATAAGAAATTGAATAAGCCTTTTCCTGAGTTCGGGGGTTAATCTCGTTCCCATGTATACTTTTCGTTCGGGCAAATGCTCGATTAGTATGACTTGCTCCAACTCTTTAATCGTTGATTGGGTAGCGTCGGAATCATCGGGAAGCGCGAAGGATCGAGGGATCCTTTGATCATCATCTTCATCGATCTTCTGATTTTCTGGTTGGGTTAAAGCTGATGTCTGTGATTGCTATTTGGCATCTCGTACCCCTTTTGAGTCTAATCCCTCTTTTGGCGATGGCAAGGATATCAGATTCGCTTCCTCGACAGCAAATATTTCTCTTGCGGCCGGTTTTTCTCCGTACACTGTTTTGACTTCCCCCGATATTGGGAATTTAAGAACCTGGTGTAGGGTCGAAGGTACAGCTCTCATGTTATGGCTCCATGGCCTTCCAAAAAGGGCGTTGTACCTCATATCGCCTTCGATTACGTGGAACTTCATTTCATGGATGGTCCCGGCCACGTTTATTGGCAGAATTATCTCGCCTTTGGTGGTTTCTGTAGATCGAGCTGTTCTACAACCTTCGATCTAATGATGTTGGTCGAGCTACCTGGATCAATTAACACACGCTTAACTTTAGTTTTATTCATAAGTACGGATATTACCAGTGCATCGTTATGAGGTTGTATGACTCCTTCTGTATCTTCATCATTGAAAGACAAAGTTCCTATGGGTGCATAATCCTGAGTTCGAGATCATTTTTCTCTCACAATCGATGTCTTAGTGAGTTTAAGCACCGGCCCTTGAGGGGTATCGACACCGCCGATGATCATGTGGATGACGTGATGTGGTTCTTCTTGTTCGTTTTGCTTGCCGAAATCCCTGTTTTTGAAATGGTCCTTCGCCCTGTCGCTTAAACATTCTCAAAGGTGCCCTTTATTGAATAACCGGGCTACCTCCTCTCTTAGTTGCCTGCAATCTTCCGTTCTGTGGTCATGGGTGCCATGATATTCGCACATTTGATGGGGATTCCTCTGGGCAGGATCGGTCTGCATGGGTCGAGGCCATTTAGTAACTTTGATGCGTCCGATAACCGACACGATGGCGGATGCATCAATGCTGAAGTTATACTCCGATAACCGAGGCACTTCCTTAGATCCGGTAGGCCTATCGAATCCACTTCTGTTCATCAGCCCCCGAGACCCTTGACCTCGATCACTTCTTGTCACACCCTAAAATCGAGGAGCGCGACCGTCTCTCAACCGAGTGAACCCGACCGAAGCCTGTTAGATTTCATTCTACCCAAACTCATCCATGAATAGAGATAATACATATTATCATTAATTAGACGGAAATGTGTTCATGTCTACAATACCAATTCATTTCCAATAGTTTCATCATTTTTAAAGTCTCAAATGGACAAGTAATACATCCACAACATAACATAGTTTGTCTTTCCCCAGCACCAATACACAACCCACACTATGTCTACGGAGCCTCTATAGATAAAGAAGAGTACAATGATAATGCCGGCAATAAGGCCCCGGCTATACCTCAAATAGAATACACAAAGTACAAAAGATTCATGACCCCGGAATAAAGTGGGGCTCACCAAGTCAGCTGGGAAGAAAGTGCACTGCTATCACTGATCAATATCTCCTGCTGTGGAACCACCTGCATCCATTGAAAGATGCAGCGCCCCCGACAAAAGGGACATTAGTACCGTCGAATAGCACTAGTATGTATAACTAAACATCCTCTCAATAGAATGACAAATAATACAAACAAGATTATCATAATGTCATTGAAAGCCTTAATCAAATCAAACCTCAATTTAGGATCAAAACAGTGTTCAAATTAATTTCCATATCTCACATTGGAAGATTTTTAGTATTGATATACCATTGTCCACAATACCAGTACCATTATTCACCATACTAATACCGCTATTCACAATACCATTATTCAAAAAACCAGTACCACCGTAGTCTCAACATGGAGTCCGATCACGATCCGACCGGCTAGGCTGTCTTATTTGAGACATCAATCCTTTTTATATCAAGCATCGCATTTCATATTACTTTCATATCTTTTCATTTCATTGGCACTAATGGCCATAATTATAAGGACATTCTTGGCATGTTGGCCATATTCAATATTTTATGCTCACTTTATCAATTTCAAATATCATTATCATCATCAACAACAAATACAACTCAAATCAAGGTGTGTAGTACCCATGTGAGTAATTTAGAGTCTAAGGCACATAAAGATATTTCACAAAAATTGGCATAATAGCCTTCATTTGAACTTGACTTAAAGTCGAAACATTATTAATGCACAACCCATATTTTAACACATCCTCAATTGGTAACATAATATGAATAAAACATTTAGGATGTTTGTTTAATATATAATCTTTTAGCCCAATCTTACTCGGAATGGCCAGTCTCATAATGAATCACTCGGGACTTACATAATTTACATGAATATCGTGGGATTCAATTCTAAGAGAAGCGTTTAGCCAACATACCTCACTTGAGCTTTCTTACACTCTAAATATTCCGGAATTCTTAGCAACTTCAATCTATTGTAAAAATATAACAAATTGAATCAAAATTAGGAAGGTGATCATGGTTCAAGCTCATTTGAGCATTTTATCAAATACTAAGTGTGCATTAAGGTTCCAAGGTCCCTTTTATGGAGAATTCCATCATCCCACAACCCAATATTTACCATTTTTAGCTCAACAATCTTCCTACACCTTTGATAATACATGCATGTAAAATAAATAACTCTCATGCCCAAAACTTATCTTGCTAGTTACCTATTTTTAGAAAATTTTAAAATTAGGGTTTAGGGTGTAGAATCTTACCTCTAGGATGAAGACCTAGTGAGCTTCCCTTCTTAATCTTCCAAAACTTGAGCAAGAATTGAAGAAAAATTATTGAAGAACACCTTCTCACTCTAGGGCACTCTCTCTCACTCTAAAATATCAGATTATGTCTCAAAAATGGCCCAAAGAGTGTATTTAACGAAATAGGGTCGGGTTTTAAAAACCCAAAAATGGAGCTCCGGAATAAGGTATGCGATCGCATAACCGATATGCGGACCGCATATCGGTCTCATAATTGGTTACAAAATAGCCAAAAGAACTGTCTGTGTATGCGGTCGCATAGTCGACCGCATAGTTGCTTCTAACTGACCCAATTAACTGCCTCACTCTGTGGCCATTATGCGATCCGCAGAGTGGTTCTGTGGTCGCATAATGGACCACAGAAATGCACTTTTCCACCAAAAATTTTCCTTTACTTTCCAGTGTATTGTTCAACCCAAAATGTCCGAACCTCAAACACGTAAGCCTAGTCCGACACCATGAAATATTATTTTCTTTGCAAACTTTGCCGGACTTTACACTTAAGTACTTCAAAATTTTTCGGGGTGTTACACTTCTTTTGTTGCTTTGTCCGGGGTTATGTCTCGATTCATTGATTCTGTGGTTTCCGTTATACGGTCGGTATCGATCCCAGATCAGACCTTGTTCTCGATTGATATCCCTTCGAGCAGCGGGTTCAGACCCCAACTGATTGTGCACGTCGGCCCAAGTGATAGCTGGGTACTCGATCAGGTTATGCTTCAACCGCCATGAAGCCGTCAAACTTCGTTCGTTCAAACTTTGAGTGAAAGCCTGAACAACCCAATCGTCCGTGACTGGGGGTAGATCCATTCGTTCTATTTGAAAACTAGACACGAACTCCCTTAGCATCTCCTTATCCTTTTGTCTTACCTTAAACATGTCCAACTTCTTGGTCTCGATTTTTATGGCCCCGACATGTACTTTTACGAAGGAATCCACAATCATAGAAAAAGAATCGATAGAATTAGATAGCAAGTTATGGTACCATATCATTGCTCCCTTTGACAGGGTTTCACCGAATTTCTTCAATAATGCGGATTCGATCTCATCATCCTCTAGATCGTTCCCTTTGATGGTACATGTGTATGAGGTGACATGTTCGTTGGGGTCGGTAGTTCCGTTATATTTAGGAATCTCGGGCATGCAGAACTTCTTTGGGATCGGTTTAGGAGCCGCATTTGGGGGGAAAGGCTTTTGTATGAATTTTTTGGAATCTAGGCCCTTCAATATTGGTGGTGCCCCTAGGATCTGATCAACCCTGGAGTTGTATGTTTCCACCTTTTTGTCATTTTCTTCGATCCTTCTTTCTCCCGATTCTATTCGTTTGGTCACTTCTTCGAACATCTTAGCAATTTCGGGATTAGTCCCCGACTCCTACTCATTTGATTTCACTGTAGCTAGTTCCGTTGTATAGGCGATTTCTCGGGGTTGACTGGGCTCCGTCCTACTCGGTATTTGGGTTTGACTCTGCAACTAAGCTATTGCTGCCTATTGAGCTTGCAACATTTCTAAAATCATTCGCAAGCTGACGCTGTTTTTCTCGACGTTATGGGTATCTCGACCTGCAGATCGAGTGCCACCATGAATGCTATTTTCGGGTTCAGAATATAGGTTCGCCTCAATAGACACATGCGAATTAATGTCTATCGGCACTTCGATTCGAGCTCCAACGGCATTGACAAAGGTCTTTCGACACTGGGTGTCAAGTTGTTGTTCTCATCTTGAAGACCAACTTCATTGTTGATAGGTAAGGCCATTTGATTAATAGTTAGTCGTTGCTAATCCGAAATCCAAGATACTTCCGGAAACAAGCGCAAAACAGTGTATTTTTGCAGATTCGTATCAAATAACCATTTTTATCCTTAGCCTCACGGTGGGCGCCAAACTGTTTACCCGAAAAACGGATAGAGTTGAATTTGTACGTAGTTCTAAGGATATATGGTATATCTTAATACAAATCGTAAGGATAAATAGAAATATCAAATACGGATTGCAAAGAATGCAAAATAAACAAGGTTGGAATGAAGATGATTTTTAGGACTAAGCAAGGTGAATCAATTTATGAAAATTAAAAGAATAACTCTTCAATATATGAGTATATGGTGCTTGAGTTACAATGTAAGCAAAGAACTGTCCTTTACAGAAATGTAGCCATCCTCTTTATAGTGAATGATCCTACTTTTAGATATAATTAAAAATACATAGTGGGAGACCCATGATAAATCAGTTTTTCCATAATTCCTGCCAGGATTCTCTCCTCTAGTGGGATTGCAACAGCTCTTGTCTGTGAGCTCGATATTGACTCGAGCTCGATTCTGACTCGGAGTCTGGTATCGATTCGGGGTCGATGTCGGTCGGTCTATGCATCTTAGGCTCGACAATTTCGCCTCGCCCTGTAGTTCGATTTGGATACGAGCTCGATAATGATGCCGAGCTTGTCATTGATCGGTCCTTGAACTCGAAGCTTGATGACATGACTTTGGACCTCGACCTGGTATTACGAAGCCGCCCTTCGATCAAAGTATCACCATACCGACCAGTCCGTACGACGGACTAATCGGTTTTGACCGTATACGGTGTTAATTATAAGTTATAACATTATTCCAAAAACATTGTAATATGTTTGCTTATATCAGTTTGAAAAATAAACGCAGCATTTTGTGAAAATATATCTACTTATATGCGGTAGAAGTCTACAATCACATGGAACATCTTCGTTATTTTGGTCCTCACGTGAACTAATATGAAAATTATTCTTTAAAACTTTTCAAATTAACATAAAATGAAAAATTATATTATACTACTGATAAAGTTCCAACATCTAGTCACTTAGTGCACCTACCTTGGCATGCATCTAGAACATCAGTTTCCTTTTTAGATTGCATAAACTTTGACAAAATGTTCAATTGAATTAATAGAACTCATAATTAAAGCAAAAAAAAAAAAAAAAAAAAATTCAAGAATACTTCAAATAAAATGTAGATAATGCGCAACAAGTTTGAATATTTTGTATATGTACCGAGTAATCATAATATCCCATATAAAGAGAGAGGAGTGAGGGAGAGAGGGAGAGAGAGATTACATATATTTGATGCACGAAATAGGTGCAGTAGTTTGATGGGTCAGAAGAAATGCAAATGTGCAAAGGAAATAAGTAAATCCTCATCCTAATACACTTAAACTAAAATTTTGAGCTGCTCAAAGACTAATCCTCAAAACTTGGAGGGTGTGCTTAAAATTGTCAAAAAGTCATAGGGGTCCAAGAAAATTATCCGAATAAAAAGATACTATTTTAAGGGTTTTATTGCTAAAAAAGATAAAAATAAGATGACAAGTCTTAGGAAGTGGTGAGCCACTCAGAGATGGAATTTGGATTATTTTGTTTGGTTTGTATTATTTGCTTGACTAATGCCAGTTGTGTAGATCTAAGCAACTTGTTACCGGCTGCCGGCTGCCGGCCTCTGCCTTAGGGTTTCGAGGAACCACTTCTCTCTTAAGGTATTTTTCATATTATGATTACTCAATTTTCCCTATACTCAAATTATACCATAACTAGGAAATTGAAATTAAATGATTAGTCCTCCTTTTTATATTTCTATCAATATATGACTAGCAAGTTTTTTTTAATTTATTCTAATAGCTAGAGATATCTTTGCAAAATTATTTTTTCCCACATTTCAATGATCTTAACAACTCGGCTGGTTCACCTTTATTTTTATTTCATTAATAATATGATTGGCAAATTATTGCATTTCATCATTTGTGCCCTATGCTGTAAAACTTGCACCTTATACCTGACGAATAATGTAGTCTGACATCATGAAGCCCTTCTTCATTTGGAAGTTACACTAGTTTAGTGCATTGATGAGATGTTAAAACAATTAGGAACAGTAATTATTGTCTAAATATATACTTAAGTTAATTTTTGTTTCTTTCCCTTCACGCCAGGCTGATTCAAATATTATAGCAAAATGAAAAGTAGGTAATTAATGTTTGACCAAGTATGATTGACCAGAGAGGACTATATCAAATTGTTGGATTATGTTTCATTCATTGAATTGAGTAAACTAAAAGCTAATTATAGTTTCAAAGTTAAAAGAGAAACGAACTTGCTACTTGACTCTAACAGAAGGGGAGGGAGAAAGAGAGCAAACATACTGTGAAAACGAAACCATTACAATCAAATAAAGTTTTGCTTGATCTTTAGACTGAATAAGTTCGAATTAGTGAAATATTACATCAAGAGCAAGCCTATGGTACATTTTGTGGGGTACATGAATTTGTTTCTGGGAGTTGAGTTAATTTTTTCTATTCAGAGTCCCAATTTGGTCGTGAATTTTGTGTATGTGGAACTACTATCTGTTGTTTATTGTGACGTCCTATGATTTGCGAGGGATAGGTGATGTTCTTTGTCGGATTAAGTAAGCGAGTTTATACAAATTAGTGATTTTGAGTCGAATATTGAGGGTAGGATGTTACAGTAGGATATTTTGTCTGTGTTTAATAAAAAAAAATTATTTTTGAAGTCAAAGAAATTAAATAAATTATTTGGATTTCTAACAACCGATTTGATTCACTTTTTCAAGTATAATCGATACAAAAAAAGAACAAATAATAATACGAAAATAAATTGACTGAATAAAGGAAATGAAAATCGTATTGATGCATGCAACCTTTCTTCTGTGTGAGAGAAATAATCTTCTCGAGGCCTCTGAATTGTTCCATGTTTTCGCAGGGAATTCTCGAAGGCTTTCCTTCAGTCTCCTCGAGGCCTCTGAACTGTTCGAATTCTAATTCCTGGTGAATGCCATAGCGGCCTAATTCTCTTCAATTTCCGGGAGCAACATTCTTTCCCTCTGGAATCGGTCAATGAAGTTTCGTAGTGACTTTGTCCTTATTTGTATAATCTTGAAGATATCTTACACGTGTTTTTTTTACCTATTTCTCTCTAGAATGGGCTTAGATGAAAGCATCTTCAAGTTCATCAAAAGAACTAATAAGATGTTCGTGTAAATGAGAATACCATGTTAGAGCTCTTTCTGTAAGTGTCTCCTCGAATGTTTTGATGAGCACTGATCCGTTCTCTTCCTTTATGAGGTCAATCCCTTTGATTCCGATTGTATACGCCATGATGTGATCACGAGGGTCCCAGGTGCCGTCATATTTTGGAATGTCGGGCATCTTGAATCCCTTTCACGGTTGATGGCATTCCGGAATTTATTCAATTTTTTTATTTTGTTCCTTGAGTTGCCTCTGCAAGGTTAGGATAGTATCTTGCCATTCAACGCTTAAAGTAATACATAGGCATCCAGCTCCGGCTTCTCCTAGAAGTTCTCGGGTTGCTATGTGAGCCGTTTTGGAGTTGGGGGTTCCATCAACAGTGTCTGTTCTCGGAGGCGGGGTCGGCATTATAGTTAGTAATAATGTGTTCGAAACTAAAAAATCAGAGAAGTAAAGAAACGTTTGTTCAATAAATAAAATATAAATTATTCCGAGCCCACAAGTTGATTGTGTGTCCCTAAAGAATTTAATCCCCTCACTGTTGCCTAAGATTTTGGATTAATTCCTCCCAGGATAGAACGGAATAACTATTCTGTGATAGCGATATTACAAATCACAGAACTTCAGCGAATTCAACAAACAAAGCAAATCATACTTGACACTTATGTTATTTTGAAAAAACAATGCAACAATGTAGAAAAAAAGGGGAGAAGTTTTCAGATTTTTCATGTATAAAAAATGAGGCCAAGCCTCTAAATTTATAGAAAATGAAAGGTTGAGATGAAGAGGTGCAACCCAAAAGGTGCCTCTTCCATTTCCCATTCACACCCCCTTAAAAAACCTAACAATCCCCCACATGAATGGGAAATGGCAATATGTTTAAAAAATATGCAAAAATTTGTGTGATTCGCAAGTAAGTATTAATCGCATCTAGATAAGTAGGTTTCCCTTTTAACTTTTCGCAGTGAACATATATCGGATATACTCGGTCAATCAGTAGATTTGATATTTTTGAACTCTCGAGTTTTAGTGTATACCTATACAACCATAAGTCATACAATCAGCCCTTTAACTGTCTTTGGTTCTCATTGTTGTGTTCGTTTCAGCCATGAACACCGCCTGGTTCATAAGTGCGTAGAGAACTGACCTTACAGAATTCTCCTTGAAGCGGCTTATACTTCACACTTACATAGGTGATTCCTAAACGTGTTATCCTGTAGAATCACTATTTGATATACTTCGTATCAAACTTAAAAATCATTAAAAATTTTTAATACTTTATCCTTGTTACTGAACATTATTTTCATCACGAGAACGAATCAAAATTTTATTTGACAATGTTGAACCGCCATTAATGACTTTGCTTGATCTTCTTGAACCTAGATCTTGGGATCTCCCATCTTCTAGGTAGAGTTACCGCCACACTAACCTGTCCTCGGCTATAGTCTCATTCTCTTCGATGATCTCTCAACTACCTGTCTAGTTAGGCCTTTTGTAAGTGGATCCGATACATTATCCTTTGACTTTAGATAGTCAATTGTGATAATTCTGCTATAGAGTAGTTGTCTAATGGTATTATATCTTCGTCGTATGTGACGAGATTTTTCGTTATACATAAGGCTTCCATCCCTTCTTATAACCGCTTGACTATCGCAATGTATGCATATAGGTGCCGAAGGTTTGAGCCAAAAAGGAATATCTTCCAAAACGTTTTGGAGCCATTCAACTTCTTCATCGGCCTTGTCTAAAGCTATAAGCTCAGACTCCATTGTAGAGCGGGCGATGCATGTCTGTTTGGACGACTTCCAAGACACTGCTCCTCCACCAATGGTAAAAGTGTATCCACTTGTGGATTTTGTTTCTATTGATTCGATGATCTAATTTGCATCAATATATCCCTCAATAACCGCGAGATAATTATTGCAATGCAATGCATAATCTTGGGTATATTTCAAATACCCCAAAACTCGTTTCATTGCTATCTAATGAGCTTGGTCGGTATTACTTGTGTATCGTTAAGCTTACTTATCGCACAAGTTATATCAGGTCTTGTACAATTCATGATGTACATCAAACTTTCCAATACTCGAGCATATTCCAAGACTAGTTACCGGTGAGTATGTGTCAAAGTAATCAAGACCTTCTTGTTGTCTAAGCCCTTAGACAACTAATCTTGCCTTATAAAGTCAATAATACCATCAACTTTCATTTTCCTTTTTAAAATCCACTTAAAACCCAAAGGTTTATTTCCTGGAGGAAGATCAACTAATTTCCTCATATGATTACGTAATATGGATTCTATCTCATTATTGACTGCCTCTTTTCAATATTGTGCTTCCGATGAAGACATTGCTTCTTTAAACGTTCGAGGCTCATTTTCTAATAAGAATGTCAGAAAATCTGGTCCAAAGGAAGTAGTTATCCTTTGACGTTTACTACATCTTGGATTTCCTCATTAAATATACTTTTCTCTGTTTCTTTCCGAGGTCGCTTAGATTTTTTCACTAGACGACTCACACTCCTTTTTATACGGATAAATATTTTCAAAAATTCAGCATTATCTGATTTGATTACGGTATTAATATGAATGTCCGACTTTCTGATTATCAGCCAGAAAGTGATATGCCTTACTATTTGTTGCATATCCTATGAAAATACAATCACTGATTTTCGGTTCGATCTTTATCCTTTTGGGTTTGGGAACCTGCACTTTAGCTAAGCACTTCCATACTTTAAAATATTTTAAGTTGGGCTTCCTTCCTTTCTAGTTTTCATATGCAATGGATTGCATTTTGCTATGGGAAACTCGATTTAGTATTTGGTTAGCTGTAAGAATAGCTTTCCCCCACAAGTTCTGGGATAAATCAGAACTTATCAACAAGGTATTCATTATCTCTTTTAGCGTTCTTTTCTTTCTTTCCGCAATTTCATTAAATTGCGGTGACTAAGGGGCAGTCATTTGGTGAATAATGCCATATTCCAAATATATTTCTTCAAAAGATTCATATTTGCCACCCCTATTGCTCTGTGAGCAATCATATGAACTGTTGTAGTGTCACGATAGAGCCATAATTAACAAATGGTGAAGTTTTTACGTCTTCTAAATCAATCTGACACAACTAGAATTAATAAGCAGTGAAACAATCTAGATGGTGCAAGTCCCATAGACAATGAACCGTCACCTGTAACTACCTCACTTATGTCACCTAGTGGTAGTCCGGTCATAAGCTATAATGATCATTCACCTCCAACATCTACAATCAATAATCATTCACTACCAGACTTCATTGACCACTCACCTCAAACTCACAACATCCCTACACTTAGAAGAACCCAAAGAGAAATTAAAACACCTACACACCTAAGTGATTACATTCATATGTACCCAAACTGCAATCCAATAGCTGCATACCATCTCTGAATGCATTAACTTCTAAACATCAGTGTGTTTCTCGTGGAGTTTTAATCCATGATAGTCAATCTTTGATGAAAAATGTCTGTCATGATAGTGAATCTTCTTTATATGAAGAAGCTGCTATTAATCCTACTTGGAAAGCAACTATGACACAGGAATTTGAGGCTCTACATGCCAATCACACATGTGACTTAGTCCCATTAACAACAGGGAAGAAAGCCATTAGTTGTAAATGGGTGTACAAGGTAATACATAGATCTAATGGAAGTATTAAAAGGTTAAAGCTCGTTTAGTGGTGAAAGGATACACACAACAAGAAGGAATAGATTACATAGAGACATTCTCACCTGTAGTAAAGATAATTACTGTGAAGTAGTAGCTGTGAAAAGAGGGTGGGACCTGCTTCAATTGGATGTCAACCATGCCTTCCTCCATGGGGATTTGAATGAGGAAGTGTTTATGGAAGTCTCACCTGGGCTTATGGTGTCTAATCCAGGACTTGTTTGTAAGCTAAACAAATCCCTATATGGCCTAAAACAAGCTAGTAGGCAGTGATATGTCAAGTTAATAGAGGCACTCTGCTCTAGAGGTTATGAGAATTATATGCATGATTATTCATTATCATACCGTCATATGAGACATCTTTGGTGTATGTGGAAGTATACGTTGATGATGTGATTCTCACTGGGACAGATCTAGAAGAAATAGACCTTTTGAAGAGGTTCCCACATGACAATTTGAAAATTAGGGACCTAGGAAGATTACACTATTTTCTTGGATTGGAAATTCTCTACAAGATGATGGAGTCAATGTCTCTCAGAGAAAGTTTACCATTGATTTGCTGAAAGAGTATGACCGTCTCAGCTGTAGCTCTTTGTCTTCACCTCTTGATCCAAATGTGAAACTCAAATCAAAGGAAGGTGCTCCTCTATCAAACCCCTACTACTATAGAAAACTGAGTGGAAAATTGAATTTCCTCACCAACACAAGGCCAAATATAGCATTTAGTGTCCAATATTTGAGCCAATTTATGCAAGGCCCAAGGGAACCACACTTAAAGGCAGCTTTTTACTTGTTGAGATACTTAAAGACTGATCCTAGCCTGGGAATTTTCTTCTCCAAAGATGGTGACTATATAGTGAGAGCATACTGTGACTCTGACTGGGCATCTTGTCCAAATTCTAGGAAGTCAGTTACTGGCTACATTGTTTTGCTGGGGAACAACCCCATTAATTGGAAGTCAAAGAAGCAGGAAACCATTTCCTTGTCATCAACAGAAGCAAAATATAGATCCCTAAGGAAAGTGGTTGGGAATTAGTATGGTTACAAAGGCTGCTTGAGGAGCTAACAGTCCCATTGCAGTATTTTTTGACAGTCAGTCAGCACTCCATATAGCAAGGAATCCAGTGTTTCACGAAAGAATCAAACACATTGAAGTCGACTGTCACTTTGTTAGAAACAAGCTTCAAGAGGGCCTCATCTCTTTACATCACATTGGGACCACTCAACAACTTGCAGGCATTCTCACTAAGGCTCCCACACGCATTAAACATTCCAACATTCTTGACAAGTTCAGTGACTCCCTCACTTCAACTTGAGGGGAGGAGGGGGTTATTGAGATATATGATTATAGTCTTCTAGTTAGTTTATATTATTTGTACCTTTAGCATTAGCTAGTTGCACTATTTAGTTAGTCTGTTAGTCGGTTAGTTTTGTTAGTTTGTTAGTTAGTTGGTTTCATTCATTTTCCTATTGCAGTTGTATATATACGACATTACTGAGTAAATATGTACAATTGAGACTTTCATTTCCAAATTTATTTCTTCTGTGTTCTCTCATGATCTCAGATTGCGGCTTCTCCTCAAAGTCTCCTTCACCACCATTGGAGCTTATCTCGAGCTCTGCTCATTTTTCACATCTCCAAAATTGATAGATTGGAAAGAGAGAATGAACTAATTTTCTCAGTTTGGACATGATATGCTCATGTCAAACTATTTTTCTACTCTTTCTTAACTTTATATATTTTAACCTTCCCTACTTTTAATAAGAAAATCAGATAATGGAAGTATGGTCAAGTGATTGGTATATATGATACAATATGAAACATAAACTAATGAAAGAAGTGTATGATAAAATGGTGGATAAAGAAAGCAAAAATTGCTTCATTGCATGACTGTTGTCAGTAGCTCATTGCCTTTGGTGCAAGGCCATTGGATGAATCGCAGGGTTTTGGGGAGCAAGATTTTTAGCTTTTATTTTATTTATGGAAAAAAAAAATTATTACTCCATATAGTTGTAACTTTTCTTACTTCTGCAAAATCTTCTGCAAAAGGGAATGTCGTACCAACTCCGGTAGCAATGTGATGTATCGTGAGCTTCTTCTTCTTCTTCTTTTTTTTTTTTTTTTTTTTTGGCAATTGGACTTGATAAGCTGTGTGAGTCATTCTTTATTGTTTATTTATGGATTAAAGTGACGGTAAAAAGAGATTTTTTTTCTTTTAAATTTTTTAAAATTGTTTGTAGATAATGGTTATGTTTGGTATGAAAAAATATTTTTTACGAAATATATTTTCCTAAGCACATCCAGTATCTTTTTTAGTTTCACTTTCCTTATATGTGTCACTATCATGCACTTGTCTAACTCAATTATGTTTACGGAAAATTGCCAACAAATATCCGTAACATATTAAAAATGGCTTAAAAATATCCCATTAACTTTTTGGTTCACAAATGCCCCTAACGTTTGTTTTTGGGCTCAAACTTACCCCTATATATAACATAAGGGCCAACAATACCCCTAACGTATTGAAAATGGCTCAAAAATATCATCCGTTAACCTTTTGGTCCGCAAATGCCCATAACATTTATTTTTGGGCTCAAACGTACCCCTATATCTAATAGAACTAACCTGATCAATTTTTTGACTTTAACTTCGCCATGTGGCATTTTCTTAATCCGCCACGTATATTATATGTATTAAATAAACCCACCTGTATCTTTTAAAATACCCAACGACCCTGACCCGCTCCTATATATTTGGACGGTCGGCTAAAAATAATTACATTCGCTAGTTAAATATATAAAAAATAGACATTGATTGTATATAAAAATTTGTATATTATACATTAATATTTTAATATATATTTTATATGATATTATTTTTAGGAAAAATTATACGGTGTAGTTTTTCTTTCAAATTTTGCAGATCTTAACAAGTTTAACAAATATAAATTTTAATTTGCAAACATAAAAATGATAATGTTCTATTTATATGATTCTAAAGGAGAAGTAAAGAAACAGATGAAAAGAAAATTATTTAAAACCTTTAATTATATACATATCCAACTGCTTAGCACATTAATGGACTTCACATGATCTTTTCAATAAAAACTAATAGTGTTTTAATATATAACGATAGAGCTAAAATATTAGCAAAAACTGTCATTCCATTGTCAGATTTGCTTAATAAATTCGAGTTATAGATCATAATTAATAGAAAAAACTACACTGTATAATTTCTCCTAAAAATAATATGATGTAAATATATATTAAAATATTAATGTATAATAATGCATATTTTTATATATAATCAATGCTTATTTTTTTTTTAATATATTTAGCTAGTGAATATAATTATTTTTAGCCGACCGTCCAAATATATAGGAGCGGGTCAGGGTCGTTGGATATTTTAAAAGATACAGGTGGGTTTTATTTAATACAAATAATATACGTGGCGGGTTAAGAAAATGCCACATGGCGAAGTTAAAGTCAAAAAATTGATTAGGTTAGTTCTGTTAGATATATGAGTAAGTTTGAGCCAAAAAATAAATGTTAGGGGCATTTGCGGACTAAAAGGTTAACAAATGGTATTTTTGAACCATTTTCAATACGTTAGGGATATTGTTACCCCTTCTGTTAGATATAGGGGTAAATTTGAGCCCAAAAACAAACGTTATGGTCATTTGGGAACCAAAAGATTAATTGAAAATATTTTTGATCCATTTTCAATACGTTAGGGGTATTGTTGACCCTTTTCCGTTTATGTTTATGGTATTGTCACATAAGCTTGATTAATACATATGCAATAATAATTTTGAATATATATTTAAATGTTTGAATATTGTCACATAAAATCGATCCATAATAAGATTGAAATAGAATCCCGTTGTCCCATTGCTTGTTATGCCTACTTATTTTACCTTTAAAAACACAGAAAGAGACCACCATGTGACGCAAGTCACAACTATGGTTCAAGAAAAAAGAGCCTCTATATTTAAAAAAAATCACCACAACAATATCCCTGGAGCTACTACTATGAAGCAATGTTTCAAACGAGAATGATTTTGAAGTACATACGCAAACAAAGGTCCCTAATTTGTGGAAACAAACTGTTGAATCTTGATTCCTCAAGATTTAAGACTTCCTCTGCTTCAATTTCCACCAAGTCATCTAAGCATCAGAAATCCAAGAAAACTGAAAACCCCAGTTTGAAAAACCAGATTGAACCCCAGAATTTCAGTTCACTCTTCAATGAGATCAGAGAGATTTTAGGAATAGAGACTGTAGTAACTGCAGATGAAAACCCATATGGGCCTGAAATACTAGTCGTGGATTCATCATCTTACACGGGAAGTGTTTGTGAAAATGCCAAGCCTAGTACAGAGCTGGAAATGAGAAATTTACCTAAAGATACTCGGATAGAAAGTTTGGTGAAAAGGGATGTTAGTCCCATTGTTCACAAGATTACAGAGATTGTGAGGAGTGAAAATGATGTGATTTCAATGGAGGAACAACTGGAAAAAGCAGGTTTTGAGTATAATGAGGAGGTTGTTGACAAGGTTTTGAAGAGGTGTTTCAAAGTTCCTCATTTAGCTTTGAGGTTTTTCAATTGGGTGAAATCAAGAAAAGGATTTAGTCATACTACAGCGACTTATAACACAATGATTTACATGGCCGCAGAAACTAAGAAGTTTCGCTTGGTTGACGAATTGGTGGAGGAAATGGGGAGGAGTTCTTGTCAGAAGAATCTTAAGACGTGGAGTATTCTGCTCTCCCATTTTGGGAATGCAAAGTTGATTGGCAAAGCATTGTTCACGTTTGAACAGTTGAAGAAATTTGGTTATGAGCCTGATTTAAGGGCTTATAAGACCTTGTTGAGTTCGCTTTGTAATGCTGGAAAAGCAGACATTGCTTTGGAGTACTACAATGAGATGATCAACAAAGGCTTGATGTTGGATGCAGCTATGTCTGGACAGCTGCTCAAATGCTTGGCTAACTCTGGAAATATTGCTGCAGTTCACAAAGTTGGCGACGACATGATATGGGTTTTTAGTATTTCAGAAAACCATGTGTATGGCCTTATGCTGAAGAGTTTCTGCATTGCAGGGAGGATTACAGAAGCTTTGGAATTGATTCGTGATTTAAAGAATAAAAATGTGAAGCTTGATTCTGAATTTTTTGTGACATTGGTGAAAGGACTGTGTAGGGCTGAGAGGATCAGTGATGCATTGGAGATTGTTGAAATTGTAGAGAAAAGAAATGGTGCTGATGAGAAGCTTTATGCAGTGCTTATAAGTGCATATTTGAGGAAAAATGAAATTTCAAAGGCACTTAATCTATTCCAGAGCATGAAAGATTCAGGAAGTTTGCCCACAGTATCTACCTATACTAATCTGATGCAGCACCTTTTCAGGGTTAATGAGTTTCAGGAAGCGTTGAACCTCTATAGCGAGATGACAGAGATAGGAGTTGAATTGGATTCTGTTGCAGCAACTGCGGTAATTGCAGGTTATATCAGCCAAAACTGCATTTCTGAAGCATGGAAAGTGTTTGAGAATATGAAGGATAAAGGAATTGACTTTAGCCGGAAATCATACACCATTTTTATCAAGGAACTTTCCAAAGTGTCAAGGACGAATGATATTTTCAAGGTTCTGAATGAAATGAAGGCCTCCAAGATGGTTATTGGGAACAATATCCTCCAGCATGTTATTTCATATCTGGAGAGAAAAGGAGATATGAAGAACATCAACAGAATCAAGCTGCTACAGGGTGTTTCTAAAGTTCACCAAGAAAATGAAACACCCGAATTGGATGTGAGCAGTCAGCAAGGTCGAAATTTGGAATTAAAATCAGAAAACCTAGAACGGGTGTCCTCAGCTCTTGACATGCCAGAGGCAGCTTCAAAATCCTGTAGCGAATGTGATATACATGAGATTTGCCAAATTTTGTTATCATCAACAGATTGGTGCTTAATACATGAACAATTGAAAAAATACAACATACATTTCACCCCAGAAATTGTTGTGGAAGTTTTGCGTAATTTCAGGCTGCAAGGTTGTGTGGCATTGCAATTTTTTTCTTGGGTTGCGAAGCAAACTAATTATAGGCATACAACGGAATTCTACAATATGGCCATTAAAATAGCAGGACAGGGCAAGGACTTCAATCAGATGAGAAATCTATTTTCTGATATGAGGAGAAACGGTTGCTTAGTAACAGCTCATACCTGGACAATCATGATAATGCAGTATGGCCGATCCGGACTCACAGATATTGCTGTTCGTACCTTTAAAGAAATGAAAGATAGCGGTTGTAAACCCACAGAAAGTACATACAAAGCTTTGATCCCATCTCTTTGTCAGAAAAAAGGTAGGAGAATTGATGAAGCAGTAAAAATATTCCAGGAGATGATTCAAGTTGGATGCACTCCTGATAAAGAACTAATTGAAGCTTATCTCGGTTGTTTATGTGAGCTTGGTAAATTAAGGGATGCCAGAAGCTGTACTGAATCTTTACAAAAACTCGGTTTCAGTAACCCTTTAACTTATTCATTGTACATTAGGGCACTTTGTCGAGCAAGGAGGCTGGAAGAGGCTTTAGCATTGGTTAACGAAGTTGATGACGAGCAGCATGTCTTGAATCAGTATGTTTATGGAAGTTTAGTTCATGGATTACTACAAAAAGGGCAGTTAGAAGAGGCATTGGCTAGAATAGAATCTATGAAGCAGGTCGGTATTCATCCTACTGTTCATGTATATACTTCCTTGATTGTTTACTTCTTTAAGGAGAAACAGATAGGAAAGGCTCTTGAAATTTTTGAGGAAATGAAAGATTTAGGCTGCCAACCAACAATTGTTACGTATTCAGCGTTAATACGAGGGTACATGAACATGGGAAAGGTTTCTAATGCTTGGAGTGTGTTTCATCAGATGAAAAAGAATGGACCATCTCCTGATTTCAAGGCATACTCCATGTTCATCTCTTGTCTATGTAGAGTTGGTAAGTCTGAAGAAGCTCTCCAACTTATCTCTGGAATGCTGGATACTGGGATTGTTCCTAGTACAGTTAATTTTAGAACCGTCTTCTATGGGCTCAACAGAGAAGGAAAACAAGATTTGGCGAATACTGTATTACAGATGAAGTCAGATGTGAAAAAGAGAAGAAAGTTGCTACCTTGATTTTCCATTCCTAGTTGTATGATCATTCTTGCTTAGCTCTCTTCTTTTTTTTTTTTTTTGTGTGTGTGTGTGTGTGTGTGTGTGTGTGTGTGTGTGTGTTTTTAACAACAACAACGATAACTATGCATCAATATCAAGCTATCAATTCCAAGCTGGTTGAGAGCAGCTATATGAAGTAGGGTGAATTACTTGGGCCTCTCTTTTAGTTTAGCAAAGATAATCTCCCCTCTAGTTAGGGGCCGCAACAAATCAATTGACCCATTTTCAAACAAACAAAAAAAGGGCAGTCTGGTACACTAAGCTCCCGCTATGCGCGGGGTCTGGGGAAGGGTCGGACCACAAGAGTCTATTGTATGCAGCCTTACCCTGCAGTTGTGCAAGAGGCTGTTTCCACGGCTCGAACCCGTGACCTCCTGGTCACATGGCAACAACTTTACCAGTTACGCCAAGACTAAAAAAATTGGAACCTATGAATAGTAAAGGAATGGATCTTTGCATGTTTTGTGCAGTTTGTTTTTCTATTTATGTTTGCTTTTTTAACAAGGATTAGGCAAAATGATACTATAAAAATTACTGTGAAGAGAGGGTATTTTGATCAGAACATGTAACACTATCACTTTTTATCATAAGAGGATTGTTTGTTAAGTACGTTTAATATAGATTTGAGATCTAAGCAATTGACCCGACAAAGTTAAAGATATAGCATGACTTAAGTCCAAGAAAAAAAAAAAAAATATATTACGCAGTATTCATCTGATTCGAATTTTTTTAAGATATTATTTCTAGCAATCAGTGTGAGAGAAATGATAGCGTCATGGGTGGATAATAGGAATAGAAATTAAAAAAACTCGACCTTCAATTCGATCTATGAATTGAAGATTGCTCTATTTCATGGTTTAGAAAAATTGCAATAACAGCTAATCCCATGATCAGAGCCTGCTATGGAAAATGACCGACAACGAAATTTTGGGATGTGAAAGAGCATTTAAGAACCATAGCACTGCTTTCTTGTTGTATAATGAGGCCACTACAGGAAACAATGGTTTAGAAATGTTGGTTTTAAATAGGAAGAGTTCTCTCGGCTTACGCTACAAATAACCGTCTAGAAAGTTGACTAGTTAACCACTTAACCTTGATATATTTTTAGCATGCCTCGCCCTAAAAATGTTTTTAAAAATATTGGTGACACACTGACACTTGTGAAAAGAGAAGGCCACGGCTTTGCCGTTACAAAAGAGTCTCACCACGCTCCCTTCCATATGCGTTATCATAATGCTTTGCTTTTACATGCTTTGGAAATAAGGACCTAATTATGTAAATAATTTACTTGTAATCTTATTAAATTACTTATATTTATTATTGTATTGATAATGATAATGAATGGCATCAATGAAGATGCAAGATTAACAAGTTTGTTTGTTTGATATTGTTAGGTATTTTTGATAGTTTTTAAAACTTATGGGTATAAGTTACATTTCATGTTTTTTCAAAAAAAAAAAGTGAAATATGTTTCGAAAAATTATGTCCAGACATATTTTCATCTTCAAACCAAACTTTACCCAAATTAAAATTTTCAAAATAAATTTGAGAATTTATAGGTAAACGCTAGCTTTCTCCATCCCTTCTTTATACTCGTCTATCCCTCGATCAACTAGATGGGCGTAGGAACATGGGAACTTACTTATTTGGCAAGAGTTGGACCATAACACAACATAAAGAGCAAAAGTGGGGTGCTTCACACGTTTGGAGACTTCCCGGAAACTACTTTAACCTGTAGCATTATGATCATTAAGCTTTTAAGACAAACTAACAACCACACAATTGCTAAAGATTTTTAAAAAATGGTGATTGATTCTGTTGCTTCAATGATGAATTATTCGTTTGTAATCAGCAGTTGAACAACTTTATTTTTCTTTAAGCTGACTCAATAAATCTCTTGTTACTTCAATAAAATGATCAAAATTCTTATCGACCTCTTCTAATGGTGACATGAAGCCTGGCGGTTCAGTAAATGACTCTTCGCAAGTTTCTGCACTATTACCAGCACCCACTAGGTTGGTGTCGACATTCCAATAGTCGTTTGAATTCAAATATTTAATAGCATCAGGAAGCCTAGGGTCAATAGCATAGCCAAATTCCTCAAGGCAAATCAGAAGACATTGCTTGAAATCTCGATCTTTAGATTGGTCTAAAAGTACCTTGACTTGAGCTGAGATTTGTTTAATTGTTTTGCCTTGGCCAAGGCCAATTGAATCATAATACGCGTCAAACCTTTCAAGTTGGCAATGCTACTATGCGGAACAGATATAAGAGATGTCGCACATAAGTTGAAATCACTAGTCTTGTGACAAGCTGTTGGAAAACGTGTCGGACGTGTCAGGCTATTAGAAGGGAAAAATATTTAAAAGAGAAAAGCAATAAATTGCACGAGACATGATAAGACAAGATTTACGTTGTTCGGCAATTTTGCCTACTCCAGACCACATAAATAATAGCTCTTTATTAATTGAAGAGAGAAAGAAGAAGTTGAAGGATGATTTGCAAATGAAAATGCATACCCCTTTTATAGGCATTTGAATGTCCTGCCGAGGTAAGCGCTTACATCATAGGTATGCCGATATAAACGCATACATCATAAGAATGTCGATGTAAGCGTTTACATCATAAGTTCATCTCTTTTTAATTTTTCTTTGTTTTGTTTTGTCTACTTTTCTTTCTTTCACATATAACAATAGGGTTGTTACTATCAATCTCCCCCTCAAACCTATGTTACATCAAGAAAGAAATTTTAAAAAAAAGATTTGCTATTCTGTGGTGGCGCCTTCACACTATCAGTCTTGAAGGCTAACTGAGGCAGTGCACAACCTCAGTTTGTCAACACCGACAACTTTGGTTAACAAGTCTGACGGGTTCTTTGATCCTGGTATCTTCTGCCGGGAAAGAGTTTCTTCACTTATCAACTCTCGGATATGATGATACCTCAACTGGATATCTTGAAACACTAGATTCTTGACAAGATGAATTGCACTCTAGCTATCACTGAAAAGCTCACAATTGTCTTGCTCTTTACCTAGCTCTTTAAGAAAATTCTTGAGCCAAATCATCTCTTTTCCAGCTTCTGAGATAGCCATGTATTCTACTTCAGTGGTAGATAGAGCAACACTTATCTGAAGTCTGGACATCCAGCTAATAACAATACCACCCAAGGTGAACACGTATCCTGTGGTACTTTTTCGACTATCCAGATCGCCGCCTAAATTTGCATCGGCAAAACCTTGTAAGATAATATTGCTCATTTTAAAACAAAGTACTATACCTGAGGTGCCTTTGAGATATCGCAGTATTCATTTTACACCTTCCCAATGCTCCTTTCCTGGATTTGACATGTATCTACTGACAACTCCAACTGCATGGGCTATGTCAGGTCTAGTACAAACCATAGCATACATCAAACTTCCTACTGCTGAAGCATATGAAACTTTGGACATGTACTTCCTTTCTTCATCTGTCTTAGGTGATTGGTCCTCCGACAGATTAAGATGGCTTCCAAGTAGAGTGCTTCTAGTCTTTGCATCATGAAGACTGAACCTGCTTAGTACCTACTGTATGTACCTTTCTTTAGACAATTTTAAGGTTCCTTCAGACGTGTTTCTGCTAATCCTCATCCCAAGCATCTGCTTAGTTGGTCCTAAGTCTTCATTTCAAACTCCTCCGCCAGTTGCTGCTTAACTCTGTTGATCTCATTTATGCTGGATCCTCCAATTAGCATATCATCAATGTACAACAGTAAATGATATAGGAGTTATCAAGATTTTTGATATAACAACAATGGTCCATCTCACATCGTGTGAAACCTTTATTATGCATGAATTCATCAAATTTCTTGTACCATTGTCGGGGTGCTTGTTTCAAACCATACAAACTCTTCTGTAACTTATACATAAGGTTTTCTTTACCAGAAACTTGAAAACCTTCAGGTTGCTTCATGTAGATGTCTTCTTCAAGGTCACCATGCAAGAAAGCAGTTTTAACATCTAGCTGCTCCAAATGAAAATTTTCTGCAGCTACGATACCTAACACCAACCTGATAGTAGTTAATTTGACTACATGAGAGAAGATCTTGGTGTAGTCAATCCCTTCCTTCTACTGAAAGCCTTTTACTACTAATCGTGCTTTGTATCTCTTCTTACGATCATGCTCTTCCTTGACCCTGTACACCCAATTGTTTTGCAATGCTTTTTTTTCTTTTTGGTAACTCTGTAAGTATCCATGTTTTATTCTTTTGAAGAGAATTCATCTCTTCTTTCATGGCTAGCTTCCACTTATCAGAGCTTATCACCTGCATTGCTTCAACAAAATGCTCTGGTTCTCCAGCATCAAGTCAGAAGTAAATAGTGGAGAGAGAGAGAGAGAGAGAGAGAGAGAGAGAGAGAGAGAGAGAGAGAGAGAGAGAGAGAGAGAGAGAGAGAGAGAGAGTTAACCTATCTGGAGCATTCGTGGCTCTTTTAGATCTCCTTAATGTAGGTTCAAGATTAACTGATCCCGAATTTGATTCGAGTCCTCACTCCATATCTGATTCTATCTCTGGTTCTGGTTCTGATTCTGATCCAGATTCGGCTTCTGGTTCGGCATCTTCAATTTCAGATCCAGTTGTAGTCTCTCTAGCCACTTCATTTTCTGAGATTTTTTCTAACTCAACTGTTTCAGATGTCTGTCTACTGGTGCTGGTTGGTTCTACTTCAAGCTTGTCTTTGTACATTATATTTTCATTAAATGTGATATTCCTGTGTCTTAGGATCTTTCTATTCTGATTATCCTAAAATCGATAACCAAAATTGTCATCACCATAGCCAATAAAGAAACATTTCTTGGCCTTAGGATCAAGTTTATCTCTATCATTAGAGTTTACCTTCACATAAGAATCACAACCAAAAAGTTTTTGATGTGAGAGAGTTACCTCCTTTCCTGTCCATACCTCCTCAGGAATTTCAAAATCCAGCGGTACAGAGGGTCCCCTGTTTATGAGGTAAGCTATTGTGTTAACAGCCTCAGCCCAAAAATACTTCGGCAATCCAGAATGTATTCTCATACTTCTGGCTAGTTCATTCAGGGTTCTTTTCATCATCTCAGCAACGCCATTTTGTTCCGGTGTTCCAGGAACTGTCTTGATCATTCTGATTCCATTCTCAGAGCCGAATGCTTTAAACTTTTGACTATCATACTCTCCTCCATTGTCAGACTTCAGACATTTTAACTTTAGACTTGTCTGATTTTCAACTTCAGCTTTCCATCTTTTAAAGGTAACAAGCACATCAGATTTATTTTTCAGAAAATAAACCCATAACTTTCTTGTGGCATCATTAATAAAGGTGACATAATAGCGTGAACCTCCGAGAGAAGTTACAGGTGCTGGTCCCCACACATCAGTATGCACTAGTTTCAGCTTCTTTTTCTTTGGCGTCCTTCCCACCTTTGAGAAACTAACTCTCTTTTGTTTCCTGTAAATGCAATCTTCGCACAAACCTAATTCAACATGCTTTAGGTTTGACAACTTTTCTTTGGATGCCAACAACTTCATTCCCTTCTTACTCATATGCCCGAGCCTCCGGTGCCACAATGTTGTATCACGACCATGATCAACTGTTGCTATAGTATCTCTCTGTATTGCAGTTACATACAGTGTTCCCTTCTTGAAGCCTCGTGCCACAACCAAATTTTCTTTGGTTATCTTCCACGATCCGTTACCGAATGTTGTTGTATATCCTTCACTGTCAATCTGACCCATAGATATCAGATTTTTTTTGAGACCAGGAACATGTCGGACATTTTACATTTCCATAGCGTGCTTTGTGAAGTCTTTATATGAAGTTCACCTTTCCCAACAACGTCCAGAGGTTCGCCGTCTGCTAGATAAACTTTTTCAAATTTTCCAGCAATATAATTATGCAATAATTCTTTGCATGATGTAGAGTGAAAGGATGTACCTGAGTCGAGAATCCAAGATTCGACTGGACTGTCTGCACAATAAATTAGTGCATCACCTACTTGTTCAGCAATTGCATTTACTGAATTATCATCCTTGTATTGATCGTTCTTCTTCTTCTTTGGCTCTCTACACTGACTACTGTAGTGACCTTTTTATCTCAATTCCAACACATAACATCTTTGCGATTTTTGAATTGCCCTCTTCTCCTTGACTTTGATCTGCCACGACCATGACTTTGTCCTCTTTGGTTGTTTCTCTCCCTGCTTTCGGTATTCAAAGCAGATCCTGAGAAATCACTTGATTCTCTCCGGTGAATATTTTCGCTTAGAACCAAGTCTCTAATATCATCCAATTTGAGTTTGGTACTTCCCGATGAACTTCTAAATGCAGTTACTATTGCAGATCAACTCTCTGGTAGAGATGATAGTAGAATCAATGCCCTGACTTCGTCATCGAATGTTATATTGATAGAACTCAACTGAGTTAATATTATATTAAACTCACTGATATGTTCTATGACATATCCATCTTCTGTCATCTTTAAGTTGAACAATCGACGCATCAAATAGACTTTATTTGAAGAAGATGACTTCTCGTACATATTTGATAATGCCTTCATCAGGCCTGTAATAGTCTTCTCGTTAATGATGTTAAACGCCACATTTCATGTTAGCGTCAGAAGAATCACACCAAGAGCTAGGCGATCTAATAGATCCCAATTCGCTTTGGCCATAGTCTCTGGTTTTACCTCGGTCATAGGTAAGTGTAATATTTTCTGGTACAAATAATCCTTTATTTGCATTTTTCATAATCCAAAATCTTTGCCATTGAAATTATCAATCTTAACCTTCCCTTCTTTCGATACCATTTTTCACAAAAAAACATTTATGTGAATAGGGCTTGTGAATAGTAACGATGATCAATAGTGTCGCACTATTCTTGTGAATAGTACCTGCACCAACACCGTACTTTTCTACTAGAATTACACTGTCTGTGTTCTGATACCAGTTGTTAGAAAACGTGTCAGGCTAATAGAAAGGAAAAATATTTTAAAGAGAAAAATAATAAATTGCACAAGACAGGACAATACAAGATTTACGTGGTTCGACAATTTTGCCTACTCCACGATCACACAAAGAATAACTCTTTATTAATTGAAGAGAGAAAGAAGAAGTTGAGGGATGATTTGTAAATGAAAATGCATACCCCTTTTATAGGCATTTGAATGCCCTGCCGAGATAAGCGCTTACATCATAGGAATGCCGATGTAAGCGCTTACATCATAAGAATGCCGATGTAAGCGCATACATCAT